>NW_027187349.1:262350-352639 GCF_028583685.1 Petaurus breviceps papuanus | reverse complement strand
AATGATGGATCAGTGTTCACTATTTCTTGCTCTTAACAGACAAAACCTCTCTAAAGGGGCTACCATCCTTACCTTCTGAATCTGGGGGTTTACTGCAACAAGAGTTTTGCCATACCCTTACCTCAGTGTAACATTTTAATCCAAGCATTTAGGTTTACTATTCCACAAAGAGGAAGCATGGCATAGTGGGTAAAAGAAGTCATGAAGACCTGGGTTCAAGTCTTGCTTCTGGTGGGTATGACTGTCTGTGTGACCTGGAAAAGTATCTTGATCTCTCAGTTCTACAGATAATTCTCTAACACTAAGTTGAAGAGCAGGTGCCAACCCACATTGGTAAAGGAAAGGTCCATATCCATAGTTACCCAAACTAATGAAAACATAGATCCATCTTAAAAAAAAACTACACAAAAAACCCTGCTAAATTACTATTTTATAGTTGAATTTAGGAAGACAAAACTGTCTCTAACAAAATCCAAATGGCAAAAAAGGTGAATTACAATTATCCTGTGGCACACTCAAGGTGTGTTTAGTCCATAAATGTTAATGCCAATTAGACATGTACCAGCACTAAATTTCACTCAAAAATTTATGTTCAGTTAATATTAAATTTCCCAACTCCGCTGTCATTGGTGGGCTTTAAGCAATATACACAGACACATGATGGGGGGGGGGTATGTGTGAGGGTGACTGCCCAGTCTCTAGCTGATTTCCCAAGGGTCTTCATGTGAAGTGACTTGAAGATTTTCCCATCTCTTCATCTTAGAAAAGTGATGGGAACTCAACAAAGGATAAAATCATGTGCATATAACCTATTCTTTCTGTTTCTCTACCTTAATTTTTAACCTTCCTCATACCCATTTTTAAAAGAATAGTAGAATTCAGTCAGGGATTGATAATGAAATAGTCAAAACCCAACAGAAACTTTGAGAACAAGAGTATTGAATAAATGTCCAAGGCTGATGACTTTTGACTCATAATGGCAACATGGGGATAGGGGAAGGCTTATCAGTGTTTTGGGAATAATTACAGGATAATATATTTAGAACTAGAAATGATCTTAAAGGTCATCTATCTAGCCCTACCCCCTCTTTTTAGAAATGGGAAAACTGAGATGGGAAGAGGCTCATCCAAAATCACACCAAGAGTGAGAGAGGAAGTCTTGAACCTGGGTACTCTGACTGCAAAGTCAGTGTTCTTTACTCTGTACCACATTGCCTTTCTGTTTTAAAATACCATTAACCATAATAATAATGAACATTTGCATGTCATGCAGAGATTTACAAAACACTTTGCATGTGTTAGTTCATTTAAGCCTTACAACAACCTAGTGAGGTAGATGCTATTGATACCCTCATTTTACAGATGAGAAAACTATACCTGAGTTGCCCATGGTCCTAGAGTCAGTATTCGAGGTGGGATTCAAACCTAGTTCTTCCTGATTCTAAACTCTTTTTCTATTACACCATTCTGCATGATAGAGAAATAACAGGTAACAAAGCAGGAGAAAAGAGGTGGCCAAAGCATGACTTCAGAGACAAAGGTGGCATTCTCTTATAAACGCCTCATTTACCACTAAGATATAGACAAACACGAGGAACTCCCAAGAAAAGCATGATTAAAGGGCCTGCAAGGATAGATTTACAAAGAAGGATGCAGCAAATTAAATATACATAACTTCTCTAAATGAAGACTAAGGGGGTAGGAATGGCCACTCAAATATCTATAGGATATTTACGCAGGAAAGGAATTATTTAGCAGGATGCAACTAGAACTAGAAAGGATGGGTTCTGTTAAGAAAAGTTGGAGATAAACATCAAACAAAACTTCAGGACTCTCAAGGTCCCTTGGCTTATGGAATCCTTTCTCATAGGAACGTTTTTATTCTTTCCCACTAGACACAGGATACACTAGGGGGCTCATTCTGAGGAAATAGGCCTCAGGTAGCCTGATACCATAGATCTTTTCCATTTCTGACATATGTGCTTTACCAGAAAAGAAGCAAGACTGGGAATAATAAGGTGCCTCCTAGAAATGTGGGCGGATGTTTTTCCGAAGAAAGACCCAGTTCTGTGGAGTATCTTTGTTCCTGGAAGCAAGTCTGCCCTTAGTGAAATAGATAAGTAGAGGAAAGTTTGTATTCAGGCTGCTTCTCACAAGTAGGGCTCTCAGGTTCCCAGGTCACAGTTCTCAGGATGCCCAGGACCCTCTTGCAAGGAGCAAATGATCTGATAAGTCTAATGGTTTGAACAAGAATTAGGCACCTTTCTTCCTCTTTATTTTTCTTTTTATGAGAGCTTTTTATTCATGGCATTGTGAGAGCATTTTATTCATTCAATTTATTCATTTATACCAAAGGAGACATGGCATCTCAGGGACTCGCCTCTATTTCAGAACCATGACTGAGATTTGGGGATCTGTCCAGGCTCTGAATCTAGAATCAATCAATCATTAAGCATTTATTAATTCCTATTATATGTCAGTCAATCAACAAGAATTTATTGAATACGAGGGACTACATTAAGTTCTAGGCACACAAAGAAAAGCAAAAACATTACCTGCCCTCCCAGGGTTTGAGCTCACATTCTAATGGAGGACACCATGCTAGAAACTGGAATAGAAAGACAGAAAACAACTATGTCCCTTCCTTTAAGGATCTCACAGCTTGTTGGAGGTAAATGTGTACATACCTACATACGTATCCCAGAGCTTAGGGGACCTCTAGAGTGGGGTTCCATTCTGAGGAGGGCCTGACCCCTAAGTAACTCCAAGTTCATTTCTAAAACAAAGGTTTGATTTCTCCCAAAACATGGATATCAGGGTCTCTTTTTAGAAAAGTACTAAGTGTTTAATATGGATATTAGGCACAGGACAGCTATTTATTTCCTTTGCCACATAATCTGCATAAGATATAAAGGATACATGGAGAAATATAGAAAATATATAAAATACCCTGTTGTACTCATTATTCTCTTCGGAAATGATGGGACCATGGAACAAATATTTCCCATTCCCCTGAGACCTTCACTGTCCAAAGCATTCCTGAGATCTGGATCTCCTGTCTAGCTAGCTAGGCCATGGCTTTCTGTGGTTCTTCAGCCCCAGGATTATCCTGGCAGCAGTTGTAATCCAAGAAACCTGTCATGGAGAAAATCCTCTGCCCTCCTCCTGGCTCTCTGTGCTCAGGTAAGGAAACAGCAAGGCAGAAGATGGTAGGCAGTGACTTGAAGTTGTTTGCCTGTGCAAGAATCTTCCTGCAGCAATGCGTTTGTGCTATTAATCATTAGCAAAGTCAGATGGGGTTTATGTGGTTCCATAAATTCCAGTGTGCTCTCAAAATCTGTACAGAAGAGAGGTAAAAGGGAAATCAATCAACCAACCAATATGCATTTATTAAACACCTACTCTGTACCCAGTGCTGTGGGTACTATGACAAAAGCGTGACAGTTCTTATTTTTATGTTGTACAGGGGACCATGTTACACCATGTTCATAAAGAACATAGAATATGTACAAAAGAGACCCACAGTCATTGAGCAGGGTGCTAACAAGTGAGGGGGAATCAAGAAAGGCGTTTTGAAGGAGGTGCCATTTGAGATGAGCTTTGAAGGGAACAAGGAGTCCCAAGAGGCAAGGGTGAGGAGCAAGATGTTCCAAACATTGAAGAGAGTGGGAGACAACGCCATGTACAGGGAACAAACAGATTGGCTGGAGGGTCAAATGTCTGAGAGGGAATAATGTTTGGAATGGGGTTGTGGCCCATCCTTAGGGCATCTCAGATGGTATTTCCACACAGAGGACACTAAGTAGATGCTTTGGGGAGAATCATGATGACATGGAAAGCAAATTTCTTGGAGAAGCAGTGGCTATTACTGTAACTGGTGTAACTATGGATTGGATGGAGGGTGAATGGTAGGGAAGGTTTTCCCAGATCCAGAAGGGTGCAGGGCAGCCCTTTCTTTATTTCCCATCCAGTTGCACTCTGGACTCATCATGCCCCTAGGCCAGGTACTTTCTTCTCTTCCCTACTTTTCAGCTTCCTTTTATGTGTTATCTATTAGATAGTAAGTTCCTTGAGGGCAGGGACCTTTTTTTGCCTTTTTTTTTTTTTGTATCCTCAGCACTTAGTGCAATGCCTGGCTTAATAAATGTTTATTGATGGACTATTGACTAATTCTGGTTGGTTAACTACAAGCTTAGAAAGAGCTTTTTTTCTATTTGCTGCATAACTAAGACTGTTGTCATCTTCAAAATGGCATTAGCTTTGGCCATTTTTTTTTGCTTTGCTGTCTTCCTCTAAGCTTTAGTGTTGTCTTTCACAGCCTAGTGAGAGACTCTGCTGTCAGGGGAAAGGCCTTTACCCCCTCTAAGGCTCTAATCTCCCCCAAGAAATGGGCCTCTGTCCTTGGGATTTTCATTTTTTCTTTTCCATTCTAGGTACAGAGAGTAGAGTCTCTGACCTTGATCAAGAGCATTAGCCACAAGAATCTAGGAGTTGGAATCCAGGCTTCACGTTACCGCATGGAGTGATATTCAGGAGTGACCTTCAGGACTCCAGCCCAGTGGAAGGAATCACTCAGCAGTCATGCCACATCTGGATATGATCGATAGAACCAGTGTGATATAGGAACTGAGCTAAATTATGAGCATAATCTAATCTCTACCCAAGGACTGAGGTATTGAAGGGAAATGTTTGTACACTTGTTCTTGCTATATCTTTAAAGTAAATATCCCTTTATAAAAGCTAATTAAGGTTGAATGGTTCAAAGGAATTGCAATGTTGTTGTCATTGTTTATTGGTCCCCTGACAATCGGAAAACACAATCCTCGAGGGGCTCAAGTCCATGGTAATAGAGAAAGAGACATCTCAGTCTCTGAACCTTAAGATGAGATGAAGTCCTCCTGGCTCTGGAAGAATGAGGCCAGAGTGCATATGCTATATGGGTAATAAGCTGGGAGAGGTAGGCTGGAGCCATATTGGAAAAGTCTTTAAATGTCAAACAAAGGAAATTATATCCTCTAGAGCCAATGGGAACCTCCCGAAGCTTCCTAAGCATTAACATGAGCTGTTCAGGGCTGTGTTTTAAGAATATCACTTTGGAGGATGGCTGAGAGAGGAGAGACTGGATTAGAGAAAGCAATTTGGAGGCAATTTTAGTAGACCTGTTGAAAGGTGATGGGGGCCTGAACTAAAGCAGTGGCTTTGTAAGTGGAAAGAAGGGAATGGATTTATTCTGAAGAGTTCTAGAGACCAAGACTGGGACCAATGAGTGACAGTTCCAGGGAGGTTTAGTTTGGCTCCATATAAGAATTTCTAGTATTCAGAGATGTTCCCTTTTGAGGTATGGAGCCTCTCCATTTACAAAGAAGATTACTACCTGTTGTGGGAAAATGGAGAAAATGCCTTCTTCCACCCCTCATTTCAATTCAGTTCAACAAAAATGAGTCAAATACCCATGAAAGGATACTGTGATAGGCTGGGGATACAAAGAAAAAAAAAAAATAAAGCAGTCCCTGCCCTCAAGAAGCTTACATTCTATGAATGTGTGTGTGAAGATGGAAACAACATGTATGTTTTACATTAATATAAAGTAGTTTTCAGAGGAAAAGGGCACTAACAATCAAAGAGATAAGGAAAGACTTCCTATAAATCAGGATGAAAACTTTTTTTGTGTGTGTCATGGACCCACACATTGTTAGTCTGGTGAAGCCTATGGACTTTTAACATTTATTTTTTTGCTTTTTTTTGGAGGGGGGAAGGCAGGGCAATTGGGGTGAAGTGACTTGCCCAAGGTCACATGGCTAGTAAATGTTAAGTGTCTGAGGCTGGATTTGAACCCAGGTCCTCCTGACTCCAGGGCCAGTGCTCTATTCCCTGTGCCACCTAGCCACCCTGACTCTTAACATTTTTAAAAGCATAAAGTAAAACATCTAGGATTGCAGAGGAAACCAATTCTATTAAAATACAATTGCCAAAATATTTTTTAAAAATTCACATACCCCTTGAAATCTATCCATGGATCCCATGCAGGCCCATTGACTGAAAGTTTAGAACTCCTGCTGTTATAGCAGGACTAACCCTTGAAGGAAACTAAGGATTCTACGAGGCAGAGATGAAGAAGGAATGTATTCCAAATATGGGGCACAGCCTAGACAAAGGCCTGGAGATGGGAGATGGCATGCTAACTGCAAGGAAGAGTTTATAAGGCAGTTTGGTTGAAATGTAGAATGTGTTAAGGGGAGTAGCTAGATAAACTGTGAAGGCATTTAAATGCCTTAAAGTGTAAATATTGTATTTTCTTCTAGAAGCAGTATTGAGATAGTAGGGATATGACATGGTTAAACCTATGACTGATATTCTATGATTATAGATTTGGAATTGGGAAGATCTGAGTTTGAATCCTACTGTGGAAACTTACCAAGTTTGTAATTCTGGTCAAGTCACTTAACCTTCCAGACATCTATTTCCTCATCTGTAAGCCATAATAACATCACTTATCTCACAGGGTTGTTATGAAGAAACAAATGAGATAACATGCAAAACACTTTGGAACTCTTAAAGGGCTATGTAATTGCTAGCTATTAGTATGAATTTGTTTAGTATACCAGGATTTAGAGAAGAGCTCTGGCAGGGAGTAGAACCTAGAAGAATTCATATTTGCAGTGGAATTTTAAACTCTCGCTCCAGATTAGAAGAGATATTGGCTGGGGGTTGGTGGTAGATAAAAAGACTGACCTGGTTTCTCAAATCATTCCTCACGTATCCCACCAGCAGTAAACAAGTGATTGGGGTCTTTTGGCTACCCAGCACTGCAATGAAGCAGGTGTTCGAAGAGCAGCAGCATGTTCTCAGTCCCCAAACCACCACTAGACGGTTTAAAAAAAACCAAGAAACAAAAAAACTTTCTGCTACAGGGATGGACTGGGAAGTGACCCTTGCTTTAGAGTTTCTTTCATGGTCAAAAAACACCCAAACCTTTTAATGAAAAACATATTTGCTATCTATTCTTCAACATATGTTTCATATTAAAATGCAGCTTATTTTGGAAAGTAAAAATCGTATTCATAATAATGATGATACTAATCAGTCACAATTACATAGTTGTTTAAGGTTTACAAAGTACTTTACATATCTTCATTAGCTGCAGCTAGGGAAGGGGACATGAATGCTGGATCCCTTCCTTTGTTTTTCTTGCCATTGGCCCCGACTCATTCCTCATACCAAAGGCAATTCCATCTTTGTCTTTCTGTCTCCCCTTGCTTCAAGTTTCCTATTCCTTCAATGGCACTCATTGCCTGCCTCTGACCCATCACCTGGCTGTTCCCCATGTCTGGAATGCTTCCCTTCCTTGTTTCTGACCTCTGATCCTCACCTCCCAAGTCTGGAATGCTCATTCTCTTTCCAGTCCCTCTTGGGATTGGGATTCTTTCAAGTCCTAGCTATAATCTCACCTTCTAGAAGCCTTTAAGGATCTCCCCTTAATACTAGTGCCTTCCCTCTGAGATTTCCTTATGTGGTTTGTACATAGTTGTTTGCATGTTATCCTCTTCATTAGATTGTAAGCTTTCTGAGGGCAGGGACTTTTCATTTTTCTTTTTATCCTCAGTGTTTAGCACAGTGACTGGCACATAGTAAGCTCTGAGTAAATGCTTGTTGATTTAACTCATTTGAGAGAATTCACAATCATCTCAGATGTTAGGAACTATTATTATTTTAAATAATGTATGTTTCCCAAAAGACCCATTACTGTAGAATGATCCACCTAAAACATTTCCCGATTATTCACCATAATCTCTTCTTCCTCTAAAGCCAACCTTTATAAATAAGCCCTTTTAACTCAAGCCCTGAGTGAGATGGCTTGGACTTTTTGTCCAGATATCAAAAAGCAATTTCAGCTAAGCGACTGACTTATATTGCTTAGTGGGTTTCCTTGCATGCTTCTTCACACAGGCCTCTTTTGTTCTCTGAGATTTCGGGGATCCTTCTCAGAACACCTTGAAAAAATGGGTGATCTTTCCCCAAACACCAAGAATATTATAGTATGGCTTCCCCCGAAGGTACTAGAAATTTAGAGTCTTACATTTAGGTATATTCTGGACACCTTGTGGCTAAAAGCAGGTTGGCAATTGCAGGTAAGCATTCATTGTGAATGCAGCCATGAATTGACTTGAAGTGGTTATGAGCCTAAAATATTATATTTCAAGCTGAGCTACACACTTCCCCTGGGACTAGTTCTGAACAAGTTTGTGCTTGTGTGCTAATGAAAGGAGTGACTGCCAAGTAGATCAAATCCCTATTTCTTCATCTTAAAGCTATATAACTCTATGACTTAACCAGCTCACCTTTAAATTTCTAGGTATCCAGGGCAAATTAGGAAAGACTTAGGTTTGTATTCTGGGTCTGACATTGTGCCAGACACTGTGATTCTGGGCAAGGGGCTTAACCTTTCTAAGTGTGAGTTTCTTTGCCTGAAAAACGGGAGTATTACAATTTGCACTACCTGCTTCTCAGGTTTGTTGAGAGGAAAACAGTTGGTAAATCTTAAAGAAATGTGGGTCATTATTATTACTTTACAAACAAGTGGCTTAAAGCCTAGTTTTTCTCACCCCCTTCCACCAGAAAAAAGTGCTGAAGCCTTGAATGTGATGAATTCTAGGTCTAGAAGAATCAGATGTGCCTGGCTACAAGAAATAGTCGAGGGTAGTATGGACAGAAACATGATTACCTGGAGTCAGCTATGATGGTCCACTGGGGAGACAAAAACCCTTGGTGGGTAAGGATGTTCCAAGCTGTATTAATATAGTCTTGGGAATTACCTTCTCTGAAGGGCAGGGATTTCCACAACAAGGATGCAGTTGGGAGAAAATTTTCTTTCTTTAGCAAATTCTAATTCACATCACTGAACTTGGACTCTTAGGTTTAACTTTCAAGTGCTGACAAAGCCCAACATGATTTAGCAGGGAATTTAATGAGGTTACACCCAGAGCCATCTGAAACTAATGAGCAATGCTGGCAAGAGGGGGAGAGAGGATTTCAGTGGGGCAACTGCCCTCAGAGCAATCCATTTGGAAGGGTTGTGTAAGAGTGACAAGGAGTGGGCAGAGGGGAAAGGAGGGGGGAAAGGGAGAGAGAAAGGAAGGGCATGAGAGAGAAGGGAGGGTTTGAGGAAGGGGAAAGACAGAGAAAGAGTAAAAGGCAGGGGAAAGAAAAGGGACAGAGGGAGGGAGAAAAGAGCAGAAAGGAGAAGGAAGAGTAGAGAGGTTGACGAAGGGAAGAGAAAGTATAAGAAGAAAAGGAGGAAGAAAGTTGAGAAAGGGGAGAAAGGGAGTCAGAGTATTGAAAATGGGGAGAAAGGGAAGGGAAGGAAAGAAAATAGAGAGATGGAAAGGAAAAAAGAAGGAAGACAAGAAAGAAAAGAGAAGGCAGAGAAGTTGATACTTACCTATACATTTTTCTGACACACTTGCTGTTATTAAGAAGAATTGAGTGCCACACCCAGATTCCTAGGCATTATTGGTTCTGTTCCTGGTTAAGAAAAAAGTGGGTTCTTCAGTTTTTGACCCCTTTCTCAGGTCCCCTGGGGACTGACTCACACTCACACCTGTAAGCCTGATTAGCAGACCAAGTTTGACTTGATTAGTCAAGTGTGAAACGCAGTACAGGCAGACATTTGAAATTCAAGTTTTCTAGTAGCTATGTTAATAGAGTTTGGGACATGAGCAGGATACAAATGAAGCAGGACTTTAATAGATCCTTTCCCAGGTACAATGCACAGAGTTTCAGAGTTTGGGAGGGAGTATCAGAGATGAGCTAGTCCAATCCCAACATACTGTAGGTCATGAAAACGAACCCTAGGAAGCTGAAAATAACTTTCCTAAGATCACACAGTTCATTTCTGCCAGTTAGGGATAGGACTCTGCTTTCCTGCCTTTTGGCTCATTGCTCTTCCCATATCCACACACTATTTCCCATGCAACATCATAGAATCATAGAATTAAATCACAGAATCATAGAATTAAAAAATAGGAGAGATGGAATGAACTTCAAAGGTCATCTAGTCCAACTCCTGCACAAAACAAGGGATCTTGACTAGTAGACATCCCCAGCTGGTTGTCCAGCCTCTGTGTGAAGAATGTAGGGACAAGGAATTCACTCCCTTTTTGTTGTTCTTGGCAAGGATACTGGAGTAGTTTGCCATTTCCTTCTCGAGCTCTTTTTTTGTAGATGAGAAAAATAGAATTAAGTGACTTGCCCAGGGTGACACAGTAAATATCCGAGGCTGGATTTGAACTCAGGAAGATGAGATTTCTTGAATCCAGGCATAGCACTCTAGCCACTGTGCCACCTACCTGCCCATTCTAGTTCTGGAAGGAACTAATGATTTGGGGAGGTTTTCCTGAAGAAAGTTTGACTCTTAAAACATTGTTATAGCATAAAAGCAGCGAATAATTTGGAAAACAAGCTACAATGTGGAAGAGGGCTTAGATTTGTACTCTTTGGCCTCAGAGTACACAACCAAGAATAATAGTTGTAAGATGCAATGAGGTAAAGCTAAATTTGATGTCAGGGAAAACTACCTGCCAATTAGAGTCCTTCAGGAGTGGAATGAATGGACTTGAGAGGTGGTGGGTTCCTCCTGCGGTCTCTAAGCATGGACCTCTTGTCAAGTATGTTTCAAGAGGGATTCTTTAAAAAAAAATTTATATATAATAGGGATTCTTTAGGGCATGGCTTCTTAACTTGGGGTCCATGAACTCCTAAGGGATCCATTTATTGATTGGGGGGTGGAGAGGTGTCTGTGAACTTGGATGAGAAGAAAAATCACATCTTTATTTTAATATAATTGGTTTCCTTTGTAATGCTATGTATTTTATTTTATGCACTTTAAAACATTTTTCTGAGAAGGGTTTCATTGGCTTTACAGGTCTGACAAAAGAGTCTAAAACACAAAAAATAGTTAAGAACCCTTATTTTAGGGCATGGGCTGGACTAAATGACCAGTAAGGATAGTCAGTGAGTCAATAAACATTTATTGAGCCAGGCACTGTGCTAAATTCTGTAGATACAAAGAAAGGCAAAGGATAGTCTCTGTTCTCAGGAAGGTCACAGTCTAATAAGGGAGTCAGCATGAAAACAACTGTGTACAAACAAGATATAGACAGGATAAATTGGTGATGATCACTAGAGTGACAGCTCTAGTATTAATGGAGGTAGGAAAGGCTTTTTGTAGAAGATGGGATTTTTAGCTGAGATTTGAAGCTGGGACTCAGAGATAAGGAGGGAGAATATTCCAGGTGTGGGGAGCAGTCAGTAAAGGAATCTGGAGGTTAGAAATGGGGTGTCTTGTTTGACAACTAAGAAGCCAAGGTCATTGGAACACAGAGTGTGTGACAGAGGGAGGAAGGTGTAAGAAATCTGTAAAGAGAAGAGGGGGGGCAGCCAGGTGGCTCAGCGAGTAAGAGCACCGGCTCCAGTGTCGGGATGACCTGGGGATCAAATCTGGGCTCAGACACCCAGAAATAACTGGCTGTAACCTTGAGCAAGTTATTGAACCCCGATTGCTTTAAAAAAAAGAGAGAGAAGAGGGGACCAGGTTGGGGGGGGGACTTTGAATGGCAAACAGTTTGTCCTTGTGATTCTGTGAGATGAAATTTTTCTTTCTGTAATTTCTACTTAATTGCTCCTAGTTCTGTTGTCTGCAGAACAAGCTTAGTCCCTCCTTCCTCTGGACAATTTTTCAAATATTTGAAGGGAGTTCTCATAAGTCATGTCTTCTTTTCTCCAGGCTAGGCATCCCCAATTACTTCAACCAATCTTTGTAGGACACTGTCTCTGCTTTCACCAGCCTGACTGTCTTGCTCTTGATGTGCTCCAGTCTCTTCTAAAATGTAGGACTCAGACCTGGACACGATCCAGTTGTGCCAGGACTAGCGCCCTTATTGCTCTGGATGCTGTATCTCAATTAATAGTCATTCTTTTTATTTCATTCTTTCTCAGGCTGCACTCTAAACTTCTCCTTCCATGCTGAAACCTCACCAGTGCCTTGCATTTCATCCTGAAGCTCACTCTAGCCTGGAAATCCACACACTGCCTCTGCAGCTTCTCACTAGGATCAGCTGGCTTCTCCCAGAATCTCCAATTATTTAAGGAGGGTTCCCAGGCCAACCATTTCTCATTCCTTTCCAGGTGACACTGGATTTTCCCTACCAACCCCCCTACGTAAGTACCCCCTCCACTTTGCAGCTTCCTTTTAGAAGCTGTGTTCCCCTATTAGAATGGAAACACCTTTAGGGCAGGAACTCTTTCTTTTTACTTGTATTTATGTTTCCAATGATTAGCACAGTGTTTGACCCATAATAAGTGCTTAGTAAATGTCAGTTGATTGAGAGACTAAACACTTCATAAGATAACATTACTATTCTGATCTGCCACCTTCCAATGCTGATTCATATTAAATTTGAAATCCCCTCAAACTTCTTGGTATGTTTCATGGGTCTCCTCTCTAAACATGTCTAGCCCATCCCATACTCATGCAGTTGACAGGAAAAAAAAAAAGAACCCAAATGGAAGACAGAACAATGTTGACTGAACAACTGAATTTCATCTACTTAGATTTAACCCAGTGTATAGCCAGTTAAAATATTTTTGGATCCTGACTGTGTCAGGTATTCTTACCAGCTTCTTGGTATGGCCAAGGTTGATAAGCATGCCTTTTACCAAATCATTGATAAAAAAATGTTAAGTAGCAGAGCTAAGCAGAGATCCTTGGGGGACATCATTGAAAACCTTCTTACATGTTGACATTGAAGCAAAAATATCTTACTAGTTGTGAGATCATGGGAAAGTCATTAAAATTTTTTGAGCCTCAGTTTCCTCATCTACAAAATGAAAGGATAATAATTCTTTACAGTTTTTGTGAGGTTTAAAATGAGGAATTAAACTAGAAGATCTAAGATTCCCTTCAGCTCTAAATATATGATAAAATAAAATAATGCATGTGAACTATATTGAAGCTTAAAATATTTGATAAATATCTGCTACTATTATTTTATGTGCTCTTTCCTTTCCTGATGATGTCAACTTATTCTCTATACATCTTGAGAATTTCATTCTGAGATCTCCCCATCACATGTGGGCTTGCTGTCTCAGTAGAATTTTAGAACATGGGTTCCCAATTATACTTTCTCTACACCATTTGAAATCTGCTCTCCTTAGTTCTAAGAATGCACATTTCCTCTATCACAGATTGTAAGGTCAATCAATCAACAAGAAGTAAGCCCTTATTATGCCAGTCACTGTGTTAGGTGCTGGGGGTTCAAAAATGAAGGATGAACAAGGTACTGGGGGTTCAAAGATAACAGTTAAATAGACCCTGCCCTCAAGGAGCTTACATTCTAGTAAGGGAGAAAACATGAGGATACACACACACACACACACACACAATATATATATATTCACAATACATATAAATAACTATGGGAGGAGGTACTAAATGCTGCGAGGTGGTGCAGTGGATAAAGTGCTGGGCCTGGAGTCAGGAAGACCTGAGTTCAAATCCAGCTTCAGATACTTATTACCTGTGGGACCTTGGGCAAGGCACTTCACCCTGCTTGCCTCAGTTTCCTCATATGTAAAGTTTGCTGGAGAAGGAAATGACAAACCACTCCAGTTTCTTTGCCAAGAAAACTCCAGATGGGGTCATGAAGAGTCGGATGAGACTGAAATGAATGAGCAGAAACAACAACTGATGGCTTGGTGGTGGAATTAGAAAATTCTCATATCAGAGGTGGCCTTTGAGCTGAATTTTGAAGGAACATAAGTATTCTAAGAGGTGGAAGTGAAAAGGGACTGAATTCTTGGCATGAGGACAACCTGTGCAAAGGCATGGAGGTGGGAGATAGAATGCCATATATGAGGAATAGCAAGAAGACCAGGTTGGCTGGATTGGAGTGCACAAGAAGAGAAATAATGTATAATAAGGCTAGAAAGGTAGGTTACAACCATTTTATAAAGGACTTTAAATGCCAAACAGAATTTGATTTAATCCTAAAGATAACAGGAAGCCACCGGAATTCATTGAGCAAGAAAGATGTAGACAGAGCTTTGGTTTAGGAATACAAGTGATGGGAAGGATGGAAGTGGGAAGGGAGAGACGTGAGGCAGGGGTACCAAGTAGGAGGTTGTTGCAATAGTCCAAGGGGGAGGAGATGAGGTCCTGAACTAGAGTAGTGGTCATATGAGTGAAGAGAAGGGGATAGATGGGAGAGATGATGCAGAGGTGGAAGTAGCAATATTTAGTAGCAATATTTAGATTAGAGAAGACATGATGGTCATCACCACCCTGCAACGTTATTACATCATTGCTACTCCCATGAGCAGCTCCTCCTTACAAGTTAGAATCAGGTACAGAAGAGAATGTTTCTTCATTGAGTCCCTCTACTTGATGAAGGATTAAGTTTATAATTAAGGCAAATCAAGATATCATTAGTGGCTTTGCTATGGGTAGAGAAAGTTCCAGCAGACGTTCAGAGGACTGAATATCTTTGAACTGAATAAAGGTTATCATTATCTTCCTCGGGCTTGCGATCCACTTCCTGAACACTTCTTCCATTTCCTCCTCTAGTCCAGGTGATCTGTAGTATACTATGGTGTAATATTACTTCTGCCTCTGCCTCTGTTGGTCTTTACTCAGATGTTCTCCACCATGTTTCCCTAGTTTGGTTCTCAGATTTTCTCATATATATATAAGTTTTTAATATGCAAAACTGCTCAACATGGCCCCATCTCTTATCTCTATTTTCTATTTTGAATAAGATCCTTTCCATATTCACATTAAACCTATGGGTCTCAGTCCATCAAATCTCTGTGATACCTATGATTTACTTTTTTGCATTAGGATATCTAATTATTGCCCAGATTTGGTACATTCATGTAGAGACTATTGAAGCCATGGGTATTTTTTCCCCTGGTTCTTCTCTTGGGTTTGACTTTTGTGGATTTCTAATAAATGATTTATTGTGAAGACAAAATCAAAACATGACTCCCTGGAACTCCCTTCTTCTTTCCTTCCGAAAAAACCCCCTGGATATCCTTTAGTTTGCTAGTCTTTCTTTTTTCTGGATGAATAAATTTAAATCTATTCAGCTCAGTCCTAATTGTCCTTCCCTGTTCTCTGAGAAGTGCATACTTGTACGCCTAGACTTGGCATCTTACAGGTGCCACACTTCTACTTTTACAAATAGCTTAGAGTTAATATTTTCTTTGTTTCTTTTTATGTACTGCTAAATAATAAGGCTTCTTCCCTTACCAGGATTTTTTCTCTCTGGGTGGCACAGTCCATAGAGTGCATGGCCTGAAGTCAGGAAGACTCATCTTCCTGAGTTCAAATCTAGCTTCAGATACTTACTAGCTGTGTGATCCTGGGCATATCACTACCCTGTCTGCCTCAGTTTCCTCATTTGTAAAATAAGCTGGAAAAGGACATGGCCAACCATTTGCCAAGAAAATCCCAAATGGGGCCACGAAGAGTTAGACACAACTGAAACTGCTGAATAACAATAACAAAAGCACTGTGAATTCCCAGTTTTTTATTTCACCTTACATTCAAATATTCCTTAAAAAAGAAAAAGGAAAAGGAAAAAAAGTTATTTGGTCTAAACTGGACCTTAATCAATACAAAAATTGAGGATGAAAATGTTAGATTGAAG
Organism: Petaurus breviceps papuanus; assembly: GCF_028583685.1. NCBI lineage: Eukaryota > Metazoa > Chordata > Mammalia > Diprotodontia > Petauridae > Petaurus > Petaurus breviceps. The sequence continues at coordinate 336,935 of NW_027187349.1, read as the reverse complement.
ATAGACTCATAGAACATTTATACATTGGAGAAAGATCTAATAAAGAACAATGAGGGCAATGAAGAGGGAAAAAAGTATTCATAAGATAAGAAAAAAGTGGTAGAAGATAATGATCCAATGACCTATGGCTCACATTCCTGAAGGAAGTAATTGAAAAGTGATGGGCGAATAGATTATGAGTGACCTATAAGGTAATTCAGATTCAGGGCTGATATACCTGTCATGTCCTCTAAGCATCCATTTTCTTTTTACTGATAAATATTAAACACAAACCACCACCCTCCATCTCTTAGTAGATGGTCTTCACTGAGTGTGAGGGAGGAGGAAAGGGAGAGTGGTCAGAAAAAAATGGATCACCTGGTTACCAATCTTCTGAGAGATAATCCTGTCTGAATTTAGACCAGTCCTTGGATATAAGACACAGTCTGTCACCAGGTTTGAAGTAGACATCTTTCCAACTTTAGATCTGTTAGTGTTTACATTATCCTGGCATATATTTTGGGATCAGAATCAGCTCCAACACAATATATGGTATTGGAGGACTCTAACAAAGAAAAAGTGGTCACATCAAATGTATTAATAGTATTAACTGTCATTCCCTTTAAGGCTTGCAAAATGCTTTGCATACATTATTTCAAAACCCTGTAAGATAAGAACCACAAGCAGAAAGTAACTATTCCCATTACAAATGAGAAAACTGGGGTTAAATGATTTCCTCAAGGTCACACAGGTTAGTAAATCTCAGAGCCAGGATTTGAATCTAGGTTTTTCCTGACTCCAAATCCAGCATTCTTTCTTCTTTTCCATTATCTCACATTTGGGAAAGATTGGTGTTTTGCTTTGCTCATTTGTTATGATTCCAAGAATATTAAGTTTCTTGATACTGTTGGAGGTGGGAAAAAACAAATGCAAAGAGATTAGAAAAAAAATGACCAAGTTGGTTGAAAGTCAGGAGAGATTGCCTAATGAGTAAAATGATAAAATACAGATTGGCAGGGTCTTTGAAAAGTTTATCCACTGTTAAAAGCAGAATGGAGACCACATATTAATCCTCTAGAATATCTTGCCACTCAGAGAAAGGCCTGAAAACTAAAACTTAAGTGATCAGTGAAAATCTGGGTAAACAAATACCCAAGGACTTGAAGACCAGAAACACCAATACAATGTAGGGAGGAATAAAGGGATAAAATTTGGAAGCAAACATGTTTATGCACAAAAAAATCACTCCAAAGGGTGATCTTTATTTTGTAACACAGCCGTAGGAAAGAAGGCACCCCCCTGCCACATGCTTCTTTGAAGAGGTAAAGGACTATAGATTTAAATCTGTATAGAATGCAAAACTTTTCTAATAAGTTGGTTAGTTTTGCAGTAGTGTTTATTTTTTTAACCTTCTTTATAACTCTTTATTATAAGGGATGACTTTCTGGGAGGAGGAAGATGGAAGGAGTCATTGGTAAATAATTATTATTATAATAATAGCCAACATTTACATAGCACTCTAAAGTGGGCAAAGTGCTCTATAAACATTATTTTATTTGATCCTTACAACAACCCTGTGAGAAGGGTGCCTCTGTTCTCCCCATTTTTCAGATGAGGAAAGTGAGACTATAAGAAATTAAGGGACCTGCCCAAGGTCACCCAGCTAAGAGGTATCTCCCACGGAATTCAAACTCAGGTCTTCCCAACTCTATATCTAACATAGACTAGCTGCCTAAATGCAACTAAGGTAAAAAATCTCAATACAATATATTTTTAAAAGGGCTTGTAAGAGAGACTGCAAAGGCATTTCTATTAACTTATTTAGTTTAAGACCAGCATCAATGTCTTATTAATGGTGGGAGATGCTACAATGGGCAACAAGTCTGCCCTGGCCCTTGGAACGTGAGCTGTAGAACTTGGGACCATAAAACTAGTCTTTCCACATTTCTAATAGAAGCATCCTTCAGAAAAAAAGCGCTGCAAGTAGATACTTAATTGACCCCTATGAGGCTAGGTTCCTCTTAGAATGGGAGTGTCCTAGGACAATGTGGCATAGTGAGGCCACATTGTGGTGGTGTAGTGGTGGTGGTGAAGGGTGACCCATATGTAGCTGAGTTCTAATGACTTTGCAAATGTTGACTGAAAAAAAAAATATATATATATATATATATATATTTTGCCTTTTGGAGGGCAATTGGGGTTAAGTAACTTGCCCAAGTTTACACGGCTAGTTTTTTTTTTTTTTGTGGGTGTTAAGTGTCTGAGGCTGGAACTGAACTCAGGTCCTCCTGACTCTGGGACCGGCACTTTACTCATTGCGCCACCTAGCCGCCCCAACTGACAAATATTTTAAGTTCATTATATTGACTTGTGTAACCCCCACTATCCCATTCCCTTAGCTTCCCTGCTATAAGCAAGTTCTTTTTTCTATAGTTTGCCATTCTTTAAAGACAGGGTCATTAGGTCTCTAGTCATCCTGATCTATATCTGGCCACTGGACCCAGATGGCTCTGGAGGAGAAGGTGAAGCTGGTGACTTTGTACAGCCCTCCTCACTTAAATCCTAGTCACTTGAATGTCATGGCATCACCTTCCTGATGTCATGGTCCTCTTTGAGAACGAAGGACAAACAACATTCTTTAAAGAGAAAAATTCCACTGTCTTCAAAGAGAGGCTGCAATTTTCTTAACTCCCATCTAAGTTCCTACAACTAACTTGACCGCCTAATACTTATCTGTCCCAATTCCCAAAGACATATGTATTTTTTTCCAACACATCTGACTACCCTTAATATCATGATCCCAATGACCCAGAATTTAGTTCTACAGCCAGCTTTGCTACTGACTCACTGTCAAGTTGACTGCCTCTGTCTCACTCATAAAATGGGGATAATATGGCTAACCATGGGCCTACCTCAAAGGACTATTGCAGTCATGCTCATTGAGTGCTTTGAGCTCTGAGGATTAAAGGTGCTGTAACTCTCAAACAGATCATTATTAAGACAACAGAAGCCCAGAAGTAAGTTCCCTAGACTCAGTCACTGGAACTTTGACACCCACCTTTCTGAAATAAAAATGCTGTGTGTAGGTACCATGCTGTGTACCAAATTCAAGCTCTTCTTGCTTCATGGTCTGACCTCATGCAGTCGCATGGTAGGAAAGGACCAGCACAAGTTATCTGGTCCATTCCTCTTGCCTTCTGGTAGGGCTGAGTGTATAAAGGATAACTACCCGTCTTCCTTTCCTTAAAATCTCCAGAAGCAACTACATAGCTTCTTGGCAATGCATCTTTTTGTCTTATAAAAATAAAGCCTTGAAGTAAAGTTCTTCATCATATCTAAATGGATTCCACGCTGCTGGAATGTATGTCCTTTCTTGTCCTTTTCTCTGAGGGGACAGAAAGGAGCTGTTTATGTTCACTCACACAAGAGTCTCCTTTCTTAGATCTGAAGGCTGTTGTTGTTACTTGTTCCTCTCCTTTCTCCTCATCCTCACCGCCCAGTCAGACTAGGCTATTTCCCAAACCTTTCACTACATTTATTGTCCAACTGAAAGAGATGATTTTGGAATGTATATGGATTCCACTTCTTCACATGCCTCAGTGAGCTAGGAGGCCTTTGCTGTGGGGACAGACCTTCTCTAGGAAGGTAATTTCAGGTTCGGGAGAAATTATAAGATGGTAAAGCTGTCACAGAGGACAAATGACAAGCACATCACCATGCTCCCTAATGACTCTCTGAATGTTTCCCTTCATTTTGTCAAAAATAACATCATCATCTTTCCACAACACTCAAACACCTGTCTGTTCCTACCCTTCCTTCAGAATGAATGTCTTCACTCACTGTCACCCAGGGCACGAATGTTTCTGTTCTCTGAGACTTGCTAAGTCTTCCTGAAATGACTCCCACCCACCTCCCCCATCCAGATGTCTTCCAGTTTCCATTTCTAGAGCCCACCCTCCTCCACCTACCATTCTTTCCAGAACATTTGCATACAGGAGACTAGAATTCAAGTCCTACCTATTGGTGGGGAAGTTACCCTAGTGTCTTTGAGTTTTGTTTTCCTTGAGGGGCAGGGGGAAAAGTACTTCATAAGAGCTTTGTGGATTGATTGATTGACTGGACGGGCAGGAAGAACTCTGGGCTTAGATTCAGAGAACATGGTTTCAAATCCTTCTTCTGTCACTACCAACAGGACCTTGGACAAGACCCTTAACTGGCTTTTAGTTTTCTCATCTATAAAATGAGAGGCTTGACCTAGAAGGCCTTCTAGCAAACCCATGATCTATAAAAGAGGGCATGAGAACCTGCACAACCTACACAACCCAGAGGTTTTGTTATTTATTTATTTATTTTGGAGGAAACTGCTTTGTAAACATGAAAGAGCTATATAAAGTGAGTTATTGCTGTCATCATCACTTCTTATGCTACAAAGGAATTCTACCTCCAAATAAAAGTGATGTTTTAAGAATAGCTAACGAAGTGAGGGTTCTATGATGCACAGACAGTAATGTTATGTCACTCCATATGCATTCCCTCAAAGTGGCATCCTATCCAAAACTGCACAATAAAAACCATGGCACACTGGAAATGGAAAGAGGGGCACAAAGCTCAAAAACTTTGTCAGAAATACATGAAAAAAAATGGGAACTCTGTTTTATATACATTAAATGGTTAAATATGTTAAATGGCTTTATATACATTAAATGGCCTTGGGTTGTAGCTCAGCCTCTGCATGGGTTCCCAAAGTCATTGGTCTCTTGAAAGTTGGGCAGGGGCTGGAATGGGGGATTTGGAGGCCATGGTGGAAGGGGTGGTGGTGATATAGACCAGCCCCTCTCTGTCCATAGCTCCTACTGAATCAGATGATGTATAGCAGATATGGCACTCTCCCTGGACAAAGACCTAAAGTATACTTATGGAAGTGGGTGATGGAAGGGTGGTGGCTTGTGAGTTATTGGGTATTGGTACAGTTTTCTTCATTCTTGAGATTTTTTGTGGGAGAAACCACACAGAAGCAAACTCAAAATTCTCATTATACTCAAAACATTCTCTAACATATCAATCTTGTTGGAACAAATTCACTTTGAAACAAGTGTTATACCAGAACTGACTGTAATTACAGGAAAAAAAGCAACTGCTTTGAGCCCCAATCTACCTCTTCAGCCTTGGACACAGAGATGGATTAAAATACCAGCTCTGATACTTACTAGCAGTGTACCCTTGGGTGAATCACTTGTCCCCTCTGGGCCTCAACTTTCTCACCTGTAAAGCAATAATACTACCTACATTGCAAGGTTCACTGTGAGGAAAGTACAAAGTGCTTTATGCATGGGATTTATTATAATTTTCTTCCAATGATCTTCCATTGGAGATGGATTGGACTGGAAGAGAGGGCTACAGAGAGCTATGTCTTCTCTCTGTCAGGATTATGGATTCCTTAATGATGAGGGCAATATCTTCTACATCTTTGTGTCCCACACTGTGCCCTATGCACAGCAATCATTTAAAACGTTTGTTGATAATGGATTGGTTGGTTTTTGTCTTCTTGCTGTCCTACCATCATCTAATGCAAAGAATATTAGATCTGAAGTCAGAGGACCTGATTTTGAACCTGGTTCTGCTATTTATTAGTAATGTGACCTTAAGTTGTCATTAAGACTTTTTTGTGCCTCAGTCTCCTCATTTCTACACTGAAGGTGTTAAACTAGATGAGTTCTGGTCTTAATTCTAAAACTTATGGTTTAGAATGAGCCTTCTGAGGGACGGGCCTGGGGTTTGTGTCAATGAACTGTTGGGGAAACCAGTTTCCCCATTGTCAAGATATTGTTTGCATTTGTGTTTTGTTCTGTGACCTGTTTGAGAGCAAGAACTGTTTTAAAAAAATACATTTTTATTTGTATTTTCAGTATGCTTATTGACTGATTAAATGACTGAGCTAAGAAGCCCTCCATAAACTCTAAATGTCATGAGTGTTTACAGGATTAAAAAAATACTATGTATTATTTGAATTCTCTTGGCTCCCTTCAATGAATCAGGAAGACCTGGGTTCAAATCCTGCCTCTGACATTCTCTGAGCTTGTTTTCTTGTCTGTAAAATGGGAATAATAATAGTATCCACTTCAAAAGGCTGAGGTTAGGAGCCAACAAAATGAGATATGTAAAGTACTTAGCATGTGTTAAAACACCACATAAATGTGTGTTCTCCTCATTACATGTTACCAAAATAGAGAGCTACTCAAGGCAAGAGAATCTCTTCACAAGAAGGATCTCAGCCCTTGCTTCTCTCTGAGTTCTTTTCAACTAGTATTAAGGTTTCCTGCCGTCTTTCTTTCTTTCTTTTTTGCCTTTTGGAGAGCAATTGGGGTTAAGTATTTTTGTGTGGGTGTTAAGTGTCTCAGGCCGCAACCGAACTCCGGTCATCCCGACTCCAGGGCCGGCGCTTTACTCACTGCAACACCTAGCTGCTCTTCCTGCAGTCTTTTTGAAAGAGTCAGGGGGAAGGAGGAGGGAAATTTGCTCCTCTTCCTTTATGCAATAAGCTCAGCTACTTTTAGTCTTGCAAGGGATAGTTCAGAGTTTTCTCCTAGTTTGGGCTTTATACGTAAGTCCTTTAGAATTCCTTCATAGATATAGATCAGAGCTAGAGCTTCCCCTGACATGAGGACTCCCCCACCCCCAGTTCTCCCAGCTGCTAGTGTCTTGCCCCACCCCATCAGGTTATCTTGTATTAACTTTGTTTATACTTACAGGTGTATATGTTGTTTTCCAGTTGAATGTCAGCTCCTTGAGGGCAAGCATTGTTATGCCTGGGGTTTGTATCTGCAGTACTTGGCACACACTGGTCATTTATTAAATGCCTGATAAGTTGATGGACTGGGCAGGAAGGATCTTCCCCTATGGCTTATCACTATAGCATTTTATTTGATCTCTAAGGCCTCTCTTTTCTTCTTTTCCTTGGGTGCTGTAACAAAAGTAAATACCACCAAACTACTGCTTAGTCCCCATTGTAGGAAAGGCTGGAGAAAGGAAAGTTCAGAAAAGTGAAATTGTCAAAGCCTTATGATAAATTAGAACACATCAAATGTTGCTTTGCTATAGAAAGATTGGCATATTAAAGGTGTGCTAAGAAGTCAAATGTATTCATAGTTAAAATTTTCCATGTTTCCCCAAAGTTTTCAGATTATTCTTTTCTAACTCTTCTATAAGCAGCAATATTTTTAGACCAGTGATTTCTATATAGGGAATCTTTTTGTATATGTTTGTTGCCTGTATGTACATTTGCTTCTAGGATAAAATAAACATCTTTATTTTGGAGATTGCCTCAATCATTTGGAAAATGTTTTGCTGAACAATAAATGGAGCCTATTTGACCTCTTCTCAAAGATTATTTAGGTTTTTGACATGTGTTATTGAAATTGGCTATTTTCTGTTGAATCTGCTCCTACCCATCTGACTCACCTGTTCTTCCTGCCTAACACCACTCTGAAACATTATTGGATTCCACTTCAAGGTCCGTCCCTTCTGTCTTATCATCTGTAACATCTCAAAGAAGAAAAATTTGAGGGGGGGAGGAGGTGGGTAAATTGGGAAATTTTCATCAAATTCTAGTACTAAAGACATTAGCCCATTAAGTTAGAATGACCAGTCAGCGTCCAACTCTTTGGAGTTTTTTTTATAGGCATGTACATCACCTATGAATCAGGGCATTATAAACATATAACTTTAGAAGGGACACTAAAAATAAAAAAGTCCATCTTCACTTTCACTTTACCAAGGAGCTGAAGCCCAGATAATTCAAGTGATTTATTCAAGGCTACACAAGTTGCTCAGAGGAAAATCAGAATCCAGGTTTTCTATATTCCCAGTTCAGGCTCTTTTCCTCTCCACCATTGCTGTCCCCATTTGGAACTGAGACTGCCTCATTCCTTATGTAGCCAAGCTCTGACTCAACAAGTCCTGAAGACAAGTGATATGTTTGGCTGAGAGAACTGACATGTGTTTCAATGAGATATGGCAATGTGTAGGATTCCTGGACCTGTTGAAGAGAAGAGTTGGAGAAAATTCAACAAAAATAACTGAAATGCTGAAGTGTCTAGTGAAAACAGATAAGGATTTTGTTATTTCAGTGCCCTGTAAAAGAAAAAAAGGGGGAGGGGTGCAGTTATTCTGGGGATTCTCATTCTATGGAATTGATTTCCCTGTGGGCTGGAGGGAGAGAAGTCAAAACAAATTTGTTGAAATTTGTCATTGGAATTAAATACAGGGATATCTATTCTTGTGAGAATCACTTGTGAGTGAGACATGTTTTTCCTCTCTTATTTTCATTTTTCCCCCTATGGTGAGAAGAGAGAACAGTTTTATTCTATGTTGGTACAGAATCTGAGGTAATGTAGGCCAACTTACGTCAATAAGACTCTCTTCTACAGGATTCCCTCCACCCCATCCCAATGATTATTTGGTCCATCTTCCTTATGATGAAGGGGAACTCATTTCCTCATGAGACACCCAAGCTCACTCATGGATAGCTTTCATCCTTAGGGAGTTTTTGCCCATTCATTATACCTCTTTTTGCTCTATATGGCCAAGCCAGATAAGACCAGCCCCTGGTCCACTTACCGGGTCTTCATTTACTGGTAGATGTCTATCAAATCCTCTTGAAGTTTGTTCTTTTTTCTCTAGGGTTCTTGACCCCACCCTTAAATGTCCTCTAACCTAGTCGCTCTCCTGGTTACACTAACATTTATTCATATCTTTCCTAACATGTGGTGGTAAGACCTAAACCCAGAATCTCAGATGTGGTATGACTAGAGCAGAGTACAAAGGAACTATTCTACCCCCAGGCCTGGACACTGCACATTTCTTCTTGTAGTTTAGAACAACATCCACTTTTTTTGTGGAGTCACATTTGCAGCTCACTAGAAATACTTTATTTTTTTTTTCATAAAATTAGTGCTTATCTGCACATCCCTTTTTATTTGGATATTGATTTTTGAAACCCAATTACATAATTTAAAATATCATCCTATTTGATCCAGCCCATAATTCTAGTTTTCTCAGACCTTTTTGGGTCTGAACTCTGTACTCTATTGTTGTCATGGTACCTCTGGGCCTTTTGTCACCTGAACATTTGACAAACATACATCCATGTCTTCATCCAAGTCACTGATAAAGATGGTAACCCTGAGGGAACGCCAACAGAGATCTCCCTCCAGACTGACAGATTCATTAGTGATTCTTCTTTGGGTCCAGTCATTCAACCAGCTCCAAATCTATCTAAATGTACATCACCTAGCCTATATCTCTTCACTTTATTCACATGCACAAGAGGAGAGAATTTGTCAAATGCTCTGCTGAAATCTAAATCTACTATGCTCACAGCATTCCTCATGCTATCTTAGAGAAACAGGTTTCTTTTTAAAACAAATGGTGAAGTCTAGTTTCCCTATCAAAAAAAAAAAAAGGGGGGAAATGATGTAACCGAGGCATGACCTGCTTTTGATGGCATTTGGTGATCCTGCCTTCCTTTTCTAAAAGCTCACAATCTATCTCCCTAACAATGTGTTTTTGAATTTTGCCAGAAATAGAAGTCAAGCTCCTTGGTTTGTGGTTTTGTAAGCTCCACCCTTTTCCTTTTTCCAAAATTGTAATACTTGTTCTTTTCCAGTTTTGTGGTATTTTGTATTCTCCAAGATTTTTCAAAGATCACCAACATCAGCTCAGCAGTAACATATGCTAGTTTTTTTTTAAAAGATTACTCTGAGATGTAGCATGCCAAGGCATGGTGACTCAAATTCATTGAAGGCAGCCGTGTACTTCCTGACATCTTGCTTACCTTGGATTTCCATTGCCTGCTGGTCAATTTTGTTCTATCCTTTCTAATCCAAAGTCCTTCTTTAGAAGAGAAAAAAGAAGGAAAATGAAAACTGAGTAGTTTAGCCTTCAACCTGTGTCTGTTTTCAGGGTAACATCTACCTCAAACACCAGGCCTATCCCCATTTTGAGCCTTCTCTTATCATATGTATAATTTAAGAAAAAAAAAGCTAAACTGATAACTTTTTGTGTTTGCTTTCTCACTTTTCATCAGTCTCAGTTTATTCTGCCCTTTAGCCCTCCTGATGGGAATCCGGGGGACTATAAAACATCTTTTTATATTCAAAGGTTGATGAGCCGAAGAAAATCCCAAATGGAGTCATGAAGAACTGAACAGGACTGAAGATGACTGAACATACATATAGATAGACCCTAATGAATGACTAGAGGTTGAAGTAAACAAACACTGGGGAATTTACATCTCCCATCAGTTAGATATTGGTCTCCAGTGTCCTGCTACATTTTCATTACACCTACTTTGCTCATTTGCCTACAGGCATTTGAGACCATGGGTTTTATTGCTGGGTCTTCTTTTGCATATTGTGTACCATGAAACACTCTCTCTGGGCTACCAGGCTTATCAGATCTATAGAGGCAGTTTTCTCTCCACATATTTTTCACCCTCTTAAACCTATTTGAAAGACTTTGGGTAAATATGTTTTTACTACTGTTTTATTTTTCTTTTTTGCACTCTTTCTCCTGCCAAAAGCTATTATTGCTATTGTAAAAACATTATAATCAGTGAGTGGACCACAAGGAATTATAATCTCAGAGGTCGATGAGATCTGCCAGGCCATCTGCTCCAAGTTATACCTGAAAGAGACAGTCCTTCCCCAACAAGTGCCCCAGTGAGGGGGATCTTACGACTTCTCAAGGCAAGTCATTCTACCGCTGGAGAGTTATTGTTAGGAAGTTCCCCACCCCCCAAATCAAGGCCAAATTTGGCCTTTTGGCAACTCCCATCCATTATTCCTATTTCGACCTCCTGGGACCAGAACAAGTCTAATCCATCCTTTCTTGTTGGTGTCTTTCACATTTGAAAAAAAAATTCTATTATTACCCATCCTATTCCCTCTACCACCCCCCCCCCACTCTTATACTTTGTCTCCTCTTCTCCAGGTTAAATTTCTTATGTTTTTTGAATTAGTCCTCATAGGCATAATATAGAGGTCCTATATATGCCATCTTGTTTGCCTTCTTCTATGCACTCTTAGGGCAGCTATGTGGTGTAGTGGATAGAGCATCAGACCTGATGTCAGGGAGACTCATCTCTGTGAGTTCAAATTCAGCCTCAGACACTGACTAGCTGTGTGACCCTGGGCAAGTCACTTAACTCTGCCTCAGTTTCTTCATCTGTAAAAATAAGCTGAAGAAGGAAATGGCTAAGCACTCCAGTATTTTTGCCAAGAAAATTCCAAATGGCGTCACAAAGACTAGGACCCAACTGAAAATGAACAATAAATAAATTCATTCTCCAGTTTAATAACATCCCTTTTAAAATATGGTGTGCAGAACTGAACAAAGTGCTAATGTGGTCTGTCCAGGATATAAAAAAGTCAGAGTGATCACTTCTTTAGTTCTGTAAGCTCTGTTTTTAATGCAGCCTAAGATATATTAGTTTTCTTGGCTGACATATCATACCACTGAGTCATATTTCAACTCGTGGTCCACTCAAACTTCCAGCTGCTTTTCAGACAAACTGTGCTCTGGCCACATCTCCTCAGTTCTGTATTTAGGAAATGGCTTTTTTGGAATCACGGTGTAAGTGTAGAATTCATTCTGTCCTCTCCTTTGAAAATCGGGACATTATTTTCCAGTCCTGGGAGCATATCTCCATGACCTTTAAAAAATCGCTCATGGTTTTTCATTTCAAGCAAATTTTGTTTTATTGTTTAGTCATTTTTCAGTTGTGTCCAACTCCTTGTGACCCTATTTGGAGTTTTCTTGACAAAGGTACTGGAGTGGTTTGCCATTTATTTCTCCAGATTGTTTTACAGATGAGGAAAGTGAGGCAGAGTGAAGGGACTTGCCCAGGGTCACACAGCTAGTAAGTGTCTGAGGCCAGATTTGAACTCAGGTCTTCCTGACTCTGGGCCTGGTGTGCTATCCACTGAGCCACCTCCCATCTTATTAAATTTTGCACAATGTTATTGCCAGTCGAGATCTTTTTGAATCTTGTTATTCGTTGTATTAGTTATCCCATTGAGACTTGAACTATTTGCAAATTTGTTAAGCATGCTAACTATGCTTATAACCATGTCTTTGATTAAAAGAAAAAAGTTAAATAGTAGAAGGCCAAGTAGAGACTGGTAAGGCACTGTATTAAAGATCTCCTGGTAAGCTGACATGAGACTATTAATGAATACTCTCTGGGTCTCTTTTTTCAACCAAACCAAAATCCCTCTCCATGCCCTGCCATCTAGCCCACATCATCCCATCTTTCTCAGAAGAACAACACGAGAGACTTAACTGTTTGGCTGAAATCAAGGTAAACTCTAGCTACAGCATTCTTTTGACTTACTAGTTTACTAATCCTGTAAAAAAGAAGAAATAAGATTTGTCTGCCAGAAGCTCTTGATGGGGTTCTTTGTAACCTATGCTTCTTTCATTAAATGCTCACTAACTGTGCTTTTAAGAATGTTACAGAATTTTTCCAAGGATTGATGTCAAAGTGCATTGGTCCATTATTTGCAGAATTCATTCTATTCTCTTATTTTGAATTGTGATTCTCCTGTTCTGGGGTCTATCTCCAGCTCTTCATGCCCTTTCAAAGATCACTAACAGCAGTTCTGCAATTACAAATGGTCAGTTGCGTTTTTTTTCCTCAGTACCATAGCAAGTAGTTCAGGTAGGCCTGCTGATTTGACTATCACAGAAGGCAGTTATTTAAATCCCCATCCTAGGAAAAGGTAGTTAAGTGGCACAGGGGAAAGAGTGCCAGGTCTGGAATCAGAAAGACCTGTGTTCAAATTTTGCCTCAGACACTTACTAGCCATGTGACCCTGGGCAAGCCACTTCATCTGTTGACCTCTGTTTCTTCATCTGTAAAATGATCTGGAGAAGGATATGGTAAACCATTCCAGTATCTTTGCCAAGAAAACTCCAAATGGGGTCAGGAAGAGTCAGACACAACTGAAACAACTCTTCAACAGCAAACCTAGGAAAAAGACCATACAACAAGCAAAGAACACTGGAGCCTGCGTATGAGGAAGTAGAAATAACCGCTAGAGAATGAAATGGGTGTTGATTTTAATAGAAAGATAATATAAGGCTTCATAGAGGACATAACATTTAAGCTGGATCAAAAATATAGCTAGATAGGCAGAAACTGGAGGCAAGGCAAGAGAGGTAAATTCAGTGAAGGGAGAGTATTACAGTCTGACTGGACTATGGAAGGAAATTAATGAGCTAAGTCTGGAAAAACAGATGGGGGTTAAATCAAGGAGGGCACTGAGCTTATATCTCATCCAGTAGGCAATAGGAAACCGATAAAGATTTTTGAGGAGGGAAGTGATAAAATCTGAGATATACTGTATTGTTGTTTAGTCATATTGACTCTATATGACCCCATTTGGGGTTTTCTTGGCAAAGAACCTGGAGTCATTTGCCATTTCCTTCTCCAGATAATTTTTACAGATGAGGAAACTGAGGCAAATAGGGTTAAGTGACTTTCCCAGGGTCACACAGCTAGGAAATATCTGAGGCTAGATTTGAACTCAGGAAGATAGGTCTTCCGGACTCCAGGCTTGGCATTCTTATCTACTGTGCCACTGTACTTTAGGAAGAATTCTCAGGCAGTAGGATGGAGGGTACATTGGAGAAGATACTACAGGGAAAGTAAAGAGGCTTTGCAATAGTTCAAGGGAGAAATAAAACTAGGAATAGCATAACGAGAACAGAAGGGAAGGGAAGTACGCAAAAGATAGTTCATACACAGATCTATTAGGATGTGAGAGCCATGGGAGTGAGACGAACCCAAAGTACCCCTGAGATTATAAGTCTGGAAAGAAAAATGTTCCATTAACAGAAATGGAGAATTCTGGAAGAGCAGGAAGGAAGAACATGAAATTTTTAAGAATATGTTGAGTTTATTATACCAATGGGACATCGGAGAGAATGGTCATTATTACAAAGCTGATAACTGAAGACCTAAGAGGGAGTGTGATTATCAAGGAAGAAAGTGTACAGAAAGACGGCCTGAGGAGGCCCAAGAACAGAATCAGGGGAAACAGTATTTACATATGGGACAACGGAGAAGAGAAATAGAAAAACAGAACTCAGGAAGCCAGAGGTAAGGGGAGAAGCATGGACACGGAAGCATTATTGATGCTGTTGTTTGTCCTTTGTCCTTAAAGGGACCAATGACATCACAAGGGTGAAGGAGGAGAGAATTTCAAGGAAGAGAGGGTTGTAAATAGTGATAATTGCAGAAGAGGAATTGAGGTTCCTGAAAAATAAGGGAAGGCCATTGGATTTCGCAAGTAGGATGTTACTGTTGACATTTAATTGAGGTTTCAATAGTCACAGAGATAGAATTCAGACTGCATGAGGATGAAGTAAGCATGGCTGGTAGAAAGTAGCATCAATGGGTGGTTCAAAAGTAGTTCACTTAACTTGTGAGAAGTTGGTGAAAAGGAGAGAAAGAGAAGGTGGGTCTTATGAAAACAATGGAGAGAGAGGAGAAGCAGCAACAAGGACCAGGATTCTTAAAAACGTGAGCACATTTGTTGGAGACCAGATATGATGAACCATTTCCATTTCTCTTGAGGGGAAAGGATATTTAGAACGGAAATGCAAAATTTGTTTCATGCTTTCTTTGGGATTACTTATTACAAAAAACATTCCTACAACTCACAGAGATGAACAAAATCTTTGAGACGTGGTTGAGACACAGGCAAAACTCTGCCCAACAACATTAATTGGTTTTGTGAAAATAATTTGCTTAGGTGAACCAATGTCACATTAAATGCCATAGTTAGATCCTCTGATTTGCATCCTAAGTAATCAGCCAAATGATGCCACAGTGGGGTTTTACAACGGTGTGATGAAGTTGGGTTACAATGTATTAAAATGTTACTGTGAAACTGTGATAATCAGGGCAACAGTGTGTGTGACTGTATTTTAAAGCGAAATACATGTGTTTTAACTAAACTGTTTATAATACTTGCTCACCCAAGTATTGTATTATCTCTGATATGTTCACTGAACTCAGCATTAGGAAAATATTTTCAATGTTGAGGAAAGACCTAATTATAGGATAGTGTTCAAAAGAAAGGGAAAGGAGGCCTTTACAAGTGCTGTTTAAAGTTGATTTGGGGAAAATGGGGGAAGTTTTGTTGGAAGAAACGGTTTTTTTTTTCTAGCTGCACAAGCAAAGGACTATTGCATGATGGTGTGAATAATTCCTTTTTTAAAAAGGAGAAATTGAACTAAACGCATTGTTGGCAATATAGAAAGATACACATCATGCCCCTAGGTACACTTTCCTCCTCGCCCGAGTCCCCAACTACAACATGCAACTAAGTGTAAGAGATATTTTTATGGCAAAATTTAAAGTCTCTGAACATGTTGCTTAACATTTGAAGTTTAAATGAGGTTTTTGAGATTTATTTTATCTTTAAAAAATTCACAATAGTCAATAGAAATGCAAAGGCAGAAGGGCAGACTCAAATAGGAGAGTATTCCTTACCATGTATAAAATAGCATTCTTGGAGTAGGTCACTGGATTGTAATTTCATGCAGCATTATGTGAACACAGATGTTTATAATCAATCTGTCTGTCTGTCTAGCTCTTTCTCCTCTCAAATCTTTTTTCTTCAGTGTAGATCCAGATAGAATTTCCATCCATTTCCAATGTCAAGATAATACTCTCTAGCAAGGCCTTCTTTCCCCTGGCCAACACACTATGTGACCTGCAGCCTACATTACAGTCAGTGCATTATACTCTTAAGGTGTCAAGCTAGTCAACCAACAAGTATTTATCTAGAACCAAATAAACCTTCTTGAATGCCAGGGGGTGATCCCCAGGAAACCAAAGAAAGAGAGCTGTATTCTTCAAAGAACTTGCAGTCTACTTGGGAAGATAATTATGCATGCATGAAACAACACGAGAACAATTAAAGAGGGAACTTAACACCAAGCCCTACATAATACAGCAACAACTATAACAACTCATATTTTTTATAGTGCTGCAAACATTACAACATATTTTTTTTAATATCTGAGGAAGTAGGTAAAGGAAAAGATCTCCTGTGGGAGCTAAGCTTTTTGTTTTTGTTGCTTTTTGGAGGGCAATTGGGGTTAAGTGACTTGCCCAAGTTTACACAGTTTTTGTGTTAAGTGTCTGAGGCCACATTTGAACTCAGGTCCTCCTGACTCCAGGGCCAGTGCTCTACTCACTGTGCCACCTAGCCACCCCGGGAGCTAAATTTTAATCCAGGTCTTGAAGGAGACTGAAGTTGTGACATGGGTAAAGGCACAGAGGGAGGCAGGCTTCTTAATCTACATTTCATAAATGAGCCTTGATGCAATACTTCTACATAGGAAACTCCAATGACAAAATGGTCATCCAAGAGCTATTGGCCCATTGACTGCTTTCTATTTTTATTATGCCTATAAGAATGAAGGGACAATGCCATGGGAAAAGACCAACTCTCTCCCCTACAGCTGAGCTTAATCCTTAGCTATGGACATGGTGGGGATTATATGTTGGACATAAGGGTGCAAAATAGTTATAAACACAGCACAGTATACAGTGGAAAGTGTACTTGTCTGGGAATCGAAAGCCCTGGGTTTGGTTTGCAGCTGACATTTCATAGCTGAGTAACTCACTTAAACCTCACTGAGCCCATTTCCTCATCTGTGAAATAGAGAAAATACACTCAAACATCTTAAGAGCTCTGGAGATCATGCTTTGTAAAGGGCAAACTATTACCTGAATGTACAGTCTTATTACTTGATATCTCTGCTCCTGAGAAGATCCAAAGAAAGCGCTTACAAAATGTGGCCTGCAGATTGAAGCTCACGTAGGCTTGCTACTTCCTAAATACTTTCCAAGACAAACCCTAAAACTGGATTTCATCAGCAATCTAAAGAAAATAGGGAATACACAATTTTCCTCCACTATTGCCCAAAAGAGAATATAACAAAAAAAATTTTGAAAAAACAGTCTTCAACAACTGCAGATCAATTCTCTGCATTGGCATCACACTGCAAAAAAACCAAACCAAAACCAAACCATCTTATGGGTAACTTCAACATCTCATTTAAGATTGATGATGGCAGGCAGGTTGTGGGTGGGCATGTGTGTCAGAGGGCCAACATGGTGTGGTGCTGCCTCTGACGCGTCCTGCCTCTATCTGTCTAGGCAAGCTCACCATATCTCTAAGACTGTTAGAAGTTAGAGAAGGTGCTGCTTTTCATTCGTACAGCAAGTTTCCTCTATGTGAGTTCTTTACACCCCAATGAAATCATAAGTCTTGTAAAAAAAAAAAAGAGGAAGAGAAGCCACTTGATATGGAGATCTGATTGCTCAATCCTCTCAGCTTAATATAGTTTTATTTTCAAACATAAACCAAAATTAAATTGAGCTAATTAATGAAACCACTTAAAATTCCTCTCTCTACCATATATCAAATGTTATAAAAGTGGGAGAGGGGATCACGTGTAAGAATTTCACACAAAGTTTTCCCTCGAAGGTTTTCATTTGGACTTATAATCCAACTAGACAAATCATCATGGCTTTTTTCCATCAAGAGACATTTCCAGTAAAATCTTAAAGCCAAAACAAGTACTGTCAGTATGTTCACACCATTTGGTGAAATACACAATGAACCAACAAAACAAGCCTATGGGAAATTGTACCAAGCTAAATACGTATTAATCTTAACAGTGAATAATCTATCGTGCCATTTTCTCTTACTAACAACTAAATAAACACTGAAATGATGTCATTTAGCACTTTTCACGTTGTGGTGATTTCCAAAGGATATTCCTCGTTCCTTATTCTTTCTCTTTCTATTCTTTAGGGGACTTTGAATCATGACAGAGGACAGCTGAAGAGTGAGGAGGAAGAAAAGAAAAAAAATTCAGAAATAACATTAAAAGTTTACTGTAGAGAATGGATAGTCTATGGGTATAACAAAGTAGTCATTTAGCATAGCATAATATAATGGTCTTTACAATTAATGCTGCTATCAAATGTGGTAATTTATTCCCAGGGAGTAATTGTATTGAGAGAATCCAGCTCTGAGTCATGTTAGTTATTATTAGGGAAGACAAATCCCTGGAAAACTATATATTCCAAAGTAATTAACTGAATATTACAGTTTTTAGTGAATGCTAAAGACATAACTCTATAGAAGTGCAAATTTCTGCTACCATAGGCCATATAATGACTTGCACATAGTGCAAGATTAATATTTGTCAAGTCAACATAAAGAGTGACATGAAGAAATTTTAATTGAGTATTGGTAACCTATATCATGTAAGCACCATGTCTTAGCCAATTTTTTGCATTGCCCACCATGACTAGCACAATGTACTTGGTAAGTGCTAAATTAATCTCTGCTGATTTGCTAATAACATTAGTAACTTTCACTTTGGTATGCATGAAGAAAAGGGAAGTTAAGCAGGAGTTAGCCTAAGTCTGTAAACTTGCTTTTTTGTAAAGATATTTTGACAATAATATTTAAGTATAACTGGTTTCCTTTGGAAACTGCATGTTTCATTTTATGTACTTAAAAGCAGTATTCTGAAAAGGGGAGCATAGGTTTCACAAGATCGCCAAGGGGCCACACATGTGAAGTCTACGAGACCATATCAGATAGTATTTACATTTACACCCTGTCCACTCAGTATACTGGGACGCCATAAGGAGTCATGAGAATGCCTTCTAGAATTTCAGAGCTGGAAAGTTACTTATTATATTAATTATTATAACTCAGCTAGTTCATTCCCCCCTTCCATTTCTACAAAGTGAGAACATCTTTGGAAGAAACTGCTGTTTACATATTAAGCATCTGTATAGAACTTAGATTAATTTCAAAATTTAAAACATTTCGACTTCATGTATGACATAACCATAATGACCCGTAGAATCAGAATGTTGGGGCTGGGAGAGATATCAGAGGTCATTTAGTAAAGCCGAGTCTATCTTAAGAGTATTGGATTAGGAGGCAAGACCTGGGTTTGACTTCATGTGGCCTGGACATTTATTGATTATATGATCTAAGGCATGTCATGTAACATGAGACTGTTTGCTCAACTGTTGTGACAAAGCCTTTTTCAATCTTTAGGAGCACTATGCATTTCTCATTACTGTTGTTCATCCAAAAGCATTTCAGAGACGAGGAAAGCATGGGCAAGAAAGGTTTAGGTGACTTGCCCTGACACAAATGGCTAATTAGGTTATCTGTAAGCACGGGCAAGAAAGGTTTAGGTGACTTGCCCAGACACAAATGGCTAGTTAGGTTATCTGTTACTATAATTCAGTCATTTTTCTGTTGTGTCCAACTCTTTGTGACCCCATTTGGGGTTTTCTTGGCAAATATACTGAAACGATTTGCCATTTCCTTCAGCTCACTTTACAGATAAGGAAACCGAGGCAAACAAGGTAAAATGACTTGTCCAAGGCACACAGATGGAAGCATCTGAGGCCAGATTTGAAGGCAGGAAGATCGTCCTGACTTCAGGTAGGGCATTCTATTTACTCTACCACCTAGATGCCCCAATACTATAATACTGTAATAAAAGAACTTGCTACTCCCAGTCCATGTGATATATTCATAATATAATTACCACTTGAAAAGATGGCTTTCGTTTAAGCAGTCCGGTTTAAGCCAATCAGAAGGGTGTAAATAGTCACTGCCTTTCTTTCCCTCCGTCTCAATTAGTAAAGATTAATAATTGGAATTGAAAAACATTTTTTAAAGGATATAAATGCTAAATAGTCACCACATGCCAATAAGTAGGGTCATGATTCTTTCAACAGGCTTTTGGCAAACTCCACCTTAAGAAAGTACCTGAGTGACCTTTTGGTCAGGTTCGTCTTCAAGGAGATGAAGCCAGGTCCTGGGATCTATCTACTTTTTAGTGGTTGTCCACAGTGTCTGAGCCATCTAAACACAGAACTTAGTCAGAGGATCTAAGGAGAGACGGTTTTGTCAAGCTTCTTCTATTTACATGACCTTAAGCTTACTACACTTGAGGGAAAAATAACTTAAATTCCACTTCCATATCCCATTGAAATATGGCCTACTTCCAAAATGTTAGAACTCTTGCTAGGAAAGTGTAAAAGACTTAGCTTGTTTTCTCCGGGGATTAAACTTCCTCTGGCCTATACTTCAGATGAAAAGAATACTAGATTCAATGTCATAATCTCCTAGACTTCTCATGGTCTACATCTGGCAGCCCAGCTTTTTGGTGTTTAACTTCATACTTTCCATAGGAGTATGAAATGAAAGTTTCATTAATCAAGGATGTGATGTAGACACTTTTTTAATAGGCTAGACTATTATATTTGACCCTTATGAACTTTACTCACTTCTACAGTACTAAGTAAGGGGCTTCTGGATACCTGACTGCCAGTGTTGAAATCTATTACTAGGAAACCCCAACATGTATTTAACAAAGGAAATTAAGTAATAATGCTTATGGAGAAATATCTTTGGAGCTATATATGCTGGGAAGCCAAAAGGTCAGACCTATATGGTCCTTAACATAATAAAAAAAAAAAAAACAAAACAGCAGAGCAAAAAGCTGGCAATTTATCTTAAAAGATGGAAAGATATTACCATTTGGTACACTCACATCAGACAGACTTCTAGGAATTTTCAGAGATGACTTTTTAAAAAATGGAATCTCCTCCCCTCCTCCCCCATCATCTCCCTTCTATAGCTGCTAAGCCTGCTAAAAAGTGAGGCATCCAAGGAAGTTGATTCAATTGAAATAAAATATGTTCTCGGTTAAAGAATAAGAGAGGGTTACATAAAGACAACAGAAATTGGGGAAGACCGTTCCCCTTAAAGGTGTTTCACACTCTGGGGCTACTCCCATACCTGCTGTAGGTTTGGTTTCACGGCACCTGCTCCCTTCTTCCACCAATGTACTGTGAGGCATGCATTTTAAGACTGATGCCGAGTATCATCATATGATGCCCCTTGATACTGTCACAGGTGTTAGAAACCAATCAGGCTTGGGAATTCCTAGGCGAGAAGCATAAGGCAGCTGGGGGTTTTGGATAGATGGAAATGTATATGGTTATATTATGTAAAAGTCTCCCCTTGAGGTTTTCAAATGAAGAATGGAAATGACTGCCTCCTTGATAGCTATAGCCAACTCTTTGATTAGTCAAGGTTTTGTGAATCTAGTTTGGGGGGTCATCCAGGACCGCTCACTTCTCCATTTTTTCCCCTGCTCGTTTCATAGACCACTAGCTCTACCCCACACCCTTACCCCACCAGAATATGAGCAGGGGGGAAGGAAAAGGAAATAATATTCAGAACAGTCAATTTTATTATTTAGAACATTGAATTTTAGAGCTGGACGGGACCTCTTAGCCATTATCTAGTTCAACCACCTCATTTTAATAATGACAACACCTTACAGTAAAGTCTATTTCAATGTCTCCTTGAAGGCTATTCCAGTAGAGCACAAACTTTAGCAGGTCCTACTAAGCTGGACAGGATTTGAGTGTGGGCCTGGTGATAGGACTGTGCATCTTTGTCCAAAGACCAGACTAGCTAAGTTCAGAAAGGTTCATCCCCAGAAGACAGGTCACCAGGTAGTGACCTTATTTTTATTTTTTTGGCGGCAGCAACTCAAGAAGACTGTCTACTAAGGCGTAGAGTGGTTGCAATCTGCATTGGTGGAGGGAGGGCTCACACCGATGAAAATACAGAATCCTCAAAGTACTGAATTAAGAATAATATCTTACATTTATGTAGCATCTTACAATTTTCAAAATGCTTTCACATACATTTGTCTCATTACATCCTCACAACAACCCTGTGAGGTAGGTATGGCAGTTTTCCCCACTTTACAGTTAAGGAACCTGGAGCCTAGGTATCCATGCTCCCATTTTGGTACTTGCCCAATTCCCCATTATTATTATCATTATTTTTAAGCAGGTATGCTTAAGTTCATAAATGGATAAAATGGAGTTTTTTGATATTAGTGAACTGCCATATTTATTCCTCACTGTGAAGTTTCCCAAAACTGACTGTATTACCAAAATACACAGGTGATGCTCTTAGTGGGTTCATGTTTGCAAGGCAAAGATCTAGCCCTGGTGTTTATTTTTTTTTTGGGGGGGGGTGTTGGATGGGATGGCAGAAGGGAGTCATTATCTGGTATGAAAGCAGCACATGAGATTTCCTGGGCTTTCTATCCATGGGTACTTGAGTAGGGGAATAAAGTTGAATTGTGGGGCTGGTGAGGGCTTAGTCTTCCCAGGATGAGGATGTAAAACAAAAATCTTAAGAAGAAAATTGGTTGCTTGGACCACTAGTCTGAAGTCCTTGGTAGGGGGAGGGAAGAGTGTCTTATTCATCTTATGACCTCTTCAGCACCTCAAAGAATGCCTTGCACACATTTTTTGTTCAGTAAATGCTATGGAATTAATTATTTCTGGTATAAGTAGAATATGCTTTCTGTTTCCCTGCAAGAGATGCTAGAGCTAAGTAGACAATGAAAAAAAAGTGCAACACATAACGAAATTTTTAAATGCATGGGTTTCAGTATAAAGGCCATCTGCTTTCCACAAAAGAGGTAGTTAATAGCTTAGATTCCTGGATTTCTATTGTTCTCCATGAACAAAACCATTGTAACTGTTAGCCAGAAACCGGAGAGAACAACTATACCAGTATAAACTGACCTGATGTCATTCTCCTCAACCAAAAAAAAAAAAAAGCTGTTTTCCCAGCAGATGCCACTCCACAATCTTTCTTACCTGACATTAAAGAAATTATCCACTCAAAGACCTTTAGCAGATTCAACTTATAGCAGATTTCAAAAATATTAAACCCCCTTTGCATCTTTGCCTTTTTTGGGGGGAGGGGGGGTAAAGTAACTTGAGTTTGGGGTATCTTGCCAATCTCTGAAGACAAAAGTCAATTGCTAGGACAATGCTATTAGTTGGCTCTCATACAGGTTGCAGAGTCTGCAAGGACTTCTGGAGGTCTTGATTCTGGGGTTATAAACTTCTTAGTATGTGGTAAAGATGATGAAATTTTAATTTTTTTTTCCCTTTGAGAAATTGATTTGTACATACCTGTACTTAGAGGCACATTAATGAAGGTCTGATCCAGGATATTATTTGATCATAAATCAAATCATGTCAAATAGAGTCACTATTTTTTACTCTTGTTCGATTAGAATTGGCATGTCAGATTACTTAAGGGTTTGGATAACACCTTCCACTCTGGTACTCACAAGAGAAGCAAGAATAATATTGAATTCCTCCGATAAGCCTCCAGGTCTTAAAAGCTGAGCATCAAATCCCATTCTTAGTAACCATATCTAAAGTAGCATTATAAATAAGGTTTTAATTCAACACATATTTGACTGCATTATGATATAATAAGTAAAGTAAGTAATGTGGGAGTAAATAGATGATGAGGCTTCTTGTAGGAAAATTATTTTTTTCGTGACATTAGGGAATCACGTTTCACACTCTGATTATAACTGTATGTACTTGTCTAACTCTTCCATATATTACAGTGAGTTATGGGGGGAAAAAATAATCAGTATGCCTGCGGGATCAGTAATTCTTGAGTACATTGTGATTGCAAGGGTGGTATCAGAAAAAGAAGAATGCCCACCAACAATATCGCCATGCAGCAATTTCAAAGAAATTGATTGTTACGCAGTAACAGTCAATGACTCAGGAAGAAAGAAGTTAAAATTAGGTGGTTGTTTTTTTTTAAACAGTATTCAAAGCTAATGGGCACCAGGGGGAGGGGGAGAATGTGGATGCATTAGAAACCTCGTCATGCCCTGAAATGTCAATGCTGATCTCTCGCTGTGTTGAATATGAACACATTCATTTAACAAGGTACGCACTTAGTGTAGGGTGGGTGCGTTAAGCTGGAATGAACACATGCCAAGAATTTCCAGCCATGTGAGGGAAACACAAAACAGGTCTAACTTTCATTAAGGTAGAGCAAGTTTCAGAACAGGGAAGAATGTATTTCTGGGCCAACCAACCCGCTTCCTGAGGCTTTCCTCATCACATTTAAGGATGTAGTGAATATTTCTAAAGTTAGTGGCCATCTCCCTTTGAAACTAATGAGCATCCCAGCTCCACATTATTGATTCAGAAGATGACTGAGCAGTTGAATGATTTGGGAACATCTAACTCACCCCACTAAGAAGCAGGTGACCTTTAAAGGTACTTTCCAGTCTGGTTCTTCAATGAGGGAGTCGGTGGGCATGTTATTGTAATTTTCAATATTTTTTATAACTGGCTTTGTTGCCATGTACATCCTTAAAGAAACCAGAACAGTATTCAAGAACACCCATCACAGTGCTTAACAAGATTTAATGTACATTTATTCTTAACATGTGGAACATATAAAGATTTTATACTGAATAAATGATATTCATTAAGCCAGAGGAAAAGGAGGAATTTACATCAAGTTTTTTTTTCTTTTTTCTTTTTTAACTACATTATCTTGAAATACAAATGTGGATTCTCATCACTGAAAAATCTTTGAAGTTGTGTTTCTTCCTTTTTTCTGTAATATTTCTTTTTTTTTTTTGTCTGTACTGATAACCATTTCCTAAATCAATCCATACGCAACCATTTCCACACCTTGATTCATGAAGCAATTGTGATCGGCTGCTCTCCCGAAATAGAGCATGACTTTATACATACAGAAACTTGTACATTACCCTCGGTTTTTTTTTTGTTTTTGTTTTTTTTTTGTTTTTGTGTTTTTTGTTTTTTTGGAGATATGGCCCTAATGAAAAAAAAAATATATAAAATAAAAATAAAAAATTATTTAAATCTACCATCACTTTGTAGTTACCACATCATGAAAAAGAAACTAAAAACTTTGTACTAAAAAAAAAAAAGAAAAAGAAAAGAAAAAAAATGAGGGTATGTTCAATGTACAACTTCTATATACATCACGGCCCTTAGGCAGTAAAAAAAAATATTTAAAAAATGATTAAAGGAATTGTGAAGAACTGTCATTGTGGAAGGTCAAAGAAAAGAAAGCAGGCATGACAGTAGCGGTGAGGAAGCAATTTATGTTGATCGTCATCAGGTATGTGTTTTCAATCTTAACTTAAAAAACAACAACTGTTTTTGCCCCTAGCCTAATGTAACCATTCTCCTGTGGAGAAACCGATATCATTTCATAGTTTGACTACTGACTGACACATTGCCTTGATCCCTACACCTACATCACTAGAAGTGTCTATTGCACAGAGGTTTGGGTGATGGGATACAGGTATTTTTTACTTTTCTGAAAAAAAAAAAAAAAAAAAAAGACACACAGGAAGTTGGTATGTTGCTTTTCACCTTTTTGTTTCAAGGTGGTGAAGTTTTCCGGTCATATAATGTTTTGCCACAACTTTTTAAGTCACTAATTTGCTTCCCCCCCCCAAAAAAAAGCAATACAAACATGGAAAAGAACACTGAAAAGGAAATCTATGAAAACAAAAAGTGACCTTTGAATGTACTAGACAGCAACTTTGGTTAAAAAAAATAAAATAAAAGGATGTACTTATACACATAGACAGCAAATATTAATTTTATAACTGTTCAAATTAATTTTTTTAATTCCCAATTGGTAAATAGTGAATGGGGCAGAGGAGCAAAGATTTTCTTTTCCTTCTTTCTATGCTGGATAAACAAGAACAGAAAACAGCCAGTTATAGGGGACCCTCTAATCTTCACCCACACATGCTTGGCTTCTCACGTATGTCATAACTGCCCAATCTGAAAGAGTACATCACAGATGACAGAGGCAACCAGAGAGTTCAGGACAGCTGATATCGAGATATCCAGCAAACGGCCCTCGTGCAAAAGGAACTCTGAGCGGTTTTCGTCCACTCTGGCCATGGCCAGCAAGGCCTTGGCCGCCCTGCACATCATGTCTACGCTAGGTGGCTCCAGAGGAGGAGGCTGCATGTGCATGAGGTTATGCTGGCTCTGCTGGTACTGGGCCATAGTGACCCCATCCTCTAGGAAGCTTATCAAGTTTCCGATGCTTCCCTTCTGCACAGCTATCGCCCTTGCTGCTAACGCATCCCCTTGGGCAAGGTTCGATAAGAGCGCCATGGACATTTCTCGGCAGACCGGGTTTTTGCGGTCTCCAACGTACCTAACTAAAGTAGCGTAGAGTTTCTCCTGACGGCTGAATGGAGGGGTGGCCAAGATAAGGTCCACATTATTGTCCTGGATGCTGAGCTTACACAGGGTCTCCAGCACAAGTCTCTGAGGCGACAGCACTGAATTGGGCCCCACAGTGGGAAAGGGATCCTGTGCCTCTGCGGATGGGCACACCATCCAGTGTAGCAAGCCATCCAAAATTGGCAAGCAGATACTCTCTGTGTAAGCAGACAAGTCTAGCTGCCCAGAAATGTTGGCTAATGTGACCAATGTATTATCCCTTAAGACCTCGAGGCAGTCCCACCACCACTCATCCTTGCTGCAGGTCACCCCTTTGTCCTCTTCCTCTTCTTTCTCGTAGGTCTGAGGTGCCCGTTTTCTCTCTGGATGTTCATGGTGAAGAAGAATCAGCTTCCCCAGGATCAGCACCAGGCCTGGATGTTTGGACATTTCGGCGTCATTGCCAGGCACAAAAGACAAGCTACGGACAATATTTGACACACAGATACAGCGCTTGGCCAAAGAGTCCTGCCAGTGGGCAATGGTGCATAGTGGAGTCTCATCTCGGCTCCTTGGCTCGTCCTCAAGCAGCTTAATATTCCGGTGGCTTTTGGCTTCATGTATACCAAAGGGAAATTTACTGCTTTCGGTCTGGTTACTAGGGTTTGAGTCTTCAGGCAACGCTCCAGGCCGAGCTGACAAGACGTCATCGATGGTTGCTATGATGCTTTTCTCTGGATGCTCCTCAAATTCACTTCTTCCTTCCAGGTCTTTCTTTTTTCCCAGGGTGCTGAGGGCAGGAGGCGTCCGCCTGCGAGGAGGAATCTCCATCTTGCTCTCGAAGTGAGTCTGGATATGCTCGGTTGTGTCACCTCCCCCAAGCTGCCAGTGGAGAAGACCACTGTTGAATTCCTGAACACGGCCTAGTTTGTCAGATCGGTCCACAACAAACAGATTATTCTTCTTTACTATCTTTATTGGCAGTTTGTCAAATTTACTTGCTTGCTTTGGCCTCTCTTTTGGATCAACACTGGCATCAGGAGAGGCAAAAACCATGCTCTTATCTTCTGCTCCTGTCTTCTCATCTTCTTCATCTTCTTCCTCCTCATCCTCGTCTTCATCATCATAATAATCAATACATTCAGTTTCTTCGTCCTCCTTCCCAGAGTCATCTGCCAAAGACTGACTGTCATCTTTTTTATTTGCGTTGTGATCAAGTGCTTTTTGACTGGGGTCTCCCACTTCGTATTCCATTAGAATTCCAAAAATGTCAATCAGGCATTTTCTAAAGTACTCTACTAAAAGCTCAAGAAATCCAGATAACTGAGGAAAGAAAGAAGAAAAACAGGAAATGGTGTCATAATGTCCAATTACAACCGAAAGGAAGGATACTTCCCATGGCAATAAATTAAGATTTATGAGAATGTCTCCACATACTCTACAATTTATGGATTGTCTGGCCAGGAGTGGTCAAATACACTGTCAAGGAAAACTAGCTTCCTTAGCTTCTCATAATTATTTGAGTGTTATCTTTAACTTGCTTTTTACCTGTTGCTTACCTTCACAAACTACCCATGTGATAACTTTGCTTCTTTTATGCTCTCCTATTCTCAAAAGGAATGTTGTACACCGCTCTTTTCTTTCTAAATTTATAAATTTTGGTATACATGAAGCCAAAATTTTATATATAAAAATTCTTATTATTGGAATGTGAAGGCTTGGATTTCATAGACTCACTTTCTTAACGTGGTTTCTTCTCTTCTATTACTTATTTTTGCCTTCATTTTTATGGCTATTATTATCATTTTATGATGATTATTTTGCCTCAGGTGCCATAGGTTATCCTAATACAAGCTTTCCCTTAAATTTTTTCTTTTTAAGAGTAGATGATCTTGGCAAAACTGCTGCTTGTAAAAATGGAAAACAAATCAATTCAGGGCCCTGATAAATGAACCAGGAAGTTAGGCAGAATTAGCTTTCATATTTAAGTAACTCTTATATATAACTTCAGTTGGTAGAAATGAACATCGCTAGCTGATAAATACTACTATTTTACTTTAAGCAAAAAATACTACCTCTAGTGAAGTGATGAAAGGTTCCCCCTGGCACAAAAAAAAAATAGTTACAGAAATCACCTGTGCCCTTAACCCCAGATGTTTCACCTCTTTAAATTAAAGTTGAAAGCATAAGTACTGAGAAGAAACACTGTACTGCCTAGGTTTCTAAAGTGGCTAGCTTAGGATATTCTAGAAACAGTATGTGGTTTTTTTTTTAAATGTCAAACTTTATTTTGGGAGGAAAGTGGGGTTACTGATAGAGCAATTTTGGTCATGAAAAGAGATAATCCGAAGTTCGTCCACCATAGGCATGAAATTTGATTATTCTAGTAAAGACGGAATACTATTTATTTTTTCGTACTCATCTACTAAGAGACTTCATGTAATTTTTACATGGTTTTATAAGTAGAGAAAAAGTTATACTTCAGTATTAATCAGTGCCTGGAGTGATTTCAGGAAAAGGAAAGGAGATGCTTTATTTACTACTTCAACTAGAGAATTCAGGAATAAAATGGTTTATCCAGGAGCATGGAATTATTGGTTCATTCCAGCTGTCAAAGAATTACAGGATCTCAGAGTTAGCTGAACGCTCAGGGGTCACTTAGACCAACCCATACTAGACCTTCTACTAACTTCCAACAGGTGGTCAGTTAGCTTATCCTTGCAAATCCCCGAATGAGAGGCAAACTGCCACCTATCGAGGCAGTTCCTTGCATGTTTGAATTTACTTAGGTCTTTTTTTTTTAATGGAGCTTAAATAAGTCTATCAGAAGTTTCCACTAATTGTGTCTATTTCTGAACTCTGGGACAACAGAACTCCTCTTTTTTTTGCATTAACAATCCTTCAAATATTTGAAGAAAATGATGTTTCTGTTAAGATGACCTTTCTATTTTTACTTTACATTTTCCCCATTTCCTTCAAATTCTGTCATATGTCATGATCTCATATGGGGTGTCCCCAGCAAGCAGCAAAACCTATTCATCTTGGGTTTTGTTTGCTTGGATTTTTTTTTTGGTGAGGGGAAGGAGGGAGTTATTTCTAAAATGAACTTTAAAAAAAAAATCAATAGTAGAATATACACCAGATTTGTTTTTTTAGGCACAGGTCACTGATAATACTTTTCTGGCTGCCATACTGAATTTTTTTTCCTTCTTTTTTTGGGGGTGGGGTGAGAGTATGGATTGGTCCTTTCCTGTGTGGTGGTTTTAAGTCTACCAAAATTCTATTTCCCATTTCAATCCTTGACATTGGCAATAACTTTATGTTTTGTTACATTGTGATCAATGCCCTTCTATTGGTTAGTGTCATCAACATTAGCAAATTAGTTGGATGATGTCTGTGTTGACACATTTGTTCTCAGTCTAATAGTTTTGTTTAATTGTCTCTTTGCCCCCCCCCCCCAATTAGTTTGGTAAAAAAAGGTTAAGTACAAGTACAGTTAATCACTCTGGCAAGGCAAATAAACACAAGAAAATGTGTTAATAGTCTTTAATAAAGAAAGCACTAATAGTCAAATAAACAAACTATTAGGTTGAAAACAGAAATGTCAACACAGACATAGTTTACTAAATTGCTGATTGTTAATGAATATTAACCACAACAGAAAGAGGTCAGGATGAGAATTATGAGAAACAGCTATAATTTGAAGAGCCTGAAATTTGTCTCTATCCCATGTTAAGTTAGTATTTTTTGGATTACTGTATTTTATGGCAACCAGGAACAGTGGCTTGTGACAGTGAAGGTGATTAAAAACGCCAGCTGTGCTAGCTATAATTAACCCTGTTATCAATTCCAGCACTATGTATGCATGAGTTAAATCTTGCAGGATTCTCCTTTCAGCCCCCTTTTTTGGGTGTGAGGGCTATTTCTCTTACCTGAGACAGATTGAATGTAGCCACGGTGCTATCATCATAGAGAAGGATATTAATAGTGTCCAACGCCCACGTACTTTCAGCCAAAAGGCCTGATTTCAGGGACATCATCACACGCCATGCCTCAGGAGTTACTGAGAAAAGGCAGAAAATTAACATCAGTGATTGTGATGGTTTAAAAACTAAATGAGCTGAGGGCTAAGAAATGTGAAATGAAGATACAGAATACCGAAGTCAGAATGCTAACAACGCTGACTTCAGAGGCCAGAGTTAAGCCTGCAAGTTTCAGGTTCAAAACTGGGGTGCTGAGCTAGAGAGCACTTTATAGCTCGAATGTGCTTCAAGTATTGTTTTGTAGGCTGAACGTCACCTAAATACTCTTCTCCTGGTAGTAAGTAAATCATGTCTTTCATTTATTCTACTCTTTTTTTCCCCACTATTGGGGGTAGGGTGCTGAAAGGGCATTAATTATGAGATTATTAATGACTTTCTA
The DNA here is from genome assembly GCF_028583685.1 of Petaurus breviceps papuanus. Classification (NCBI taxonomy): domain Eukaryota; kingdom Metazoa; phylum Chordata; class Mammalia; order Diprotodontia; family Petauridae; genus Petaurus; species Petaurus breviceps. The sequence continues at coordinate 306,325 of NW_027187349.1, read as the reverse complement.
GTCAACAAATAAGAGTTTCTTGTTGCTTTCTCCTTTTACAAATCCTTGGAGGACTACTAGCTATAGAGAGCGTAAGCAGAGTATACCTTGAATAATACAGGTTCAGCAAATGCATAAGCAGGGTCTACCACGCCTTCCCCCCCCCTTCACTTATAATGAGAAGGTAAGGAATACAAAGAACATTTGGGGGACCCCTGAATTTGTAGAGCCTACTAAATAGAGACAATAGCCTACAACTAATCAGACTAATTAGACATGGCTTAATAAGGTATGGGGCAGTTAGTAGGCACAATGGATATAGTGCTGAGCCTGGAGTTAGGAAGACTTCTCTTTCTCAGTTCAGATCTGGTCTCAGACACTTAGTAGCTGTATTTCTCTGGGCAAATCTCTGCCTCAGTTTCCTCATCTGTGAAATGAGTTAGAGAAGGGAATGGTAAATAATTCCTGTATCTTTGCCAAATCCCAAAAGGGGTTATGACTTATGATGGTTATAAAGTACAGTTCATTGTAAAGGGGCAAGAAGAAAGGATGTGAGATATTAAATCTATGGGGCTTGTGGTAGGCAAAGCCTCACCCAGTATAAGGTGACACCAATCCTTACAACAAGGACAATTAATCTTTGATATAAAATGTTCTCTATTTTAATCTTCCATCACTTTCTAAGAAAGGCTTTTTGTTGTTGTCGATCATTTCAAATAAGTCAAGTTATTTAGAAATATTTTTCCTTGGGGCAGCTAGGTGGTGCAATGAATAGAGTACCGACCCTGAATTCAAATCCAGACTCAGACATGTGACACTTAACTAGCTGTGTGACCTTGGGCAAGTCACTTAACCCCAGTTGTCTTGTCTTCCCCTTTCAAAAACAAAAAAAAGAAATATTTTCCCTTGCCATTTGAGGATACAACACTTTTCCATTTTTGTGTTTATTGTATTTCAAAGAGCCTCATATAAAACTCAGAAAAAATAGTGCGTACACTTAATCATCTAAAACTTTCTACCAGGAATTCAGAGCAGCCTGAACAGGTTAATATTAAAGCCAGAAAGTTGCTTGGCTCATGTATGTGAGTGTGTGTGTGTGTGTGTGTGTGGGGGGTGTCTCATGAATTATATCAATTATTTGTATCACATTATTGAAAATTCTTCTTGTCTTTAGATCTGTTCCTAGGCTGTAAATGAAATTATGGAGTAGTTTTTCCTTTAAAACATCTGGAGTTATTTTCAAGTCTTAATACGCTATTTGATACCGCTATTAAGTAGGTGTTATCATAATATATTTTAAGTAACTTGCCTAAGGTCACCCAGTACTTAAGTAAAAATGCAGAGTCAATAATTCAGTTCCTGACTTGCTGCCTGGTGCTCTAATCACTGAAGCACATGCCATTCACCAATTAAAATGCTATTTTCAGGTTCCCCTTCAGTGTTTCCTTAATTCAGGTTGTTTTTTTTGTCCCAGTGATTCCTTCTGTAAAACACTTCCCTGACACTCAGAAGTGATATGAAGTTTAGGCTTTATCTGAAATTCTAACATAAACTGGGATTAAATATGGAAGAAGACATTTGTAATACTTACCAATATCTTTTGAGGTAATCTTTCGTCTTTGTTTCAAGACAGGTTGTGATGCTTCTACAGACCCTGGAGGAAAGGTGATCTCTCGTCGAATTGGGGGTGGCTGGGGTGGTGGCCCTGTGACCTGTGATGCTGGAACTGTGGGTATGACCTTCTGCATCTTCATGGAGGGCAAGAAGGGAGATTTGCTTGGAGACATGCGGTTCTCTAAGGAGCGCTGGAAGGATGCTGGGCTGGGAGCCCTGGAGATGTGGTTTGGCATCGATGGTGTTGTCTGGTAGGATGACTGAGGTCGAGTGATGGGCTGCATGGAGGCTGAAGATGACATATAAGGCTGCCGTTGGTTGACATGAGAAGGCCACTGGCTCTCGTGGTTTATCCTCTGATCAGGTACCATCATTTCATCAGTGCGGTTCATTCCTGGATAAGGGGGAGCCTGTGCAGGGCCTCCTGGCCCTTGCCTGTTCTGGTATGGATAAGGCATATCATTTCTTGTTGGCCACATATTCTGCTGAGGACCCTCACTTGAGGATGATTGCATGGGGCCACCAATCATCTGAGGAGGTATACCATGTTGCTGCATCTGACCTGGGCCCTGCATTCGTTCTCTGTTGTAAGGATATGGATATTGTCCCTGGATGGGCCTCCTGTCTGGTCCAGAGTAAGTACTGCCATACTGGTTATACATTTCTTGCTGCTGGCTGCCATACTGAACATTATACATATCTCCCTCATGGCGTTTTGCTGGGGGCCCATACATGCCATCCATATGACGTTTGTAGTTCTGAAATTAATTTAAAATAAATTATACAAATGTGCTCTTAGGGAAATAATTACATACATCTACTTTTAAATTATGCAAAGAATAAAAGAAATGATGTAGTAGGAAATTCATGTAAAATAGAGAAAGGGTCCTATAAATATTGAGGAATGAAAATTTATGATTATTTTTTCAATACTAATAATATGCCTGACGAAGATATTTTATAGTACTTGGAGGTTTTAGATATTGAAAACTTCCATGGAAATAAATAAAAAAAATAAAATCAAAATGTGTCCCTTTTATGATGGAATTTCCTAGTGTAACCAATTCACCACAAAAATCTGCGGACATTATTTGCAGGAAAATGTTGGAATAATGATTAACTGATGGTACTTTGGGATTTGAAAAGTGCTATATATACATCATCTCATCAAGGGTGGGCAGGGCAAACTTTGAAGGGTCCCATGATAAAATAAATTCCTAGGCTAAGCTTTCACTTACATATGTGGCTTTAGGTAACTTTTCAGGCTATGCTAACATTACCTAACATGAACATTCCCATAATTATTCCAGCTGGGCAGAACTATCTTTGATCCCATCCAAGTCCATATCATAAATTCCAGTGAAATCCTGGGTTGGTTTTAGTTTCTGAAGGAGCAGGAATAAAACAAGTGGTCCACTTTTCTCTCTAAAGCATTTTCTGGGTCATCCTAATACCTAAGATAGCTTAATATTCTCCTATAGTGATTTTTCATTAGGTTGGTGAACTGCCAGTGTACTCATGATTGTTCTTAGACAATATGTTCTCCTTTTATTTTGGAAATCTAGTTAAGTTAAATTAGTTCAGTAATAAATCACTGTCATATATTTACTCATTAATATTATATAAATGCTAAAAAAAGAAAAAACAAAATGAAAACTCTCTAATTTGCTAAAGACTTTCCAAAAAGATATTTGCATCCTATGAGTGTGAAAAAAAAATCATACTATGAGGTGCACATACCTTCACCATTATTTTTAACTAGCTAAGCAGAAATACCATAAAGTTAAAATAAACTGGAAATAACTGCCTAGCTTTATTCTTATATAGGGGTACTATGGCTATTCAAATGTAAGTTAGATAATTCAATGAATCAATTAAAAAAGTAAAATAAGTTAACCACATTCCAAAGACATTAGCATTTATTATTTCAAACTAGACACTAAAAATTCTATTTGGCACACAGGAAGGATATGGTTTCTGCCTTAAATCCTGAAGTAGATGGGATAGACAAACTTAAGACATGCATTCAAAATACCTGTGTTATAAAATATTATACAATGTGTCAGATATGTTTTAATATGCTTCATGATACTCTCAGTAATATTGATTTTTGAGATTTCAGAATCTCTATGTCTTATGGTGCTGAACATGAAACATACTCCTAATCCTTAAAAAAAAAAGATGTTTAAATATTTTGTTAAATTTTGTAACCTAATCTGGTGAAATATTACTACTAATTAAATGAATCAAGCTTCATGACTGAGGAAATGAGAACCAATCTTTTAAAGGCAGAGGGAGAAGAATGATTCCCCCTCCTTTATGCCTTACCGGTTGCTGTGGATATATTCCAGGCTGGTGTCCTCCATAGGGTGCCTGTCCTGAGGGAGGTCCTTGTCCAGGATATTGCTGTCCATAAGGTTCATGCCTACAATGGTATAATTCAAAGAATACCATCAACTACTAGAGAAGTTTCAGGTCCAGAGAAAAAGAACCAATTCAGTTTTGCAAAACCCAGACTTGCATTCTTTCAATTTCCATACAAAAGTACTTAGCAGCAGCAACACTATTTTTTAGTAAAAGGGACGGGAACACCCATCTCATGTGATGATGCCAAACTCTTGGCATGGCTGCTGGTTAATAGGTGTCACTGGAATACTGGTTGAACAAGCAAGCACCTTGCATGACGCTGGTCGGATTCCTTGGCCTTTGAGCCAAAGCTCCGCCTGCTACATGAATGGATTTGTTACACCAAGGAGTTGTTACATAAGAATTTAACTTGCAACATCCTTAAATGAAGGTAGGAGTAGGAAACAGGGATTCAGGAAACTAAAGAAATGTATACACATACATGCATGTATGTGTATGTACACGCACACACACACACAGAGTTCCTGCTACTCCCTAACAAGGGAGTTCTTATTTTAATAAGTTCCTATTTTCTTAGTAATACATATAAAAATTGCTTCAAATGTTATTGAATTTGCTGACTGTAGTATTCCTTCCCAATACAATGTAAAGATGAAACATTCCATTCCTTAAAAATATCACTAATGAAGCCTGTGCTATTTGGTTCTAATCTGCTTTATTTTAATGTTTAATAAGAAAAACAAGAAAAAGGCACAGGAGAAATTGGCTATTAAGAAAGGAATAGGGCAGGGACAGGGACTGGATAGGAAAGTCCTGGATGAGGAAATGCTCACTGCCAGTGCAAGTTGGCATATTCTCTGAAACTGGTGGTCTCAGAGAATTACCTAGAGCACATACAGGTTAAGTGACTTGTCCAAGATCTCAAAGACACATTTATCTGGATTCAATATAAATTTACAGGCATATTAAGTACCCAATATATCTCAGGCACTGGGGAATACAGTAACCAAAAAAATTAAAACAGTCCTTGCTCTCAAGGAGCTTATATTTTCAACTAGTCTGGGCCAGAAATGATCAGGTTGGTTCAATATTGGATGGTGAGTAGTGGTGAGTTAAGGGGTATTTCTAGGAATAAGGGACAGGAATTCTATTATTAAGGGATAAGTAAACTGCTTTTCTCACCTCCCAACCAAGTGGCAGAAGCCTGTAGATTGACATTTTAAAACTAGGCCAGGTGAAGTTCTTGAAAACACAGTAGAGGAAATAGAAAAAAAAAAGCTTTAGAAAAGCAATGGTATGGAATTCTAAGAGCACCTTTTCACTTTCTAAGGATGGTGAACAGTGTCCTCTAAACCTGCCTGTTCCATCCCAAACTTCCAAACAAACCAATGCAAAGCCCAACATTGTATACCAAATGCTTGCACTTATTAGAACTATAAGGGTTATCTAATGAACACAGATGCTGCAGAGAAATGATCATCCTTATTTGCTAGCTAGGATAACGATTAGAAGGCAAGGTGAGGGTCACTGCTAGTAGGCACTATATCTGTATTGTTTTGAACAGGTGGTCCTATGCTGACTTTTCAATCAGGCTATAATAATTTAATGAGAGATCAGACTTTATACTTTTTATTTCAAGGAAAAATAAGAAGCATTTCTGAGATAAGCCATAGCACAAGTGTGGTTTTACTTAACTAAAAAAGTCTTAATAGCACTTTTCCCCCTCTTAACGCCTCTCCCTCCCCAACACAGAAAAAAATTCTTCATCTAAATTCAAACTGTTGGGCAAGTATAGAATTTATTGACTAGGAGAGGCAATTTTCAAAAAAAGAGGTAACCCATATCTAAATAATGAGCCTTTACAAAGATAACTTTTCTAAGCTTCTATTTTAGTCTGGGAATTAAATTACACTGGGAATTACTTAATTCCCAATGTATTTTTCTCAATAGTTCAACTATGGACTCTTTTCATATTTATTCTGTGCAAAAATACTTTTACTGATCTTTTTATCTTTCAGATACATTTCTTTGAATTACTTTTCTTCTGTAAACATAAAACTAAACCTAGGTAGATATTACAGCTTTCTCTTTTTCAAAGATACCAAGGAAGAAAAGCCTGTGTTCTCTGGCTCCTACTGGACTTTTTATTTAAAACTGGACTCTATGTCAAAGAGGGAGAAGTAGAAAGCTATGGCAAATCCACTTCGAAAAGTTTTCAAACGGCATCTGTGCACCTACAAACATAATCTACAGGTTAATTCTCATTGTAGTTTTCTCAATGCATGGGCACGTCCCAAAACTATTTCAGAAGGAGATGAGAGACTGGGGATGTGGGAGTATAATAAAGAGAGAGGGAGGGAGAGAGAAAGAAAGAGAGGGAGGCAGAGAGAGAGAATTAAAGTTGAAGAATTCTTGCTTTGGTTCACATAAACACAAATTTTTGCAAACTATAGTAATAAATTTCACAGTTACAACAATAAATGAAAACATTTGATAGTTTAGAAATGAAATGATAGTTTTGAGAAATGTGTTTTTTTATTTCAAATAGTAAAGACTGAGTACTTGGAGAGAAGATTTCTAACACATTCAAGCCAAGCGAAGCATATTTTTATAACTTGGGTGGTTTGGCATTTTCATCTACATCAATACACTTGCATTTTAAAGACTGAGGATTCTGCCCAAACACACACATCAGGAGTCAGACCTATGAAGGCAGCTGTCTAACACACCCACGTGTGGATCAACCCTAGGCTGAATGAATGGCCACTCCCTACCTCATTAATTGCCATGGAAACCAGAAACAGTGATCATTACTGGCTCAGTTACCAGAGCTCTTAGTATATGAACTGATGTGTATGGAGAAAAGAAGATTCCTATGAAAGTGTTCTCTGCCTTCACCTTAGGGAAAAACAAGTAAAAAAAAAAAGCTTACCTTCTGTCATAACTGGCTCCGTAGGGAAACTGCTGCCGCTGGCCCATTCCCATGTTGGACATTGCTCCTGCTGGGGCTTGGTTATACATGTCCTGCATTCCACTATTAGGCATCTGTCCTGGTGTCATGAAAGGTTCATTGCTTCCAGACACTACAATATTTTAAAGAAGGAATAATCACTAAAGGAAGGACTGACAACCAAGCACTGATACAAAAAAGTTTCAAGGTGAACTTCCACTACATTTATCAATGAGTTTATAGGAAATAATGTCCAGAACCCTAATAATTCCAGATGAACCATCCTAACAATGATTACTGGTATCTAATGCCAAAATAAAGCAACAATCTTGAGGAAGCAGAATAGGGAATTTGGGTGCAATTAAATTTCAAGTTCAAAATGAGTTTTGGGGACTTGGGTATTTAAAGTGGGGAGAGTTCATGTCATCGGTGGAATCATTCCTGCTCCTGCACCATCCAGGTAGCTGGATACCAATCTATAAGAATCCCTCTGATCTTGAGCCTGGATATCCTAAGGGCTCTGCTAGCTAGTTTCTAAAGTTCCTTGTTGTTTCCATATGTCCCCCTCCCTGCCCACCCCGCCTCCCCTGCTACCCCCATTACACAATCCACGTGGAAGAAGAGCTGCAGGGACAGGCCAGCTGGAGGAATGACCTGGCTTCTCCCTTTCTTGATCATCTCCATACACTTACCCTCTTCACTCACAATGTGGTGAGGAGTATTGCTTAGGGATGCAGATCTCCAGGCCTGAGCACCTGGGTAAATGGAGAACCCCAAATGCAAGTACTTCTGAGGTCTGGTTTCAAGCACACAAGTAGTACTCGGTAGAGGGATTACTAGTCATACTCAAAACAAAGAGCTCCACACCCTTGAGAGGAGTTCTGCAAACACCATGTACAAATTTACTGGCCTATGAAATATAATGGAAAATGAGTAGTACACCCACAGTCGTATTTGTTGATGTCAATGCACCCTTCTCAGTTCGGAGGGAATTAAGAAGTACCACATACCATTTCAAAATTTAGTATCTTCTAAACTAGTATTTTCATTGGAAGAAGACTGTAGGATGAGAATCTATTTTTTAAACAGAGAACAGAGGGATATGTAGGTAGGTATGATTTCTGCCAAGAAGGTAATTTATAAAAAAAGAGAAAGCCTTAAAAAAAATTCATTCTGACCTACTAGATTTATCCAGGTGGTGACCTTTATGGAATCAGGGTAAAGAAAATAGCTACAGAATTAGAGTAATTCCAATTAATGAAAGGAGAAACAATTGTATTTATAACAGAGAGAAGAGTTCCAATTAGGTCAGATATGCAAATTAGCATAGGCCTAGGACCTGAAGGAAATTAGGCCAGACCCAGAAGAAACTAACCTGTAGGCAATTAAGAATTTTAATAAAAATTTTAATTGACCCACAGTATTAATACTGAGCTTTTTCAGTCTATTGATAGTTATTATAAGTATGGGAAGGCCTGATGAAAATTTTCTAAGTTGGTAAAAAAACAAACAAATCTGGAAGCCTAATAAGTTTGAATAACGTACATGACAGAATTCAGCACTCACAACAGTATCTTTCATTATAATATCATATCTCTATACTGTTTTAAGATTTATAAAGGGCTTTTCCTACAACTCCAGTAAATGGTCAGTGCTAGGATTATCTCCATTTTACAGTGAGAAACTGATGCTGCTAACCTGTTTAACTTGATATAGGTGCATTATGTTGCTTCAAGTTAAGTCAAATAGCATCTATTAAGTGCCTACTCTGTGTTGCATGTGCCTACTCTGTGTTAAGCACTGGGGATACAAAGAAAGGTAAAAATATTTTAAAAATACCTGTTCTCAAGGAGCTCACAGTCTAATGGGGGAGGGGAGACAACATACAGCCAACTCTATATACAGATAAATTGGGGGTGGTTTCAGAGAGAAGGCACTAACAGTCAGGAGGATGGGGAAAGGCTTGATACAGAAGGTGGGCCATTAGCTGAGACTCAAAGGAAGCCAAGATGGGGATATTTGGAGGAAGACCCTTCCAGCCTCAGAGGGTCACTGCCAATGGAAATGCCCAGAGCTGAGAGATGGAGTATCTCCAATATGCAACGACCAGTAAGGAGGCTCTAGTGTCACATGCATCACAGAGTACGTAGAGAGACGTAAGGTATTCAAAGACTGAAGAGGTCAGGACATGAAAGGCTTTAAAAACCAAACAAAGGACTTCATAATTGATCCTGAAGTTAATGTTGGAATTTATTGAAAGGGTTTGGGGGTGAGGGGTAGAGTGTTGGGAGTGACCTAATCAGAGCTGCACTTTAGGGAGATCAATTTGACAGCTGAGTGGAGAGAGAGACTTAAGGCAGGAAGATTCACCAAGCATTAGTTCAGGTGTGAAGTGATGAGGGCATGGACCAGGGTGGTGGCAGCGCCAGAAAGAAGGGGGCAGATATGGAGTGGTCACACAGGAAGGAGGAGAACCAGGGAGAGCAGGGTCACAAAAACCTAGAGAGAACAAATACTATATCACTAGAAAAGGCCTCTCAGAACCAAATTGTATTAAACCGCACACACGGTTATATAGCTCTTATCATTTATCAAGTCAAGTTTATTTTGAGGGTATTGTTTGCTCATTTCTAAAATGAGGTGGCTGGAATAAACAGCCTCTGAATTCCCTTCTGCTTCTAGACTGTGGACCTACAAAAACATTTAAATACCTATTATCTCACTATCAACATCATCTTACAGATAGCTGAACACTGAGTTAGAGTGGTTAAGAAACTTGGAAAACAGGGGTGGCCAGGTTGCGCAGTGAGTAAGAGCGCTGGCCCCAGAGTCAGGAGACCTGGGTTCGGTTCCGTCCTCAGATACTTAACACCCACATAAAATAACTGGCCCTGTAACCTTGAACAAGTTACTTAACCCCAATTGCTTTAAAACAAAACAAAAACAAAAAGGAACTTGGAAAACAACACTAAGAACCCAGGGCTCCTGATTTCAGAATCAGGCTTTCTCTATAACAACCTACTGCCTCATTTTTTACAGTAAGACAATATGAAAGACTCCCAGACTTTGGGTGATAACTGTTCTCTCCAGAGCTTGGTAAATTCACTGGTGTACTGTTATAATAAAACTGACATGGGACAGAGGGGGGATGACAGCTTCTATTTCATTTGGGTCAGGGATATGGGCACAATCTAATTAGTAATCTAAGTAGCACTTAAATTTTTAATTTTTTTTAAGTGTGTGTGTGTGAATATTATTTTAATCTGGTCCCAATTATGATGGCAACATATTACATTAAATTATACTTAGATTCTATCTAATTTTTTCTAGATAGGTTATAGTGTGGGACTGAAAATTTTCACCAACCTAAAACTTTGTTAGTAAGGATTTTTCTCTCTAAATAATAAAAAGTATGGGCTTTGTGAAATAAAAGGAATATGAAAATGGTCTGCATGCCCCAATATAGGTAGATAATTCGGTTTAGTTTACAATAAACTCCAACCTAGACTCTCAAAATGTCGCCTACCTACACTTAGCCACTTCTCTTTCTAAAGTCACAGAATTATGTAATTCAGAGAGTTGGAAGGGACCCTAGTAACATCTAGTATAACCTATGCCCCACTATCCATCAATTAACAAGCATTTATTAAGCGCTCGCTAGGTATCAGATACTGCGCTAAATACAAAGACAAAAAGAAAACTGATCCTAGCCTCATGGGACTTACACTATATTTGGGGAGGACTTCAAGTTACTTATGCTATATTCAAAACATACACATAACAAAGTAAGCTGGAGCTTGGGGTCAGAAAAGCTGAAGGAATCAATAAAGGATTTATGTAGACAGTGGTGTTTGAGCTTAGTTTTGAAGGAAAGCAGGGGTTCTAAGAGGCTGGGGTGAGGAGGGATGGGGGATGGCTTCTGCCAAGGCACGATGACAGAAGGCGTTGCTTATGAGGGAGAGTAAGAATGTTAATTTGGTTGGACCACAGAATACATGAAGTGGAATAAGTTATTAAGCTGGAAAGGCAGTCTGGAGTTAGAATGTGAAAGGGTTTCTTAAATGGAAAACTGGGGAATCTGTATTTAGTCCTGGAGGTAATAGGGAACTGCTGGGATTTATAACAAGAAATACAGCTGTATTCACTTTATACAAGAGAGCAGAAGATACATCCCTGTAACAATGCAATTGTAATTGTGGAAAATCAAATCCAACATTCCTACTAATTTACGTTTTAATTTCAGAGATGCTTGATCTTCATTTCTGATTGGTTAGGTAGTAATACCTAACACTTTAGGACTATGTCATTCTGTTCTTCAGACTTGATATGAAGCTATTAATGATCTGTAAAGGAATATTTAAATGCACTAGGGAAGATCTTATTTTTTTTGGTTATTTTTTGCTTTTTGGAGGGAGTAAGGCAGGGCAATTGGGGTTAAGTGACTTGCCCAAGGTCACACGGCTAAGTAAGTGTTAAGTGTCTGAGGCCAGATTTGAACTCAGGTCCTCCTGACTCCAGGGCTGGTGTTCTATTCACTGAGCCACCTATCTGCCCGGAAGATCTGATTTGGAGAAGCATGGAGAAGTGCATTTGAAAAACTAATATCTACTCTCTAATTTTTCTGCTTAAAAAAAAGTCAGTTTTTTTTTTTAAGCAGGTAATACCTATAAGTTAGGAGAGGGCCACAGAACATAATAACTTCCTCTGGAAGCATCTTTCTTAGATGGAAGCTAGAAAGGGGCAGTGACTTGGATGGCCATGCCTTCTCTAGGGCTTACTACATAGCAGTAACTGATGAATACACAGGATATGTGTGTGCATATGTATGTGATTTTAAAAATAGCATTATTTAAATGTTTTATATCTGCTGCTGTTGCTCAGTCATTTTCAGTCACGTCTGACTCTCCATGACCCCATTTTGGGGTTTTCTTGGCAAAGTTACTGGAGTGCTTTGCTAGTCTCTTCTCCAGCTCATTTTACAGAAGGGGAAACCGAGGCAAAAAGCATTAAATGACTTGCCCAGGGTCATACAGGTAGTAGTGTCTGAGACCAGATATGAACTCAGGCAAGCTCAGTGAGCTCTATCCATTGGGCCATCTAGCTGCCACATGTGATTAAAAATATACATTATATAAATGCTTTTTATATATTATATATATACACACACGTGTATATATAAAACATCATATATATACACAACATTCATGTATTTATTATATCAATATATTTTTATGATATAACTACAATTTAGATGTGCATATAAAACATTTTGTATACGTATATATAAAACATATCTACATGTATTTATTATATCAAAATGTTTTTATAATGTAACTACAATTTAGATGTATATGTAAAACACTGTGTGTGTGTGTGTATATATAAAACACCACTTTATTTCCTTTTGAGAGACCTGGTGATGGTGTCTGACAGGAAGATAAAGGATGTGCCCACCACAATGCAGGTTCCATTAAGTATATACCTTTTCTCATTCCACCAAAAGGGTCCTTGTTAGGTTCATAGGGCATCCTTCCCATCATGTCTGGAATGTTCATTCCCTGCTGGTATGGTGCATTTGGTGTCATGGAGTTTCGTTTGGGGAATGAGGAATCACTCACGTCCGAGAAGGGGTCATGCACGCTGACTGCACTGTTCCTAGACAGAGGGAGGAAATGAAAGTTCAATGATAAAGTAGGAATTACCACTGCAATGAATCAGTATAAAATGAACTGTATTTTTAGATACAGAAAATATATCTTCAGAATAGCCCATAGAAACGAATTTTGTAGTTAGCAGCCTTCTAAGAGTCTCCAGGTTAATGCCATGCAAACTTAATTTCTTTCTCTATGGAGGATAGTCTAGGAAAATAAGTAATGAGCTATGAATAGCTTCCTTACAGACAGCAGTGAAATAAAGGAAATTACAGAGGGTAATTTGTGCATCCTAACATACCTGCCACCTGCCATTGGCGTCATCTGTCCATGAGGTGTAGAGGCTGGTGTGGGTGGCTTCAGATCACCTGGAACTTCTGCCATAGAGTTACTACCAGTTGACTGGGGGGTCTGTGGGCCTTGTAAGGATCCTGAATTAGCTGATGGTGGCACCAAGATGAAAGGAGAGGAAAGGCGAGAGATTATCCAATGGGACAGAAACAAGCAATGAAATGAGTTCACAACACTCCTAATGGCATTTCAGTACTTTTTCAACCTCTAGGATTTGCCACCATTAAAAGCTTAGTCATTTCCCCTCTGAATGCTCTATGAAGAGGTAAATGATGCTATTTTAATCTCCAAGCAATGAAATGATAGCTGGAATGAGGGCTCTGACTTTCTTGCTTGCTTTCTCAAAGCTAAAAAGGGAGTCTTGGAAAAAAGTAAATGAACTTTTCCCTACTTCCCTACTGCCCAAATTGAAACAAGTGGAAATAAGACAGGTCACTAAGTTAAACATCATATATCAGATGAGGCTCTGTTTAACATGGAGAGTCATATTTAACTATTGAGGAAAACGACTTTAAGATATCAGAGTAAGAGACCGTATTGTCAGTCAGTGAGGGCTAAAATGGAAATCATTATTTTTACTCAGAAATCTTGAGCAGCATTACACACTTATCTCTGCTGGATGATGTGGGAAGATCCCAGACAATGAATAGAGAAAAAGTTTAGTGACTAATTTTCTGTTGTATTTATTATTAAGGGTTGACTACTGGGGAGGTAAAAATCAACAAACCCAGAGAAATGAAAATGGGGGGGGGGGAAATCCATTGGCAATGAAAGAAAGATGGGGAACCCTTCACAAATGTGAAAGAACAGGAGGAGATATACCTTCACCTTTGTAAGATGTGGCAGAGAAGAAATCTGCACTTTAAATCATTAGGAGCAAACAGCATCCGCAACCCCTTGGAAAGATGGCTTACAAAGCTGTGTGATTTTGGAATGACCCTTATTTACAACTGTTCAAATTTACAGCTAATAAAAAAGGGAAAAATTCTTCCCCTTTGCCAGTGTTTTTTTCCTCTCCCTCTAAGGTCTCTTTTCCCCTTTCAGGAAAGAAAAAAAAAAATGAATGCAACCTCTTGAAACTCCATTAATAGAGAAGGCTGGCAGGCTCTCTAGGACAGCCCTACCTTTTGCCAGAAGCTACAAATGTATACTCTAAAGTAAACAATGGAAAGGTTATTGAAGGTTAAATACATTCACATACTTCAGACTGAACAGCCAGACTCCACGCTGGGAAGATAATTTACACAGCATGAACCCAGTGCCCTAGTTCTGACTGGGGTTGGGGAAAGGGGGATGGGGAAAGGGAAGGAGAGTCTGGTATGTCACAGGTCTACAGTGAATGGAGGTCAATCAGAGGCCATCTTTGTTTATAACCCAGACCCTTTTCTCATTTATCTTCCACTGAGGATTCCCTAGTTGGATCCATGACAGATTTTGTGACATCACCTGTCAGCTAATAATAGAAATTCAGTCAGCCACCTGCCAGCAAAGATGGATGGGTTTTTGGTTACAGACTTACTAATTGAATGACTGGCTTCTTTACCCCATCCCTGGCTCCTTCTCCCCAAGCCTGGCTTCACTGCTACTAAGGCAACCTTAGGAAGCGAGTGCTTGGCTCTGTTCGTTACAACTTTAGCACAAACTTTTATACGTTTATTATAATGAGATCCCCATTGGCATCATAAAGACACCACCATATGCCCCTAAAGCCCTTCTCAGGCTTTGTTATCCTTGTCGACTAATTCTACTTATTTGAAAGCAGTAATCTGAGTCTCACAGGGTGGGAAAAAAACAAACAAACAAACCATCCAGACATTCAGCAGTGGCCACACCGATGCCTTTGGCTTCTGGTGTCCGAAAAGGGTGGGACTTAAGGATTTCTAGTGGCCAGCACAATTCAATCTGAGACCAGTGTAACACATGTCAACTTAAACACAGAAGCAGGTTAGAATATACTTAGAACAGAGTTGGACGGCTTCCACATATGTTCAGAAGTGACCATTAATTCTTTACCTAGAATAATGCTTTTTCATTTAATGCTATTTTAGTTTCATTTGCAACAAACTTTGTATACATGGGAAAAAAACTCATGGCTATCTTTCAAAGTGAATTAGGTTGAAATGAGCTATATGATGGCTCTAGCATTGGGGGGAAAAGGTCAGAATTTAGGTTGAGACAAGTCCAAAAGGTGGCTGAACAGCACATATTTTACTTTAGCTGAAAATTAGCTTCTTTAAGACTTTCTAACATAATGAGATTCTGACCAAGTAAATGGGTTCAGAACACAACTCAATTCCCAGAATGGCAATTAGTTCATTAGTATACTGACCAATAAGTGCCCGAGAAAAGAAAGAAAACTTAAGAGGCATGGGTTCCAGTCCTAGGTTCATCCATTAGCTTGCTGTGTGGTCCTGTGGGTAAAGGACTTTCCACCTCTCTGGGGTCCTTGGTTTCATCCTCCCTAGCATGAGAAGGTTGGGTTCTATGGGGGGCTAGGTCTCTCATCCTGGGTTAAAATCTCATGACATAAAAATGGCCATGAGCATCTGTTTATTAAACACTATTACCTAAAACATGTTTCTTGTCTGGGGAAAAAAACCCCAATCATATAAATAAAAGAAGCCAATGGATTTGTTAATGAGACCACCATCATCTAGGGCCGACATTCCTCTTTGTTCTGTCAAGCAGTGTCTTGAAAGCAACACAATTCCCAGCTCAATCCATTTAGCCTGCTTGTGCATTATGTAAGGCGCTTTTCCTCATGTGTATCGACTTAATGGTTAAGACCAGGAACCTTTATGTCTACTTCCTGTTCCAGAGGGCTTCAGCTCCATTTAGACGACTAAAAGGGATGGATTATCTGAAGTACACCTGCAATCCTAGCTCTTTTGTGGCGTTAAAACGATAATGTTGCCATAAACTGCAGTTTAAAAAAAAAAAAGGAAAAGAGAAAGGGCTGACTGTTAAGGAAACCGGCCCTATACTTTCTGAAGCATCTATGCCCCAGCGGGATTTCTTGTACTAAAGCTGATGCACACTGGGAAAGCCATTCTCCATACACAAGTGCAGACCATTCAGTGACACAAGTTCTTTCCTGGCAAATAAAACAAACCTTTAGATCTTTGCAGACATCCCCACTTTGGTCCCTATGTCCTGCTGGGTTTTTATTTTGGAAAAAATAGTTTCAGGGCTGTTCATAGGCAGCTTGTTTTACTCTGTGAACTGAATGTAATGTTGTGGAAAATTCTAAATTAGATTTTGTAGTTTTTAAGGTGTTAGATGATGAATAAAGACTCAGAGATTCTAAGGATGGGAGGAAGATCTACTTTTTCTCAAGGCCTAGTCATCAAAATCAAGGGATTGTTAGTCCAAATCAAGAGTGGCTCTTAACATCTCCTGATGGGCTCACTCAAGCTATTACTTTAGTTGGCAAAATGGCAGCCAGAAGAATTGTTTGTTTAAAAATAATTAATTGGGGCGGCTAGGTGGCACAGTGAATAGAGTAATGGCCCTGGAGTCAGGAGGACCTGAGTTCAAATGCAGCCTCAGACACTTAACACTTACTAGCTGTGTGACCTTGGGCAAGTCACTTAACCCCAATTGCCCTGTCTCCTCCCCTCCAAAAAAGCAAAAAATAAAATAAAAATTAATTGTCTTTTCACCAGGAAATAACTTTTTATTTTTTTTTAGTTACTGCTTAAAATGATGTTTAAAAGTTGCAGTGCATGAGAAGAGATATTGGAAAAATATTTCAGACAGTGTGTTGTGACTTCAAAAATGGAATAGTTAAAAACCAAATAGAACCCTTTGAGACTAGGAATTATTTAGAACTAGTCGGGGAAGAGGTGATACATGACAAAATTTAGGAGTGGCCACCCCCTTTGTAAATGCATTTCTTAGTGGCCGGAAAGAAATAATGAAAAATGACTTTTTATGAAATTTTGCCTGAGACAGTTAAAAACTTGTATTAAAGTCATGTTAGAATGGTTGCTAGCTTCTTGTTTTTATTAACCTAGGCAAAACAAACGGTAAGATCATGGGTTTGCTGCAAAGCGGTTTGTTTAAAGCTAAGAAGACCACCTCCCCATCCCCAAACACACACACACACACACACACACACACACACACAGCACAATGTTTTGATTTACTTTTTTTTATTTGCCTCTTTTAAGGAGGATGTTTTAAGGAAATCCTCTAAGGCTATGATCCAATTAAAAGATGCTTCCTTACCCAATGTCATTTGTCAAAACCTGAGACAAAAAAAGACAGAACACGAAGTGCTAAGAAAAAGATGGAACTCTCTAAAAGAGAAGAGATACTGCTGCTACTACTACTACTACTACTACTACTACTACAGGCTACAAGTAAAGCTTTTGTCAACTTGTATTCTCTTCTGTACTGACAAATGTATTCTCTTCTAAGGATCTCAAATGACTTCACTTTGATCACAAACAATGAAGTGATGTTAAAGGAAGAGACAGGTATAATCCTTATTCTGCAAATGAGAAAACTGAGACCCAAGTCAGGTGAGATGGCCAGGGCAGATCTATGACAGGGTTAGGAATGATACCCAGAACATCTAAGACCTAGGTCAAAGACTGTGATACTCAAAAACAAAAATAACAAAACCACAAGGAGAATAAAATAGCCTTATGGCATTTCACCACAGTAGTGTACTAAATTCCTTAAAATTGCTTCTTTGCTATGTTTTAAAAAATGAAATGTTGCATTGATGGGTTGGGGACCATCAGGATGGGTCCACCTTTTCAGCTTGCCAGTAGTTTCCTGCCAAGTAAGACAATGAAAGTGACTTATTTCATAGCTCAGCAGACTTTTTCATCCATCACAATCTTGTGGCTTAATTCCCCAGATACTTGAATTCTACAGGTCTTTCCAAAGACAGACAGATGATCCAGAAGAGAAAAGTATTAAAGCAGGTTAAAGAGATCTTAAAGTGAGTAGATGAGAACCAAGATGCAATCACTTATTTTATAGAAAAATTTTGAGGGAATACTTAAAAGAAATGTGTGTAAGGAGTGAAGGAGTAGGAGGTATAGAGTTTATCAATCTATTACTCCAAAACCTATGGCATTAAACTACAAACTACTATTCTCAGATCACAAATTCTTAGGCTCTCTTCCTACCACAGGTATCAAAATCAAATAGAAAGGGGGCTGGGGAGGCACTAAACCCCTATAAATGCATCCCTGTGGACAGTGTACTGATTTAGAAAACCATCTATTAACATTATCTACATTCCACTGTATTTTAATTTATTTTGCTAAATATTTCTCAGTTACATTTTAATCTGGTTGGGTCTCACTGGGAGTGGTGGACATTGGGTAGCAACTCCAGACATGTGCTTGACTTCTCTGCCCTATATCATTTCCTCAGGATTTAGATTAAACTGAAAATCAAACAAACTGAAACTACCAAAAAAATAATCTCATATTCCAAAAGCTAAAAACACTACCTCTAAATCACAACTGCTATAATGTGGGAAAATGCGCTCATTTCACTTTTTCGTCTCGTTTGCTGTCCACATGTTTGCCAAAGGTAGAGACTATGTCTTTTGGAGGGTATGGCATCTAACACATTCTGCTTTTAATCTTTATTCTTATACAAATGACTGTAGTTCTCCTACTTACCAGGAGATGGCGGCTGAATCTTAGCTTGCTTCTTAGTGTCCCCGGTGCTGAAGACTTCGGGAGGGGGCTCCTCCCCTCTTTCAATCTTGCACTCAAAGGCAAACAGGTACTGAATATACTGCTTTTTCAAGGAGCTGGCTGCGCTGCTAGAGGTGCCCACATTCAGGTTGGTGGCCAGCTCGCGCCACTTTTTGTTTTTATTAACCTAGGCAAAATAAATAGCAAGATCATTGGTTTGCAGCAAAGTGGCTTGTTTAGAGGCAGGAGACCAAAAAAAAATTGCACTTAATGTCTTGGTTTCCTTTTTTTTTATTTGCCTCTTTTAACTAATGCTCATTACTCCCACTCAGTAGTGCATAGACAGCATTTACAGTTATAAAACCATTAAGGAACCTGCTGATAGCTACATAAAAAGCTTTGCTTGTTGAGTCTTTTGCCTGGTGCCTCTTTCTAATGTTTTGCACTCATCCAGGGCTTGTGCCGCTCCTAGCGAGCAATTTATCTCTGAACAAATGTACGCTCTCACTCACACTCCCGCCCTCTTCTAATTAAAAAAAAAAGTTCTAAAAACTAATTTAAAAAAGCAATAACACTAGCACTATTCTGCAATTTAAGCGTTTGAGCATTGATATGAAAAAACAAAACAAAACAGTTGTTTCCTCCCAAATAGCCACAAGCTGCCAGAAGGATGAGCCCGCAATTCCTGGCTCATGTCCTGCCACTTGAGGCTTTCTTGGGGGATTGATCAATGCCTCACTGAAGACAAGATACGCCAGAAATTGGGCCCCTTTACTAAATAACTGTAACTTGAAGATACAGTGACATACCATTTAATGCACTGAGTGGGGCCTATTAAAACTGTCAGCTTAAGTGTGGTTGGTGGGTACAATTTATGCTTGTGGAGGGAATTGCTGCTATACCCCTGGCCCATCAAGTGGAACCGAGCAATGGTGTGCTTCTCCTTTTAAATTTAGGCCAAAGAGGAATTTAATTGCAAGGAAAAGCATGATTAAAAAAAAAAGTTTAGGTAATATTTTAACCTTTTAGTTGCCTCCAGGGAGCAGAGTTATGAAAGGTTATTCAAATGAATAAATAAAACATGAGCATTTGCAAATAACTTGGAGAATATCTGGCCTTTTGATATACCTGTTATACCCAATAGCATCTGAAGGGTTAAGGAAACAGTTTTTCATAAAATATTAAATTTTAGGATCCAAACCTCGTCACAAAGCTCTTTATACCCATTTACTTAGCTCTAAGTGGTGCATAATGAACAAACTGCATAATGCTCACAGAAATGCTCAATGTCTAAATGCCCAGTATTTTGGCATTTAAAACAAGGCTACAAACAGCAGGCCTGTGGATTGCCTCAGAAATGGTAAACAGAACGCTGCTTGGGACACCCTGAAATGCAAAGCTGTGAACTGATAAATATGCAGCACCTGCTCCCAACCATATCCGATGGCCCACTAGGTAGGGATCATGCCAGGAGGAGGGCAGTGCCAGCCCAGTTCTCCACCACTGTGCCATCCAGCTACATTCAAATAAGCCTCATTAGCTAAGCCAGCAAGGACTCCCCTTTGTAGGCTTCAGTTGGTTATACACACTGTTGAAATAGCGAGGGTGAGGTGTTCCAACAATTTCTCCATTTATTTATGGGCAGATTCTATTGTTTCTCTCATCTACAGGTATATTTTAGAAGCCTCAAAGGAATTGAAGGATCTGAAAGGAGTTGAAGAATTGGGGTGGGAAAATCGAGAAGGGAAAGGGGGGGTCCTGAGAGGGCCTTGATTTTTTTTTAAGCTTCAATTACGAAAACTCAACTCTTCATTCCACTTAAACCTAAATGGTAATGACCTGAAGATTTTTAAAACTTTAAATGTTATATTTCTCAATTCAAATATTAATTACAGAAATTATTTTAAAAACAATTATTATAAGAAGTGTTTAAAAGTCATAAAAACAAATGACACACACAAAAAAAAATCAGAAAGAAATCTCAGAATCCTAACCTTCAAATGTTTATTTTCCTTACCTTGACTTCTACTGAAATCTACTCAAGAACATTTTTTTTTGCCTTTGATGGCTCAGTAATCACAGGCTTTACCTAGAGCCTTTATGTAATGGTACCTCAGTGCTCTCTCTCTGAAAAAAATAATTTCTTCTATTTTTCTGTTTCTATCAATAGCACAAATCATATTCCCTGTGACCCAAGGCTAGAAACCAAGGTGTTAGCTTTGATTGATGCCCCTTATTCATGCCCTACATCTAGCCAAGTGACCAAGTCTTACCAATTAATTCCTCCTTCAAGATGCATTCTGCATACATTTAGACCTCTTCATTTGCCTAGATTACTGTAATATCAGGAGAACGATCATGTATGATCTTAGGCTCCCTTCAATCTATCCATTATAGTGCACCAGATTGATCACTCTACTGATTAAACAAAAAGGACAGATAGGTGACATAGTGGACAGGGTCCTGGAGTCAGGAAGACTACCTTTCAAATTGAGTATGAGTGAGTTCAAATCTGGTCTCAGACACTTACTAGCTCTGTGACCCTGGACAAGTCAGTTTCCTCATTTGTAAAATGAATCAGAGAAGGAAATGGCAACCGACTTCAGCATTTGCCAAGAAAACCCCAAATGGGGTCACAGAGAGTTTAAAGCTCTTGGGATGTTTGTTTTTTTTAAACAGGTGGACAATGAAGCAGATGGAAAACCACAGTGTCAGAATTAGAAAGAGGTCAAGAAGACCATCTATCCTAGTTCACTCTAGAGCTGTACAGGATGCCCCTCTATAATGAGGTTAAAAGTGGTTGTTTGGACTTCACTTGAAAAGCTCTAGCTTTGGAGAAACTTACTCTCTCACTAGAACTGTTGGGTAGCTGGCTCTAATTGTTTTATAAAAGTTTTATAATGAGTCTGCATCTGTCCAATGGCCCTAGTTTTGCTTTCTGGATCTAAAAAAGTCTCAATTAATATTTGATATATGATGACCTAGGATAAGTATTTCAAGTTTTTTCCAATGGTTCTCGGGTGGCATGATGTCTCTCCTTTGGGCATGCATGCAAAACTGACCACAGTACTCTACATGTGGCCTGACATCTCTTTCTTTTGATAAAATGCTTCTTAATAGAACCTAAAATGGCATTAGCTTTTTTGGCATTAAGAACTCATACTGAAACTGTAATCACAAAGAAACCCAGATTGTTTTCAAACAAAATCTTTAGCCCACCCTTAGATTTGAGAAGCTGAATTGTTTTAATTCAAGTGAAAGACTACATAGTGAAATGTTATCTTATTAAAATGGAGTCAACCTTCAAGCCTGTTGAAATTTTTGGATCCTGTTACCCAACATATTAGCCATTTGTCCCTTTCAGCCCTGTTGCCTGATTTGATCAGTGTGCCATTGAAGCTTTCACCCAAATAATCCTTTTGATAAAATTATAGGGTACAGAAAATCAGATATCGTAAACCTTCCTGCCCCCAAGACACCATCAAACTCAGGACCCAATCTCTCCTTACCTGTGCCAAGCCTCCAATCTCTTTGACGCAGACATAGAGTCTGAACAGGTCCAGGGGCTTTTTGCCCACTGCTGGTAGACTGGTCACAGGTGAGCCTCGCTCCTCCATGAAGGTCAGGTATCTGTCCACCCACAGCCTGCGCTCCGGCTCATTCCCCAGCTCATACACTCTTGTGATCTTCTCCCCAGTAGTTGTAGAAGAACTTGATTTCTAAAGCACAGAGAGTGCGTTTGGAGGTGGGGTGAGGGCAAGAGGAGGGAAAAGGGGAAAGTAAGACAAAAGTAAGGAACTCACAACATGTATAAGAAGAAGAAGATATCAAACAAACTACTGCTATTACACAACAGTTAGGAATGAAGGCTACTAGTTCAGGCACAAACAATACATTCTCTTAATTAAGAATTTATTTGACTTTAAAGGGCCCAAACTCCCCTTTATATGAAATGAACAATTTTATCTCATTGATACAAAAGCGTTGAATCCCAGAAGGCAAGTTTCTGATAATGCCTCATGTCATTTTTCAAATAAATGGGGAAAAGGAACCCCCAACATTTCCTTTCTTCAATCTCAAATTGTGGTTTACTCCAAATAAAACAAATTTAGGGGCTCCCTTCCTTCTCACCCTCAACCAAAACAGCATCGCTTTACTCAATGGCCTGATATGACAGGACTGTCAAAAATTTTTTTTTTCTTATCCCTACTTCTCTTTCTAACACGCTTAATGCTAGGACCTTCCCTCTGCTCACTACCTACAATTTATCGTGTATATTTTGTCGGTATGTCGTTGGTTTCATGTTGTCTTCTCCCAATGGTGCGAGTCCCTCATGGCGGGGACCACCTTTTGTCTTTTTTTTATTCCCAGGGCCTGGTCCATAGTAGATTCTTAGTAAGTATCTGTTGGTGACCATTGTCAAGATGAGAGTTGCTAAACTTAGATGTGTGTATGTGTATATGGGAATAAAGCTAATATATAGTTTTCAGTGAAAAACAGCAGAGGGAACAAGCTATAGATATAACTGGGGGCTTCAGAGTTTTGGAGTAGGAATTCTCTGGAGATGCAAGCTTGAAGTTTAGTTGGGTGATCTGGCATAGTGAAAAACTATATGTAATAATAAATGCTTGCACCACCTACCTTAGAAGGTTTTTTATGAGGAAAACATCTTGTTAGCCTCGATCTTTATAAATGCGCATTATTACTGTCACTATTTTGCTAATAATTTTCTCTGTTTTAGTTTTTTTTAGTAATTGTTTTTCTAAAGATACATTTTAGCAATTGTGCATATGGCAGCCCAAGCTGGAATGAAGATTTAGCGCTTCCATTATTACAATAGTGATGCATTTCAACTTTCTTCAAATACTTAATTTATATAATTGGTACTTGGTATTCTATGCTATCCAACTGTGATACTAAAAAGTTAAAAGGGCATTTTGGGCCACTCTGGTGTCTGCACAAATAGGCTGCATGATCTAGGTGAGGAAAGTGATCGGCTTTCTGTTGGTGAAATCAAGACCATGGTATTTGGCCGGCTACTCCAGAGAGCTAATAGAAAAAGTTCTTTTGAATTGGTCTATTGAAGAGTTCCTTGGAAGAGGATTATTACATGTGACAACACAAGATTTAAATTGTAGCTTATTTATGAACAGCCACTGTTTTAAAATACATACTTCCTAACACAGTTCCATTATCTTTCAGACTGTTAAACATTTCACTGGAATCTCTTTAGTTTAAGAATATATTGTCATTTCCCTTTAAAAAGCAGGTGTTTAATGCTAGGTGATACATTGTTTGGGATGAACACACCTGACAAAAGGTGGGCTCTGATACAGGAGTCCAAGTACACTGCCAAGCAGGAAGTTAAACTTCTACTAAAAGAGGGTGCTTTTCATCTCCAATTAACTCATTACCCAATTAAGGAGGTTTTTTTTAAAAAAAAAATTGCTCAATCAGTAGCATCAGAAATGTTTAAGCATAAAAAGTCATTTAGTAAAAAGGTATTAAATTGTTAGAAATACAGAAAAATGGGGGTCGTGTTATAGGCCAACTAAGATATAGTTTTGCTCTTTTAAATTCTGTTGTTGGTATGAAAATGGGATTGGACTTAAACCTCAGGTAGGCACAATTACTTTAGCTGGAAAAAGCTGAGCGTTTCCCTTACTCCCTTTTCTTTTCTACTCTGGAGAATGGCACCGACTTTTCACACTTAAATTTTTTTCAGGTCCCAGTTTTATGTTGGTGTAAGTATTAAGAGAGAACACCAATTTCTATATACCTTTCCATACAGCTTACCCAAAGGTATCTTTTAAAAGGTAAAACAAAGTAAGTTCCTGATATTAATCCAGTATTACCACAGGAAAGAAACTGGTTTTGAGAATTCTACATCAGTGATGTTCAACTGAAATAGAAATGGGGTCCACTAGATCTTATATAGAGGGATAGCTACATGCAGCATACTGACCTAAAAAACCACATATTAACATTATCTGTATTCTATTCTATTTTTATTTGTTTTGGTCATCTTTCCCAATTACATATATATATGTTTTGCTTTTTGGAGGGCAATTGGGGTTAAGTGACTTGCCCAAGGTCACATGGCTAGTTTTTTTTGTGTTAAATGTCTGAGGCTGGATTTGAACTCGGGTCCTTCAGGTCCTCCTGACTCCAGGGCCGGTGCTCTATTCACTGCGCCACCTAGCCGCCCCTCCCAATTATATTTCAATCTGGTTCTGGCTGTATTGTGTTTGATTCTTTTGTTCTAGATCATTCCAAATGAGGTTTTGTCCATTCAAAATCTTGATAAAGGATTATGAAAGCAATGAAATGAAAGTGTTGGCTTTTAGTTATGGGTCACCCAAATAGCTTTACTAATATACTGCTCATAAGCTTCAATAATATACTACTAGTTTAGGAGTTGACTTCTCTAATGTCCAACTAGGGAGTGGCTTTTGTGTGTGTATTTTTTTTTTTTTAGGTGATTAGCATCTCATTCTATGGATAAAGTATGATCCTGACATGAAAGGGACCACGAGGTCAGGTAATTTAATACAATGTAAGCAATTATGAATTTTTTAGTGTTAATCTTACCCCCCTATATCAACCTGCCATATAAACTTTGTGTAAATCAAATGTTTTTCTTATGTGATTAGAAAAATGCCATAAAGATGTTGATTTTCATTAGAAAAATGCTGTTGTTTTTAAAAAAGATTTTAATTCTTGTAAAAATCCTTCCATAGCACCATTATAAAAATGTCCTTGTATTTTAAAAAGTGAATTTAATTTGGTCTAGAAATCAATGTGATGTTATGAATGTTACTGAAACGCAGGTAAAAATAGAATTAAAAATATTTGGTCTTAATTTATCAGGATGTTTATGAAAGAGTTATGATGATCAGATAAAAGAAATGGCTGAAGCCTGTGAATAGATAATGTTCTCTAAATAACTATAATGTGACTGTTGACACCTCTGAGTCTGCTTCTTTAACTGACTAGCGATTACACTCATTAAGGATTCAGCACACCAAAAATGCATTATAAAAACAACAGTTTGGGAAATCAAAGAGGAAATCCAAGTCAAAATTGATGGGGTTCAACATATACCTCTTTGGTGCTAGGATTTTAGCCACGGCATAAATAAAATATATTTTACCTGCTTAGGCAGGGAAAGCAAACTAGATTCTTTCTGGGATGACTATTAACTTTTTTTTAGGCCATTGATGCAGCATTTACCAAATTACTTTTTCAATGCCCTAAATTATACCCACATGCCTTGAAATAGTTAATGTCTTTTTGCAGAGGCTTGATTAAAAAACAAACAAACAAAACTTTCACATTTGCAGGACCTGGCCTGATATGGAGAAGCAAAGCCAGAAGATACTGAAAAATTACAGTAAGACATTATTACAATCTTTTCTGGTGGAGGGATAGAGACTATAAACATAAATTAAGTCTGTTAACACTTTAAACACCTCTTAAAGGTAGACTTACATTTGTGCACTCTCCCCTAGACATGTGATCATTTTTTTTTGGTGTGTGTAGATGTATTTGTGTGTGTGAAAGTAAAATTTTCATTTTTAGAATATGCATTAATTATATTACATTGCATTAAATATCTTGACACTTGTTACATTTTCAGTCCTGCATTTAGACTAAAGGGTGATGGAAACATGAGATGCTGGTCAATGTCTTCAGTTGATGAACTAATGAACTGTATATATTTGCAATTATTTGATAATAGAGATAATTCTATGCACTTCATTTATAATCTACGTTGGTACTCTTCTTAAATTAGCATCTCATTCAAAAGAGTGGCATTTTGTGAGTGTGGAACACTCACCTGGTTTCACTACAGAGTTCACTACACTACAGAACCTTTACTTCACTGCTCAGATCTTTTTATGTACCACTAGGGCAAATAATTCTCTTATAAACCCTTATAACCAGTAATAATTTGTGGCATTGGTGTGAATAATATAAGGAAATGTATTTTGAAAAAGCATTTTATAGATACAAGACATTACCTCAAGCAATTGTTTAGTATTCTTAGGACTGCAGGATAAAATTGTGGTTTTTAATTCATTTTCACCCCAGTGTTCCTGTATGGGGACGCTAGAACTATTAAGTAATAGTACATTAAGCTTTCTATTAAGGAGGAGCTGGTAAATACTGAACACAGAGTTCGATCTATGTATATTCTATTAACTATTTGGTCTATAAAGCTATCATCTTGAACTTCTTGATTTCATGCCTTAGATCAACTTCTTAAAAAATAAAGTATACATTCCATTTTAAAGCTTACAGTTTTATTGATTCTAAAATATTTTTTTTTTAAAAAAAGGAAAGGGGAGAAGACGGAAAAACAAAACACAATGTTGACTGCCTTCTGAGACTCAAAGCGAATAACACAAAGACATCAAAATTAAGGAGGTGCACTCTTCTCCCTTCCTATCAGTTTTCACTAGGAGGTTTAAAGACCATTTTTTCTCCATTATTTGGGAAATGAAACAATGTCACTGTGGACAAGGCGACCAAGAGTATGGCCATCTCTTCCTTCTTCTAAAAAGGAAAATGCTGATTACACTGAAGCTCCATGTGAATTCCATAAACATGTTCTGGAACAATCAACTCCTTTAACCTTCAACTCTGTCTAAATCACTTAATGGGATAATTAATAGCAGCCTCCATTCTGGGTTTTGACTAGAGTGCCAGAATCTACAGTTAAGATTCTTCATCATCTCCAAGACGTTCTTCATGAGCTGTGCTCTCCATACAAAAATTAGTGTGTTAATTAAGACTTTTTCATAAGGTAATTGCATGTTAAAGTTTTTTAAAGTGCTTTCTTATTCTTCATATGAATATAAAATAAAATGTTATAACAGAACTATTATTCTTTTAGAAAGGGCACAAAATTAATTTTTCTATTGAGAAAAAAATTGCCCTAGACTTACCCATGGCCAAATGAATATTTAAACTTAAAAAAAAAATTCCCTTGAAATTAACATTAACATTTATGTTCTTTGTATTTCATCTGACAACCACTGCTTAATTCCAAGGATATTTGCATTGCTGTGCAGGATACAAATTTTTCTACCTAACCCGATTCTAATGTACATAAACATTATTCATCTAAAAAGTAGCATTCTAAAAATACACATGCATTAACTTTTCCCCAGCCTTTTTGTTCATTTCAGACAAATGGATTGAAACAATGCACAACTGATATTATGCTAAGCTGTGCCCCAAGATTGTAATATTTGCATTTTCAGATAGGCAATTTGGAAATAAGATGTTTCAGAGGCTGAACTGCCCATAAAGGACTTGAGTTCAGATGCCGAGCTTGTAATTTACACCATGGTTGTTATTAGTTCTCCTATAACGGAAGAAATACCTCATTCTAGAAACCTTCTCTAAGTGCACAATGAACCGAACATTTAATGAAGTCACTTGTGTGAAGGAGTTTGGACCCAGTAACAAAAAAAGGATTCTCCTTATAAACACATTCAGCATGCTTTGTACAGAGGTGAATCATGAGACAAATGCTTGCATCTTATGACAACTACTTAACTATCAGAATTCAAACTTTTATGATGCACATAAACTTATTCTTTCATTAACAATATATTATAAGTAAATATAATCCTTTCATGGATAAATACTGTAATTTTTAAAAAATGAAACAAACAAACAAGCAAGCATTAAAATAGACTTAATTACCAAAAATCCCCAAAAAAACCAAAACAAAAGCCAGAGCCACTTCACTTACAGGGCTTGATGGAGTCTTTGGCCAGCCTGGGCTGCTAATGCTATCACTTTCATCTCCATGAAATGAGGAGATGCTAGCAGAGCTTGGGGACATTGGGGAAGGGACTGGCAGGTTGCCTGGGGTTGGGGGCTGAGAAATACCCTGAGAGCTGTAGCTATCCTGTGGTAGAGGAATAAAAAAAAAATATGACAAAGGCAGGGCAAACTTTATTTAAAATAACAAAAAAGTACATCCAGTAAAACAGACTGACCAATTTTTATATATAATATGTATATATAAAGAGAGACATATACAGACACAGACACATACACATATAAGGTATTAAAACAACATTCTTAATTAGTATAACTTGGTAAGTTTGCTGGATGCTTGGATAAGGTCCACTAAAGCCACCATGCTTACTTCAAGCTAACATGGAATGCTAAGCATGGGTTTCCCCTTATGAAAGAAAGAAAAAAAAAAAGCTGTTCACCTTATTTATCAAATAAGGTGGGAAAGCAAAATATTAAGTATGTTGTTGCTGCTGAGGCGGCCAAAACAGGAAGCTATAAACTAAAGGCAGAGAAAAATGGCTGCAAGTTCGAAACCAGGCAAGATCCCTTCTTTCCCCCACCCCCCAACTCCCAAGCGCTTTTTCCTCTAGTTGCTCCCTATTCCCTCCTCCCCCATGAGTTAAATGCCATAAGAACTAGTAACTTTCAGATCCACACCATGAAAAAAAAAGTAGAAAACAAATAGGTTGCACACAAATGGAAAAGACATGCAGGAGAGAAAGAAATAAAAAGGAAACAAAAAGGGAAAGGCCAGATCCAGAGAAGAAAGGACAACATGGCAGCCCCCTGCTCGGCCAAACCAACACCACGTGCACAAGAGGAAGGAATACCTTTGACTTGCTCTCAGCCTGAGGAGGGCCTTCTTCTTTACCATCTGTTTTGAGAGGCACAGGCAATTTGGACTCACCAGGTGACATCATATCTGCAAGACCCATAGATGCTAATCGAAAACGGGAGAAAAAGTTTAGAATTATACAGATGGTTTGCTAGTGTAGTCTGCTAATGTATGCTGGGAAGTGAAGTTCGGGGCACGCCATCTTCCCCTGAAGAAGTAAAAAATATGTAACATTGCAAAACATGTATCCTTGAAACGAAAATAGTACTATATTATAGCAGACAAGAATAAGGTATTGTCTTTGCATGCTAAAGACCAAATTATATCTACTTATCTCTCTACCTATCCATCCATCTATCCTTTTCTTTCACAGTCATAACAACAGAAAGAATACGCCACAGCTAGACACAAAACAAAATACTAAACAAAGATTTTCTTAAACCTTTTAAAGTAGTAAAATCCTGGAGAGACTATGGGTGTTACATACTTGGAGAATGGAAGATTTTAAAATGAACTACTATATAAAGACAACAACTTCAAAAGACTAAAAGACTAACAAACTGTGATCATTATGACGACTGACCACAATTCCAGGACTAATGATGAAATATCCACCCACCTCCTGACAGAAAAGTAAAGGTCTCAGAATGAAGTGAGAGATATTTTGGGGGACATAACCAATAGGGAAATTTGTGTTTGTCATGGGTTTTGTTTTTCATTTGTTCTCAATTTGGGGGAGGGAATTTGAAGTGGGAAGGAGTAAAAGTGGTTATTTGCTGTATATAAAAAAAAGAAAATATAATTAAGTAAATTAACTACTGTAACATCACATTCCATAATAATTCAACTTCTATATTGCTACATTGCATAATATCAGTTACAATTAAGGAGCAAACACAAGTGTTTTTTTCAAAGAAAAAAAAAAAGATTTTTTTTTTTTTTTTACCGTGGCTAATGGTAAAATTTGGTACCTTTGCTTACCACTCCCCAACTACTTCCCAAGAGACCAATGAAATAGGCTCATACTCAGACTAGTATAAGGCTCAACAAACAAAATACACATTACAGGGAACCTCTACCAATAACAGGGTCACAGAACTCAATAATATTCATCTAGACTTTACCACTCCATGGATGGAATTTAATCCTGTCAGAATTGCCTAGTACCGACAGAAGACACAAATACAAACTGATATTTCTAGGGTAAAAGGCGGGTTTATTTTGTTATATTCTTTATAAAGGAAAAAGTGGAACCAAACAATGAAGCCATATAGGTGTCTGGGGAATAACAGCTGAATCCCTAAGGACCTCACTGTGAAAACCAACTGTACAAAACTGGGTTGCTACTGGGACCATATAGGAGACCACCAAACCAAAGGTGTGAAAGAGGAAAGTAAGAAAGAGGAAGACAAGAGAATAACAAGAGGATGAAACTTAAAAAGAAATAAACCTGAGTGCGAATGCAGAGGACACTCCATACTCTATGCAAAAGGCAAGGTTGGTCCTAAGCAGGCAGCACACATACAGTAGGATGTGCCAAAAAAGAAAAGGAAAAGAAAAAACAAAAACAACAAACCTTAAACTGCTTCACAGATTGCCCACTACAAAATGATTATTGCACATATTCATGTATTACTATGTTTTAGAAAATAATTAGTTTTAATTACAGCAGTGAGAGAGTGAGCAGGACTCTGGTGAATAAGTTGGCAAGCTTTCTGGTGCTAATTTGCTAATATCTTTAGCATCACTGCAGGTTGAGACCATAGGTCTGCCAAAAAACCTACCCAGCCACGTGCCACAAGAGTTTACAACGGCATGTTCAATATTCAGCTCTGAACGGCCTATATTTTCCATGGCTATGTGGGCTTCTTTTTCAAAGCCCATTTGCAGCCCCGTCAGTGCTTAAAGTCATCACCACAACACACACAAATCATAATTGAGATATTTTTCTTTTTTTTTCCCCCCTTCCAAATTACTTTCAATACTTAGAGACTTTAAGAACTGGAACAAAAAGCTTTTTCAAGTGCTGCAGCTGCAGAGAAAAATCTATTGGGATCAGCTAAAAATGCTGTTATTTTTGTGAATGTGTGTGAAACCTCAAAAAAGCAGCTGAGTGATATTACACCAAGAAGCCTGGCTGTTCTGAGCAGTGGATCGCTTTTGTGCATTTTTGTCCTTCGGGAACTATCTCTGGGGGGTCTAGCAGGGTATGAATTAGTTAAGTCTGTACATTAAAGAAACACCCTTTTTTGTGGGAGGAAGAAAAAGGCAGAGTGACTATGCAGGAGGAGAGGCTTAAATGTGTCCAAGTGTACTGTAAAAGATGGCCTTGCTACTTATTCACTGAATGGAAATCATATAAAGGGCAGTAAATTTAATACCAGACTTTTACAGGGGGTAAGGTCGTGGAGGCACTTCCTTCAACAAGTCTAGTTTTTTCTCAGGTTATAACCTCATTCTTTCAACATCAACCAATTATAAAATTTGAAACATGTCACTATTTGCCATAAATTATGTCTATATATTAAATCACAATGACATAAAAACAATTTAAGTAAGCATAGACTGATTAATTAAAATATCTACTTTAGATCTGAGTTTCCCCAGGTTTTCTTTGCCTTTTACTATGCTTACAACAGTAAGTTAAAAGGTTATCAAAATATTCCAGCTGTCCCAATTTCTTATTTTGAGAGGAATGAACTAGAATGCAGTTTAATTTTGGATATTGAGTCATAAAATTAGTAAACCTGCCTTGAAATGCAAATTGTATTTTTGTGCAATGGATATAACATGATTTTTCCTAACTGTGGATTCCATAAGTGCTTTCTACTGAAATGCTTATTCGTGACTTCTTACCAGAATTCTCAATGAGTCACTGCAAACATCCTTAAGGTTCCTAGGGCAATGGTACTCCAGGGGAACTGTTTTACCCCTTTCCCAGAAGAGAAAGACCACCACCATTACAAAGGTGTGTTAAATCAAGGCACCATTCCCCCTTACACTATCGAAACAAGTAATCTAGTATGTAAAATGCATGCATTAAAAAGGACAGTAAAAATTCTGTGACTGCAGAAAAGTGCCATATGCATTCAGTGACTGGGTTTCAAGTACTAGCCTCTGGCTCTACCACTGAAATTTAAGAGCTAGAATGATTTCATAAAGAAAGTGTGGGTCAAGGTCCTAAAGTAGCTATTCCACACTGGATTTAATATATTCAAAAAGACCATAAAGAATATAAGACATGAGTAAAACTGAAGCTAAACATTCATTCCTTCCCAGCTCCCATGATTCCCCTTCAAGGCTACAACAGCATTCCCTAAAGATGGTGAAACAGGCCCGGAAATACAGAGACCATTCTTTTCTTTTCATGGACAATAATACAACATACCATACTCTGCAAAAATATTTTATTCCTTCTTTGTGAAAACACAGAAAGGGCCTGTCTTTGTGCCTATATACCTCTCATCTATTTTTATGTGGCAAATATAAAGTAACATCGTCTAAAGCTAATGTATTGCTTACAAAGAAACCAGGATAGCCCTGGAGAAAAATTTCTCTCTCACTGGATCAGCAGGCACTGGAAAAAGCCTCTCTTCTTTTCTACACTAACATACTCCATGTATCAGCACATTTACTTTCCCCTTGGGGTAAGAGGTTTCATCCCCATGTTTAATCAAGTGGTTTACCTTCGTACTGAAGTTCATTTTTCATCAAGCACCTTTTCTTTCTATTTTTTTTTTTGAGAGGGGGTGAGATAGCAAACTACTTGGAAAAATAACCTGGCGACCACCATAGTCCTTTACAAGAGAAACTTGGCAGCTTTAAGATGAAAATCATTATGCGCCTCTCAGAGATTCATGTCCTACTAACAGACTCTTATTTCAGAGTGTATGATAAGCACCAGAAAAGAAGGGTCTCTGGGTGTGCACAGCTAGTGGCCATGACTGCAGGAAGCCTATTGAGCCAGACACCATAGATACGATGATAGAATTCCAAATTTGAGTTCTAACAGAGGGTGACTTAAGTCATTCAACATTTTAAGTCATGTCTAGATCTGAAAAACGCTTTAGTAAGTGATGAGATTCAATGCATTGAAAGGTATGAGGGATGTGGTTCCACACCAGAAGACGGCTCAGCTACAATACTGTTTATTTCATAACTGTAAGTTACCATGATGAAAGTGCGCGCTACTTGTTTATTTGCTAATTGTAAGTCACCAAGATGAAAGCATGTTCTACTTGGTACATAAGGTGACTTTTGGAGTGCCAAGTGCTGAACCACAGATGGGAACTATATTTGTGGAATTTAGATAGAACTTAATTTAAGATGATAGCTTATATTCAGACAAGACTTCAATTAATGAACACTATAAAATTAGAAACAAATAAATAGAAACGAATCAATGTAAATGCTACACAAGGTTGTATTTAACAAGGTTTAAAGGACTAACAATTTTGTCTTGATTATTAACAATTGTGGTTTTTCTCCCCCAAATGGTAAAAATATCTCCTTTATAGGGGGGAAAATTCCCTACTGCTTACTATCCTTCTCCCTCTGGCATTATAAGTGAAGAAATAGTTGTCACATTTGTACTCACACCGACTCTATTTAAATAATTACTTGCTCACTGAAGCCTGTAACAATTTGTCACTACACAAGAGGCTTTTTTCCCCCCGTCCTGTACACTATCTAAAGCACATTTGTTTTTACTGAGCAAAGAGATGGCTGGAGTGTCAGTCCCCTAAGCCACTATCCAGGAAAATCCTACTTCTGGTCCCAGTTGTCATTTGGGTATGTCTTCCTTTCTTTAAATGTGCCCTTTGAAACGGAAACTGCTTTTCTGCTATCATAAACAGCCCATCTCCTTGTGCCTTTGGCAAAAAGACTAATAATGTACTGATTTCTGCCATTCTGGGATTGGAAGAATTAATCTCTGTCCCCCATTAACAGAATTTATGTACATTTCTTAATCAAAAGTAACATTTGCAGTGTATGTTCCAAGTTTCTTTTTGTCCTTTCTGTTCTCTCTCAGAAATTTCAACACAATCCACATCCAAGAATGTATACAGAGATACACAGGAAATGTTAAACACATAATACTTCTGGTACATCTTATAATTACTCTGCTTTCCATCAGGTAGCCTTTGAATTAATAAAGCTGGAACAAAACTGCACCAATGGGCAGGCAAAAAAAATTTGATAAATGTTTAAATTATTAAAAATCCAATATTTCAAGATGCACAATGCAATAAAAAGTGTATGACTATCCCATACAAAAGACTGGGAGGATAAATGGCCTTGCATTGAACAGATTTCCTCTGTATGAAATAACGAATGGCTGAATTATCTGAACAGGAGGAAAAAAAAACCACCCCTCTCTGTGAATCTTCCTTTAAACTGGTTATTCCTTAGGAATACATAAATCTTCTTAGGCAGGGCACTGTGCCATCTGTTTGTTGTGGGTTATTTTTGTGGCTCTGGGGGCCAAAGAAAAAAGGGGGAAAATGACTACTGTTAATAGCACATCAGAATTTATAGTGCAGTTTCAATGCTCAGAAGTAATTTTATTTCAGCAAGCCAGACAAAACATATAACGACAAAATCCAACTACGACATTACCTGGGACAGCACTAGTAGAGAGAAAAGTAAACCTTTTTCAACGGGCCACTACTCAATAGTTTTTCACTTTCCATCTCAAATGCAAAAATATGTTTCTGGGACAAACAAATGCCCTCCTGTTTAATGTTAATAAAGGCCTATTTATTAAAAAAAACAAAAACAACCTAAAACCTAACATTTTTGGTTTGACGAGTAGGTTTCATTCTTTCATTTCTACTAAGACAAAACATTTAAAGAAGAAATCACTCAGTAACACAATTAGACCTTTGAAAACAATACTTTAGGTGGGATATATCATGGTGGGAGCTCACTGTCCATTCTCTTTCCCTTTCTGTGTGGCTATCAGAAACAGCCTGGAAGGTAAAGGTGTGAAAGAAAGTGAATTCTAAGAAACTTCAACCTTTAAGTCCACCATGTTTTTCTTTGGCATATTACAAAGCACAGTGAAGTTAACAGCAGGTTGAGTTGCAATTTGTCACCTACAAGGAGAATTAATACCATCCAACAATGTGATCTTTCAAAGTACAAAATATCATTGACAGTTGAAATGCAGTGAACCTTCATATATCTAGAATAAAAATGCTTTTCATCCACAAGTAGTAAGCATGGGGTGGTTGAAGGGAGTGGTTTAGAACTTCAAATGTATTATGATTTGTAGAGGTTTTGCTAAACAGATTAGAAACTCTACATTTCACCTGACTGAAAGAATTTATCTTCTTATATTAATTACTTATATAATTATATATTAATTATAATTAATGTTAAAATTCAGAACTTAGAAATTCAAATGGGTTGAATTGAGAATAAATTTTTTTTCCTGTCCCTATTTGGTCCTTCAATAACTCTTCAGGAGCAGAATTTTTAAATGTATTTCTCCTAAATGACACATGACATAAGCACGGGTCTTATTATGGAGGAAGTCCACCATAAGTTTCTGTAGCAGTTTAAATTTTGTCAAAGGAGAAGAGAACTTAGAAAGTATATCCACTTAGTTTCTGATAAACTGTCCTAGCTAAAAGACATGAATAAAACCATAAACAAGTAATTTATGAAACATTAATTAAATTTTAGACCCACTAGTCTTAAAAAGGTTCTGTTTGCTTCCCAGATGTATGTTTTCATTGTTTAGATTTCTCAAATGTGGAGACGTAGGATTTTCTTCAAGTCATCAAAAGATCCAATTTCTTATGTCTTTTTTTATATATGTTTGGGAAACCTACAAAGTTGCTTAAAAAAAAAAAGGTTGGGAGTTTCCTAAAGGGGAGTACTACCTTCAATAACCATACATAGTGTTGCACATTATTACCTGTTGAACTATTCACCATGTTGGGGGTCATGCTGTAAGGAGGGGCTTGTGGGTTCATCAGGCTGGAACTGTTGTTCATGGGCTGGCTGTAAGGAGAGCTTGAGCCCATAAGTCCACTTTGATTCATGCCAGGAAAACTGCCTTGCCTATAAAAGAGAGCACAGACACAACAACATGCATGTTGATAACACATGTCTTGTCAAATACAACAGAGAAGTTTAACAATGTGGCTTTCCACGACAATCCACCTACTGCAGAAATGAGAGCAGAATTCTGACCTCTACGTTCTCACAGCAGCGATGAAGGAAGGGGTGGGTGGGGAGGAAACCTACTGGTAACTAGCAAGTTTTATTAAGTATTTCGAAATTTTAAATCAGATTTCTTCATACAAGTGATATAAATAGGTAAGTTTTAAGAAAAAGAATGGTTCTCAAAGTCAGAAGACCCTAGTTCAAATCCAGGTTCCAAAACACACTACCTATGTAACGCTGGGTAAATCACTTAATTTCTATATATCTCAGTTTCTTTATCTATAAAATAGACCATTTCTTGCACTAATATCTACCTCACAAAGTTTTTGAGGATAATCGTTATTGAATCTTTACATGTCAGTTATTAAGTGTCTCAGGATGTTCAGAATGAGAAAGAATGGACAAGAGAAAAATAAGGAAAGGGGAGATGCAAAATCAGAAGAAAATGTCAGAAGCAAAACAAACCAAGTTCTATTAAAAACTAAGACAAACCCATCTGATTCTGTATTACAACTACTGAGTAGCCTCTTGAAAACCCTGCCCCTCCTCAGAGAAGAAAAGGACTTATTTTGAGAAATTAATTTTTGACCTTCTCTACAATGTGCTTATTTGCCATGTTTACAGATTTTCAGATGTAATACACAAGGATATTTATTTCCAAGATAACTTTTTTCTTAAAGAAAAAAAAATGTAATTCTGATGATTTAACTTTAACACTTAGAAATTATATAGTAAAAGCATTTGATTTTCAGCATTTTTGAGCAGAATTATGAGTGGGAATGGTTTCTTCTACTTTTCTATAAATTTCTCCTAAATAGCAGTCCATTGGTATTATCTAAATTTTATCCCATCACCCAAATCTCATTCTGTCTCTGTTTCCCCCCTAAAAAAGTTATTTTGTCCTTTGCTCTGTTGAAGACAAGCTTCTCTTCCCTGTGTAAAAAGGCAAAGGGTATTCTTTGATATGAAGGAGACACTATTGTAGAGTGTCATTTCTCTGACTGCTTATAATGAGATGTGGGGGGGAAAAGGAATTTAAATTGCACAGTGGTACAACTCCCTTAGGAAAAATTACAAAGCCAAAAGAAAGATGATGGCCATGCGGCAACAACTTTAAAAGGTTCTAGCATAGTAGTCAAGCTTTTCTTATGTAAATAGTGGATCTTAAAAAAAAACAAACCCAAACTTCAAATTTTGGATAGTATCATTTTATCTCACGAATAGAGCTGATGTGACAGAATCTTCAGAAATTAAAGCACAAAAATGAAAGATGAAGATAGCAATTGGTGCCTCTTCCTCTGTAAAAGTAAACAATTAAAAAAATGCTATTGATAGCCATCAGGATAAACTAGGTTTTAAAAGCTAGTGTCTGCGCGCTGATGCCTCCATTTAATTTTAACCGAAGCATTTACATTTCTAGACTGTAATAAAAGTTAAAATGATGCAGACCATTTGTTGCCCAAAAAACAAAACCCATGACAATGAGTAAAATTCTGGAAAACTGAGGGTTCTGCTATGTGTTTTAAAATTCGTGATTTTTGCAAACCTTTCAAATTTATTTTCTTTTCCAAAGTATTGTTAAAAAAAAAAAATCAGTCTTTTACTAACTGCTGCTTAGTGATGACTAAAGAATGACGATGTTAGGGAGCTGAGAGGATGGTTAGGGAGGAGTCTGGGAAGAAATGAGTCAGTTCTACTTCTTTCCCTCAACTCCATTGATAAGCTTCTTTGATTAAAGATGGCCTGACTGTGACAAACTGTGCTGATTCAGTGGAATAATCCAAACTACAATCCATTAGGATCTGAGCTGAGATCACCGAACTCATTTTGATTAACCTCCAGGTCACTAAACACTTATAAATATGTTTCACAGCAGCTGCTAAACACTTCTATACGCTTAAGGTCAGAGCATCATTGTGTTGGTTTTGGAGTTAACTCAAAAATATTTGGTCTGCTTTTTGGATGTTTTTATTCAAAGAAGGTCGATATACTGTTTAAGCAGCTGTCCTAAAATAAAGCAAAATGGTATGCTTTAGGATTTACCTCCTGTTTTTCTTAAGGAAATGAATGGTGTACATGAAGTCCTCAATTTAGGAATGAATGGGGTGTGTTCCAAAAGTTCATTTGTAAATTAGTTGTCGGAACTTGGGACACATTTCCCCTACAAAGACAATGCCATAAATAAGGGTTATGTTCCCTGGCTAGCCTGTAAAATTCTTCTGAATCCATAAAGTAATTGAATTATGCTGTTAATAGTAGCCCCAAGCATTGAGCTTTCCAAGGAAAGGGCTGGATTCTGGATGAAGACTTATAACATCAGCAGCTCCCGAGGTGGGGGCAGGGTGAGGAAAAGTACTGCAGCAGAAGGGGAGACCTCTCTCACTTTACAACGAAGGGCATTTCGCCACTTGTGTGACCTTGGAGAAGTCATTTTAACTTCTCCAGGCCTCAGTTTCCTTATTTATAAAATGCCTGCTGATTATAGTGAGTGCTGGTAAGTACTGAACAATGAATACTAAAGAACAATAAACCAGGAGTCAAAAGACCTGTGTTTATATCCTGGTTCCTATAATAAAAAACAGAATTCCCTTGAAAGCAAGTCCCTTCATCTTTCTAAACCTTAGTTAAAAACTATCATCTCCTACGATTATTGTGAGGATCAAATTATACAACCTCATATAAAATTATATAATATAAACATGTAATATAAATTATTTATCTGGTTATAAGGCAATTATATATTTATTGATGTTATAGATATGCTCGCACACATAACATGTAATCATACATATAACATATCTACAAATATATAATTACATATAGCATATCTATAAATATTCATCTATCTAAAATAGAGTGTTTAAGGTAATCTGGATGGTAAACTATTAGAATGAAATTTCTGCCCCAAGTTTGTAAATAGGAAGGTTGATCTTCTAGCAAGTTTTCTAGGTCAATTTCCATGTCACTACAGTCTGCTGCTCCCGTTTCCAAAGGATGGGCTAGGTGGGGGACTTGCTTATCCCAGTGGAATGTGCGAAGTATTTTCCCTATGTTGAAGTGCTCTAACAACAGAAGCTGAAGTGTATCTACTAATAAGGTCCTTCAATCACCAGCACTACAGAGAAAAGAAGCTGCCCACAGGATCATTTAGTATGCTAAAGAAAACAGGCAAGATCTGGTGTTGCTATGTATGTTGTTGAGGTGGGCATTCCAAACATAACTGCTAAAAGGAATTCATCCCTTTTCCAGTTTTATTCCATATTTAATAAATCTCACCACATGACTGAACTTTGGCTTGGACTTCATTTGATCATCTCCCAAAGTTGAATAACATTCTCACAAGGCTCAACTCTTACTGCCTCTTTTCCGTTTCAAATACCTCAGCACATTACAAGCCAGACTCCTCTAGAAATCTTCTCATTCTTTTGCTTTGTTATTGAAGCATTTCATTAGGATTTACAACTTAATAAAAGGAGGGGAAGGTGGAAGAGGAGAGGGGAAAAAAAGAGTCTTAATTGCTGTTTGGACAAGAGAAGAAATTTATGCCACCATGTTACCCCGTTGCAGGGTCAGGCCTATTTCTTTTTTTTTTTTTTTGAGGGGGTGGTGGTGGTGGTGGGGGTGGTGAACTGCCGACACATTCTCCTACTAAATAATGACATTAAAAATCCTCTATACTTACTAAGTTTAATTTTCCCATTATATTCATTTAACATAATTTGATCATTTTGAGGAAAAAAAATACCAGTATAAAAGAATTATTTAGAACCATTAAACTAGATACAAGATTAATAAAAATTTTTTGGTAGTCTGTGGTATGTACCAGTTGTGGGCTACAGTTAGCATCCACTGAAGACTACAGTCATAAGTAAGCTTTGCTCCCTTTGGTGACCGTGAGGTGGGACATCCTCTAGAAATGGGAGACAATGCTGTATAATGGCAAGGAAAACTGGGTACTGATTCTTGTGTGTATGTGTGTGTATCCTTTTCAAGAGTATATCAGGGGCATGGTGGTAGATGGGTAATGGGGAGTGAAAATAAAATTATTTATTAAATCCTTGTCAATCTTTTTTTCAGGAATGAAGTTTGTCCTTTGATTTGGATGATTCTTAGGCACATAGTAGGAAACAATTCCTCCTGGGAAAAGTATATGTCTCTAACCCCCAATGATTCCTGTGGGCCAATCCCAGATGAAAATGGAGAAAAGGGCCAACTGACCACTATCAATAAAAATGCCTGCTGATAAATATAGCCTTTGAAGAGTTTGCCAAAAAAATTATTGGCAATGGTGAAGAAACAAGAAGGGGGCACAACAGAAGACAACAAACGACAACCATATAGCACAAAGTGCTGAGTTTTAGGAATTGGGAGCAAATTATTTTA
Organism: Petaurus breviceps papuanus; assembly: GCF_028583685.1. Taxonomy (NCBI): domain Eukaryota; kingdom Metazoa; phylum Chordata; class Mammalia; order Diprotodontia; family Petauridae; genus Petaurus; species Petaurus breviceps. Next base: position 265,534 of record NW_027187349.1, on the reverse strand, counting down.
TGGAAGGAAACATGACCTCTGGGAATAACTGAGCACTTCAGGGCCTTACTGATCACTGCTGCAATGGGTGATTTATGTGACTCAAGATGAAAAGCTTCTTATTCATCCCAACTTCAGAAGGCTGCTAAGTTTACTTTATTACACATTAGCTAGTTTACAGATGTGATTCTCATCTGTGGGGTAGACCAAAATCTCCTAACTATAGTAACAACCAAAATCCTAAAAACGGATACAAGAAAGCCCAGTAGATCACAGTTAATTTTCTCATTAGGGATCAAAGAATCTAACTGAGGTATGATTGAGGGGTGGAAGGTAGGGAGGGGGAAGGAAAGACAACAGAAGAAGAACAAAACAAACATCCCCCCACCCCAAATTAAAAACCCAACCAACAACCAAAAAAGTACCTCTCTCAAAACAAAACACGCTCTTTCAAAAGCAGCATATGCTGTAGCTTGACCCTTTGGGTTATGAACATTAGGTTTTCATTTCCAGTGGGTCTTTAGGCCTATATGGCTTTTGTAATAAATTACTGCTGCCCTGATTCTCCAGAACCTTAACCTACAATGGCTGCAGCGGTAAATGCAAGGAAGTATCTCAGGGGGGTAATTGGGGTAAACATTTTAAAAGAATTTTTGTTGTTGTTATGCTGACACATTGCTAAGGTAGCTACTGATTGCACACTGTGAAAATGACTGTGTTAGGCTGCACTCACAAATCACAGTGTACTGGCCAAATTGCCCTCTGCTTATCTGTGCCAGGTCTACAGAATGACAATATTTTCTCTCTCTTTTAAATGTCAAAAGCATGATTTGGGGGTTTGTTATTTAAACACACTGACCTGCACAATAGCCAGAAGTACTTTATTTAAATCTGTCTTGAGTTGAGACTAGATGTAAGTGTTTATAATCTGTCACGCTATGACACCAAATGGGTTATTATAATGAGAGTAATTCAGGAGTATGTTTCTGTAAATGCATTTTCCTGACTTCTCTCCTCCTTCTTAGTCCAAACACACACACGTAATTTTTTTTATGGGTTTTCCCTTCACCCACACAGGAGCTACCTAAAACAGCACACATTCGTCTGCCAACAAAAGGCATAGCACTGATGAGGAAAAGGAATGAACAGCAATTTTTAAATGACCGTTTCCTATGGTTCAATGTGAAGGCAGCAAGGAAAGAGTGATTTTCCACTGACACTGACATTTATCAGATGAAGATATTAGGCTAAAAATCCATAGAATGTATTATAAGCATGTCTAGAAAAAATCTGTATTTAAAGTAAAATAAACTAGATAAAACTAAATAAACTAAACCAGAATACAAATACATTTTTCCCCCTCTTTCTAAATGAGGATGCAAGTCTTAAAGCTGAAAGACTTAGCAATTCCTCCCTCCAACAAGGTAGAAGAGGGGACTCTGCCAATATATTTTGGTACTCAATGAATTCAAGGAGTTGGTGGTTCAGTGGATAGAGTACTGGGTTTTAAAGTCAGAAAGACTCATCTTCCTGAGTTCAAATTCTTCCTCAGACACTTACTAGCTGTGTGACCTTGGGCAAGTCATGTAACCCTGTTTGCATCAGTTTCCTCATTTGTCAAATGAGCTGGAGAGGGAAATGGCTAACCACTCTAGTATCTCTGCTGAGAAAACCTCCAATGAAGTGACAGTCAGACATGACCAGAGAACAACTGCCAAGGGTTGTGAAGAGCAAGTAAGACAAAAATTGTAAACTACCTAGTACAGTGCCCGCACACAGGAAACGCTTAATAAATGCTTGTTGATGTTTGGTGATGATAGTTTAAAGTGAGAGGTGATAAAGGCCTGAAACAGGGTGGCAACCGTGAACTGGGAGATGAAGAAAGTAGAATTGCCAAGGCTTGGCTGGACCGTGAGTGAGGAGGGGAACTGGGCAGGGAGAAGCAAAATCAATAGTCAGCAACAACAAACCTTTGGAAACAGGTGGGAAAAGAGGATGTTTTTATAACAGAGATTCTGCTGGGTTTTTGCATGTTCTCCAAAAATACGGCACGTGAGAACATATCACTCAATCAATAAACAAGCATTTATTCAGGGACTAGTATGTGCTAGGGGGGATAAAAAGAGAAAGAATGAAACAATCCCTACTCTCAGGTAGTTTACATTTTACTGGAGAGTGGGGAGTACAGTATACAGGTACATGCAGGATAAGTTTAAAGAGAACATATACAAAAAAATACAACAAAGTGAGGGAGGGGGGCAATCAAGAAAAGTTTAGTTTTTTTAAAGAGAAAGTTGTGCTTTGGAGTCTATGAAGCAGGGGTTAGCAGACAGTACACATCAGGCATGGGGACCAGAGTGCAAAGGCCAAGAGAAGGGAGAGGGACAGTCAAGGGTGAGAAATGGGAGAACACACTGGGGTAGATGGCAGAATGGGAGGGGGGCAGGGGAGTAAAAAAGTACAATGAAGCTGGAAAGATAGACAAATAGTCTTTGCTTTTGAGAGACATTAGAAAGTTTAAGAAAAGAGTGGGTATTAATTAGGAGGCAAACATAATGAGTTCTGTTTTGGAAATACCAAGTTTGAGAATTCTCTGGGATATCCAGCTTGAAATACTAATAGGCAACTGGTAATTCAGGAGTGAAGAGATTGGGGCTGGATAGATATATTTATGAAACAGGAACACAGAAATAATTAAATCCATGGGAAGAGGGGCAGAGAAGAAAAGAAGGAAAGAGAGGGGGGAGGATATACATACACATATGGAGAAAGAGACAGAGAGAGAGAGAGAGAGACAGACAGACAGACATGATCGGGGAGGGGTAGGAAAGAGGCTGAAAATTATGGATGCAAATTATATTCATTGACAAGTAAGTTTTGTTGGGAAAATATGCCAAACTGCTGATTCACATATATTTTTCTTCATAGATCACAGTATATCTGTCTGTCTGTCTATCTATCTAGCTATAAAAATAAAATCACAATTCACTTAAACTCAAATGAGAGTGCCTATCAACAAAATTAAACAGGCTAACACTGAAAGTAAGGGCAATTGATCATCATCATTTAAATCTAAGAGTAATAAGGATATCAAGAATTTAGGATTATCAACAGTCCTGGCGTCTGCCATGTTTGTTCCAAGATTCTGGAGTTACACACACACACACACACACACACACACACACACACACACACACACACACAC
>NW_027187349.1:248842-262340 GCF_028583685.1 Petaurus breviceps papuanus | reverse complement strand
CACACACACACACACACACACACACACACACACACACACACACACACTCCGTTATATTATATGCCATATTTTAAATCTCGAGAAAAGCCAACTAATTTTACACACATATTGAAAGGAGGCCAATTTCCAAAATGCTTAACTTGAAGATTCTTCTACAGAAGCACATATGAGAATTCAGTCAATTATTTATTTTAGATAACTTGAAATCTAGTGTTGGGAGAGGAGGGGGAAAACACACGACAACAACTGAATAGCCAACCCCCAGCCAATTTTCTGTGTGACTAATCCATTAGTATGCCCATAACCAAGCACAAGATTAGCAACCTTGGTGGCAAAATAACATATTATTCTTGACATGCGAGCTGCTCTGGCTGGAAATCAAATTCTGTGTGAAAGTGAAGTGGTACTGGTTGACATCAGGCCAAAGACAAAGAGGAAAAAGGAAGAACTTCTGACTTCAAATTATAAATTAGCATTAAATACATACTCTCACACTTTTTTCCTTTTAAACCAATCCACCTTCAGCCATGGAAAGAGAATGGAAAGAAGTATCAGTTAATCAGCAGGTGCTTCTATGCGGTTTTCAAATTTTGCAATTTGTCCTACGTGAGTGAGAGTTCCATAGTTCTCTTATTACTGGTCATATTTGGGGTGACTATAATGTTAGCTGCTTTCTTGGGAATTAAATGGCAGTGTTGTCTTGCTAAAAATTACATAATATAGAATACTCCCTAAGTTGAAGACTATCACCTAACATTTACCAACACAAGAAAGTGATGTTTCATTGATTCCTACTGCATCATGAATAGGCAGTCGAAGTGGGTGGAAGGCCCCCACTTTTGTCTTAACTTTTAACTAGCAATAGATGCGAGCGACTGCTCATATAAAGGGGCTTCTATGTCTAAAACAGAAAATGGTGCAACAGGAAGAATGCCAGCTGGTAAGGGATGAGTTAAATTCTGGTTCTAAAGCAAAGAATTCAACTGAAAACAAAAAGCAAAAACTCCCTTAACAATCTTGAAAAAAGTGGAAACATTTTAGAAACACAAAAAATATCAAAATGAGTGCTCTCATTTCCTGCTGTGTTTGGATACTGGTAACCTACAGTAATCTGTGTTGGCAGTTTGGCTAGGACCTAAATTCCAAGCCGAGGAAGCCTAACTTTGGTTATTACGAAAATCGACAGCTCTTTGTCAATGCTCACCTGTTGTGACTAAAAAAAAATTTTTTTTCATAGCTTTTGTTTTTATATTTATAGAATTTCTCTCAGTCTACCCCCCTCTGAGAAAGCCATCCCATATAACAAATAACAATTTTTTCCAAGAAAAAAACATTCTCTCTCTTCACCCCCTTTTATTTCTGACTAGCTTTTTCCTATTACACACACACACACATACCGCGAGCGTGAACACATTTCCTTTTATCCTATCCTTTCTCCCTGTGACACTGCTCTCTCTTGATTCTCCTACCTGCCTAATCAATCCTTAATCTTCTTGGTGGAAATATTTATCACCCTTCTCCTAATGTCTAGTCAGACTTTCCAGTCCCAAGCCCCAGAATCTCGTCTGAGAATTTACTTGAATTCAAGTAAACATCTCCTATTCATAAAGACACCATGCTAGTAGCTGAGGAAAGAAAGAGAAAAAAAAAGAAACATGAAGAAATAATTTTTGGTCCAGTGGTTGGATTAACAAGTTAGTGGGAGTTAAAGGAAGCAAGGTAGTGAGCAAAGAACTTTCTTTCTATTAGACTGAGGATAACAGGAGAAAGAAATGAGCTAACAGTTTGAGAGGATGGCAAGGTAGAATTTTTTTTTTTTTTCCAGATAGGGTAGACTGGGGCACATTTTTAGGTGGTTGTGGGAGAGGGAATCTGCAGATAGGAAGAAACTGAAGATGAGAAACAAGAAAGGAATTATCAATAGCCCTACAAAAGAGGTGAAGTAATGGGGAGGACACAGGTAGAGGAATTAATGTAGGCAAGTAAAAGAATCATTACTTCCTCAGAGACAAGAAAAAAGGATGGATAAATACTTGGAAGAGTTTTGTAAATGTGGAGTAGGGAAAATAAAAGAATTTATGATTCGATGGCTCAATCTTCTTAGTAAAGTAGGAGGCAATGGCATCTACTGGGGATAGGTGTGGAGTATAGTAGACAGGTATCATGAGCTTTAGAAGAGAAGAGAAAATACAGTCTGGGGAAGTGCAAAACACATTATAAGGGAAGAAGAAAAATTCTGACATAAATCAATAAGGACCCATTGTAGACAACATGAATTTTTGTGGCCCTGGCACATGCATGTTGCCGCATGATGGTTTGATCTCTTCCAATTACTTTCAGAACCTGGGGAATATAAGTAGAGAAGGAAGATTGGGAGGGGGAGGGGGGAGTGAGAAGAATTCAAGATTGAGGGTTGGCAGAATGAAAAATTGATTGTTGATTTAAAAAACCTATTACAATATTCTGTGGCATTACTTGAGATTATTAGGAATCTGAAAAAAAAAACACTCCTTCCTTCATTTTTACCTTTTAATGTGTGACTAAATATTTTGAAATGTTAGAAGGGCAGTTTAGGCATTGCAAACCAATACTCATATTATATTCCTTTTTTATGTCTTATGAAAGATTTTATTACTCAGATATACCCTCCTACCCCAAAGAAGTTATTTTTCACATGTAATCATGACAAGTTATATGGATTTTAAACTCACAGGTTCATCATGCCCTACCTCTTTCCTCCAAAAGAAGATATTTTCTTTCATATACACTCATAAATTAGGTCTATACAATGATTCTTTTCCATGCATAAACTCTAGAGATGGAAGGTACCTTGGAGGGCACTTCCTTTAACCCCACTTTTTGATTTAATTCAGATAACTAGCTTCTTTACCTAAATGGCTTCCCTGAAATTGTTCCCAAAGTACTGATTAATTATCCTCACCTTTTCTCTCACAACTACCTGAAACATAGAGCCTTAAGAGTGTTTTAGAGTGAGAGAGACTCCCTTTTCAGAGTGAGAAAAGAAACAACATTAGCTAGGCTCTGACTTATGGTAATTAAGGGTGGATGATAGCCACCTCTCTCCACTGTGAACCCTGGCTTCAGTCTCCTGGCCACATGGTTCCACTGTGATGTTCTGTGTACTGGCAGACGCACGAAAATGAACCCGGATTCTGATCTCCAAAGGCACGCCCAAGATTTGGACCTTAAGCATTTTTCTTTAGGTTGCCAAAAAGCTCCAAACAGCACTGTGGGGCACAGCAGCATATTAAAGGAGAGAACAGTACCAGACAGCCAAGTGCTGTCTTTTTCTCATAGGCAAGTTTCTCCATGAGCATACCTTGCCCCAAAATTCCAGGCTATTTATTAATTTCCTGCTAATTAAACTCGCAAGTTTTATGAATTGAGGCATTCATGACTACATGCAGCTCTGACAAGGTGCAAATGGCACAATTCTTCTGCCTAGTAAAATATTGCTCATAATATTCTGGGAAGAAAAACAACATTACTGATAAGGCTACAATCAGTTCTGCTGCATCACTACGTGGAAATCCTTGTCTTTTTAAGGTCTTCATTTCCATTGCCTTGTATTTAAAGATTGCTGTTACTTAAAAGATGGCATTTGTTTTAGGGTTTTGCCACCTGAAGATAACCTGGCTTAAGGAGTTCCCTTACAAAGATGAGACTGTTGGGAAAGTAACATTTTGAAAGGAAGACTGAGTAAATAAAAATTCTATCTTTATGTTTACATACTTCTTTCACCCTAAGGCAGGAGTTCTTAACGTTTTTATGTGTCTTGGACCCTTTCTCAGAATAATGTTTTTAAATGCATGAAATAAAAGACATAGGATTACAAAGGATAGCTAAAATAAAGATGTACAGATTTTCTGACTCCAGTCCATTCACAGACTCTTTGAGGGCCGGGGTGGGGGAAGTGGACTCTGGGTTAAGAACCCTTGCACTAAGCAGTCATTGTTTTCTGACAAGTTTTAAAAGTTAATAATCTGCCCTGAATTGTCAATGACACATTCTGTCATTCCAGCAATCATGACGTGCTGCCTGGAATAGTGCATATGAAACCCTCCTCAAAGTCAAACTGAATTAGCTGTGTGATCCCAAGCAAATCACTTTAACCCCTCAGTGCCCCAGACAATCTCTGAGAATGTAAACTGCAGCTTTACTTAGGCAGAGGGAGTCCACTTGCCAGGAGGGCTCCAAACCAAAGAAATCTTAAGTCCAAACCACTTCTATTCCCCCCAAATTAAAAAACAAAACAAAACAAAACAACAGCCCTCCAAACTTGATTAAAGTTTGGATGTGACTAGAACTATTTGCTGCAGCCTGAAGAGAGATATCACTTGACATTTTAAAAAAGTTTCTTATAATTCCCATGTAGCTTATACACCAAAGGGAGTCTAGTTAGAAACATTATTTAGTTTAATAATTAATGGAGTGTTTAACATGGTGGCAGTTAGGTAGCACAGATGACAGAGCATAGGATCCAGAGTCCAAAAGACTCTAGTACAAATCCAGCCTCAGACAGTTAATTGCACTCTGCCTCAGTTTCCCAAACTCCAAAAATAGAGATAATAATAGCACCTACCTCACAGAGTTATTGTGATGATAATAATGGTAGAGTACTTTGCAAACCTCAAAGCACTATCTAAATGCTAGCTCTTATTAAATCAGCTAACAGACTGAAGGGAGGACTAAATGCTAGGGAAAACTGGGGTCCTTCCCATCCTCTGTCACTCATTAGCACCAATGAGTGTTCTCAACATTACCTGCAGCTGCTGCAGGATTTCTGACAAGAAGTAGGACAATCTTCATCTGATTCTTACATACAGTAACACTATGATTTAGTAAGTCAACTTAGAAAATACCAGCAAAGTTCTGTTTGTTTACTCCTAGCTAAAGGAACTCCTTTTCACCATAGACCAAGCACCTAAACACTAATAATAATTACAGACCCAGAGGAAAAACTCTTCAGGGCTTGGTCCCTCCACTCCCATCCCCCAGGTTCTAAAGCAAGGAAACTGAAATAAACCTTCCCTCCCCAAATGACAACACATTTTCATAGATATGACTGCATATCAGTACTTTCCTGAAGATCCACCAGCTTCCCCACTCATCCTAAATCACTGCCAGGCTATTAAATTTTAGGAGAGGGAAAAGGCACTGATTAGCAGCAGGCCTTATTGTCTTAGAAGCTGACACCCCCGGGCTATATCGCCAACTGTGGAATGCCAAAAGCGGGGGTCCTCTGAGCCAACCAGTAGTTTTATTCTTAATAACTTTTTTCTCCCTAAGTGTTCTATTTTAAACTGAGAATTGAGGGTTTTGCATGCCAAGTAAGTGCAGGTGAAAAATGGTGTCACTGGAGAGTCCAATGCTGATTTAATTTATTACCTGAAAAATGAGGGGGGGGGGGGGAGAGAAGGTAGAGTTGGATAGATTGGGAGTGTAGAAAGTGTGGTCCCTCTTAGAGACATCATAGGGAATAGGTAAAAAATATTTTCCCCCTTATATTCCCCAAATAAGATAATGTATGGAAAGCACTTCAAACTTTAAAGCAAGTGTGTGTGTGTGCGTGTACACACACAAAATCATTTCCTCTTTAGCCTCATTTATACCTTTATCCTGAATTACTGTAACCAGGTAATGGCTCATGGCATTCAGGAATGTTAGTTTTGATTAGGGCAGGGAAGACCATGGGGACTTTTTGGTTAAGAGAGAGTAGGCTTTCATTGGGTGAGAGGCTTTGCATAGTCAGAGTGTAAAGAAAAAAAGTCATGGAAATATGTGGTCAGAGGAACTGGGGATTATAAGTAACAGACAAACTTCTGAAATTCTGACTGCAGTCCTGGCATGAGCTCTGAGTCAGTGAAAATCTTTGCTACAGATTGTTAATGAATATGTTAAAACAACGCGAGGACTGGTTTGGAAGACTCTAAATGTCACTGTCCCCCAATCAGCCCAGTCCAGCTGCTCCCAGTTAAATCTGCTGCCTATCCATCCAATTCCCAGTCTTTCTGTTGGGAAGGCAGGAAGGAGGAGGGAGGAGAAGGGAGCATTGGGAGGAGACAGTATTTACCCTGGCTCCTAGTTCTTGCTTTGCTCTTATTATCATTTGCGTATTCTGAGCTTTTTCCCTTACTTACAAGACTTTTAGAATGCTTAGCATCTACTACCTATGCAGATGATACCAAAGTTTACCTTCTTTCATATAGTACTTTTTCTTACCATAAATACTTGAGTATTTTTTGATGAGCGGATTCACAAAGAAATGCCATTTGGTAGTTCTATAACTTTGTATCCAACAACTGGAGTAAGTTGAGAATTTTAAAACACATGCTTTGTATCTGGGTACCAGTAGCAAGGGCCTAGAGAGTCTGGGGATTTTGTTCTGTTCATCAGCCTGAAACTCCATGCAGAAACCAGAGGACATCTTTATACTGGAAAAGCTGTGATGGTTGGCTCCAATTCTATTTATTCACAAGCATGCTGGCCACATTCACAACATATTTTATTATTCACTTAACCCCAATTGCCCTGCCTTCCCCCCTCCAAAAAGCAAAACAGTAAAAAAAATAAAAATAAAAAGAGTTGGGACCAAGATGAATACAATGCCCAGCATACAGTAGGGATTTAATAAATATTAGTTGGCTAATTGAAGGTTTTCGTGTTACCTTCACAAAGCTGATACGTTATACAAACTGACCACATGCTAATACAGAGTTCCTGCACTGACCCCAATAAGTCACTGAGTTAATGTCTTTCTAGATTCCAAAATTTAAAGGTCTCAAAATTAAGGTAGGAACACAGGAAGGCATTTAACCACAAAAGTGAATGGAGAGCCTACTGCAGTCTTTCTGATCTTCTTTCTGTCTTCACAACTGTGACTTCCATTATCTTTTTCTGAGTTCACCATTTCAGAAACAAACACTCCAACAGACAAAGGGTTAAACTTTTAAGCAATACAACCACTCACTATTCTCTGAGCATGTGGAGCCATTATGGGAAAAACTAGCTGTAACTAGGGCTTGAAATGTTTTGAAGACTTTTTTTTTTTACCCCTTTCCCTTTGACATTTTAATGCACTGTCTCCATTAATATATTTCCTTGCCAGTGGCTCCTCAGCAATACTGCATTATCCTGGCCAGGGAGAAAATAATATGGAAAGAGTGCTTTGCTGGCACCAACAACGTGGGATATGAATTATAAATGCACAACACTGAAGAAAGGCTGATGAAAGATGTGTGCATGGGTGTGTGTGTAAAATGTGTCTACTGTAAAATATGTGTGTGAGACAAAGACACAAGCAACCTCGTGTAGACAACAAGATTTACTAACACACTCCTGTATTTGTAAAATAAAAAAAATGAATTTTCTCAGAATGGAGCCAAACTTCTGTTCATTTACTTTTACATCATGATGAAATTACTTCCTCTATTAACACTATGGCTGTCCTGCACAATGTGTCTAGAGACTATTTCCTCAGCTGAGGAAGGTGTTAAGACTTAGCTAATGGTAACCAAAATCCTCACAACAATCTAATAAGTAAAAACAAAAAAGAAGTCTGACTGCTTGTGGATGTAGAAGAAATAGGGAAAACACATGATTTAACTGATAAAAATTAAGTTATTTCAGTGAGTAAGGCACCTGATATGACTTAAGAAAAGCTAAACTATCAAATTAGGGTGTGTTCTCTGGATAGAAAATTGGTAAAACAGGATTGTGCAGTTGCTTGAATTTTTTGTTTTGTTTTTAGACAGTGGAACAAACCAGAGAAAAATGCTCTGTTTTATGGGTTGGAAGATGGCCTGCTTTGGGTGATCTAAACTCAGCAACAACATAAAGGGAGATGGTTTACCAGCTCAAGTCATGCATTTTATGTTTTCAAAACAGGTCAAAAACAATTTTGATATTCAGATGTAGCAAAACCACCACAACAAAAACACTCAAGTCACTGTACTAGGTATGTCACTAAGTTTTTAAAAGATAAAATATGTTTAGAATCTTTTTTTTTTTTTTGCAAGGGGGGATGGCAGGGCAATTGGGGTCAAGTGACTTGCCCAATGTCACATGGCTAGTAAGTGTCTGAGGCCAAATTTGAACTCAGGTCCTCCTGACTCCAGGGCCAGTGCTCTATTCACTGTGCCACCTAGTGGCCCCTATATTTAGAATCTTAAGAGATTTATAAATTCACACTAGTGGAGGCAGATCGTCCTATTATTTATTCTGTTTTAAATAATATCCTTCCTGCATATACTCATGATTCTTCATATTAACTCTTTCTGTAAACTGCATTTCTATCTGAGAGTCACTGAGACTCCAAAAGAAGGGGATACTTGGCCTCTGGGCTACAATCATGCATGACATGGTATACAATCTGCATGCTTCTCTTGTAGTTGTTTTCCATCTGTCATTCACAACACCCCGAGTCCTCAGCCATTTCCTTCTTTACAGAGGAAGAGTTCCCAAATGCAAGATTGTCTTGCTGGTGAGTAACTGCAGAAACTCATCTCTTCAGAGACCAAATTCTTATGTAATAGCCAGACACAACAATGAAGATTTTTAAAGATATGTTTGCACTACCAATTAAGACGAATAAGGAAGGGAAGGGGGAGAAAAGAATCCAAACACATTTGACTGGCAGGAACTACACAATCACAGCATTTCTTCTTACAAGATGATAGGTTCCAGATGCAAAGTGTCTACACTACACAGAGTGATCTGAATCAGAATCTACAGAGCCATCATTTCCTTCTAGGGTGCAGCTAAGAAGGAGAGAACACACTTGAATGATGCAAAGAATTCAGATTTACTGCCTGGAAGTAACTTATGTTATAGTAATAACTATTTTCTAAGAAGGTCAATTTTTAGAACCTAGAGGCATATACATATCAAATTTACCCTGTTCTAAGAGAACAGGGTAAAATGTTAAAAACCTATACAGGATCAGTGGCTAAACATCTTTCCAATAATCAAGATCTTCATTAACTTGAACAGTGTATAAGTAGTGTGACCTAGGGGGCAGCTGTCAGGAAGACTTTTCTTCCTGAGTTCAAATCTGGCCTCAGACACTTCTTAGCTGTGTGACCCTGGGCAAGTCACTTTTCCTTGTTTGCCTCAGTTTCCTCATCTATAAAATGAGTTAGAGAAGGAAATGGCAAACCATTCCAGTATCTTTGCCAAGAAAACCTCAAATGGGGCCATGAAGAGTCAGACATGACTGAAACAACTGAACAACAATGATGACATCAACAAGTGTGAGCTTCTACCTAGCAGATAAGTACATAATGCAGATCTGGTGAAAGATCAGGACAGAAAGTTTCCTGGTGTTCTACACTATAATTACAGGGTTTGGAGTTTTTGTCACGTGTATATAAATTAACTGAGGCCATGGACAGCTGAACTTAGCAATTCATCTTCTAGGTAAAAATGGGAACAAAACAGGTATGTATACATAATATCTGTAAAGACAGCATCTTTATATGACCAAATTCAACATATGACTGATCAAGTCTCCGAACCCCAAACATCCACTAGGTCGCATTAGAAAGTCATAAATAATTTTATTGCTTTCTCAAAAGATATTGAGAGGAAAAAAAGGGCACAAAAAAGTTCCTTCACCCACTCGACATGGTGGGAGGGGGTGATTCCCACATTGTGTCCCCTCCTAGTAATGCATTTACTAAAATTGCTTGCGTAAACGAGTTAAGTTTATGTGTTTTTCCTTTATGGTGCCTTATACCCAACTAGCTGAGAAAGTCTGGAGCGTAATTGCCATAATATTTCATTTTTATAGTGAGCTTTCTGTTTCCGTCTAATTGCAGACGTCCATACGTGCACATGCCCACTCTCTACCTTCGTCACTCATTTGTCTCATTCCTGATTGCTTCCTGTGCTGCTGCGGGCTGCAGCCCTTTTGGGATTCCGACTTGAGAGAAGAGCCATTATGACAAGCACTCTGAACGGGGAGTTTCTGAAAGGCCTGTAATTCTTACAATTTGACCAAACAGGGACTAGAATTTAGTAAAATTGGCTTTTCCAGTTAAATTACCTTTACATGATGGAGTGAGAAGATATTGTGTGTGTGTGTGTGTGTGTGTGTAGAAGGGTTATAAGAGTTGCCCTTATTAAATTGTTATAAACAGGCAAAGCAGAAAAGAAGTCTTTTTAAAAAATCTAAGTTTCTGAAAGCACAGTCTGACAGAGGCCATCAAACATACGTTTTTAAAATAAGTGACAGCAAATAGTACATATATGTAACGGATGAGGCATGAAGGAAAGGAAAGAAGGATTTGCAGTACAACAAGAAAGAACTCACGACTCTCAGAGGTCAGGCTGCAGGATTATATGCTTCTGTTAGACAGACGTTAGGAGGTTCACCTGCAAGGCTTTCCAGGAATTGTCCTTTTTCTCATTTTTAATTAAGGAGGAGGTAGTTCTGTTCTAAGGACTATACCTGGTGATAGCCTGCTGAAACTCAAATTTTGATCTTCCAGCTCTGGTTAGCTAACATTGATTTTCTGCCCCAGTGGAAGTGATTTTACTCTGATGCATGCCATTTAAATTCATTTTACACAGCTGCTTAATGTGGCTTGGCAAGGAACACCCAAACCAGCTTTGTGTGTCTAAATGGGACTCCTGAGTTGGTAAAGGACAGATCCTATGGATTAGTAGCTGATGATAAATGCTTCTTTCCCTACACTGATTTCTTCCTACTGACTCAGGAGTTGACCTTGAAGGTACTGCTATAAGAAACACAATTTTCCTACTATAGTTTGGTGTGCTACAGGAAATTTTATGTCGATTTTTTTTGCCTTCATTTAGAGATGTTTTTAGAATTCAGAACACAGTTTTGCAACTAAAGTTATTTGTCTCCAAATGTAACCAAAATGCAAAACTTAGAGAAATAGATGACACAAAGTATTTCTGACAAGTGGGAAGAATGAAATTGAACATAAACAGAATTGATAAAGAATTCCCCTCCCCCCCAAATCACTGAGGGTTTCCCTTCCAACTAACTTTAAAACAGCCACTGGACATTACTTCCTATATGAGGAACAATTATACATAGACTATCTTCAAAACTACAAAATGATATTCCTAATTGGTCAATAATTTAGTAACAATATGTTGTACTCTAGAAATGGAGACAGTTTTTGATATCAGAGGTACTGGCTCATAGAAAAAGAGACAGGAGGAAGGAGTAACTGAAATCATGGCTATTTCCCTAAGCTAAATTATGTGATGCATAATCCTTATGATGTAACTGATGATAATATGGCAGCAGAGAACTTAGAATGTAAACGATTTATTTGGAAAGGAAAATGTTAATTGTGTTTTTATGAGTTGTTTTTGTGCTCCCCACTCTATCCCCTAGTTACTTCCGCAGGTTTAAAACTCCTTGGGAATGGGAAATTAACAAAAATCTTTGGAACTGACATTTGCTCAATGATGATATAATGAAACCCCTGATAAGTCCCATTAATAACCTTTGTCACCTCTAGCGCAATAAGATTCTTGTCAAACGGGACAGTTGCCCTCTGAATTAAGTGATGAGAGAAGGAGGGGTTCACTGCAGTGGTGGCAATGATAATAACACACTAATGATAACAATGTTGCACAGCACAGTTCCTAGACAAAACGACAACAATGGGGGTAAAAATGATGCCTGGATTGGGTGATTTCTTTTCTCTGATAAAATTCTTCATTTCCCTTTCAGGCGCGAGGGAGAAGCAGCATGCCAAAAGCCGTGCAAGGGTAGTATCTACATGGGGGTAGGTGGCATGCAGATTTTTACCACACTGTCACAGAACTGTTAGTAGGAATGAAAAACTGAAACAAAAACCAAAAATAAAACAAAACAAAACAAAAACCCAACCCCCTCTATGATGCATTTCCTTTTAAATCTTTTAACTTTTGGGGGGGATTGATATTTCTTCAGCAGCCATATGGCATGTCATAAACAATTTTAAAAAGGAAAAAAAAACAAACCAAAAAAAAATACTGCAAAGGTCCCACAGCAAGTCCAGTTTACGTTACTACCTACCCGTACTGGTCAGGCTGGTGCATCATGGGAGCCTGAGTGTTGCCATAGTTGGGGTGCTGGGAAGAAAACATGGGACGTCCGCCAGCCCCAGACTGGCTGGGATAAGCAGGCGACCTAATGTATGGTGGCCTAAAGTAGAACAGAAGAACAGCCTCTTTGGATTTATTCTGAAGCACATGGAAGAATCACCCTGTCCACTACATGTCTGCCATCTTTCAAGTGTGGAAGATTTGTAAGCATGAGTTCAAATGGCATAATATTTTGCACCACACAACTGGAAAGAAGCAGGACTGAAGAAAATGGTTATTCTGGCTTCCTTTTTAAATTAAACACTCTAAGGGTCTGTTAACTATGTAATCCTCTTCCAGTTCCCAGATTAATAAAACGGGAAGCAGGTTTTGAAAATGTGTACTTTTTAACTAACCAAAGATATACATTGAAAGCAAATATTGATGTGCGTGTCTACACATCTACACACACATATAAATGGACTTAGGAAGGAGCATATTATATACAGATATGCATGTATATATAAATATAAACTGATTCAAGAGGAAAACTATTGGAGATGGGAATGAATTAATGTTTTAAATTTTTTAGTCTAAGATAGACATCCCATCCTTCTAATGGTTTCCCACTTACAGAAGTTCACTATTCAATGTTTCATGTTTAATGAATTCAATTACTTTCTTTTTAATAATTTTTAAAATGTCTTGGCTCTCTACATCCACTATCATTCAAAAAAGGAATTTTTTTTCCCTTGGATTTGCAGTAATGGGTAACTTAATACTTTAGTCCTCAACATTAACTGGAACAATCAAATTAGCTTTTTTATAGAAAATATAAATGAAAGAACCTCTAAAGTTTTATGGGTATGGGGGTTCAGAGAAACACTTCTTGGATCTAGCAGAGTTTAAATAACAATAATGTAGATAAAAACAGATGAGCTATTATAATAATTCTTGAAGGGAAATTTATTATCATTTGAGGCAGACAGCATTACAGCAGGGGTCCCTACATTCCCAAAGTAGCATGCTTTAGAAAAGAAGTAACAAAGTAATACATTTAAAAAACAAATTAGACCCTATTTTTCTTCAAAAGAGATTGTAATCATCTCTATCTTTTTTCTTTCCCCTAAGAAAGCAGTCTGTCTCAACCATCCCTTGTGTTGATGAGTAGTCTTGATTTGAAACTTAAATTTACCCTTTATCAAAATCAGATACAGGGTGTCCCAAAAGTCTTAGTGCAGTTTAAAGTTTTTGGGATAGGCTGTATTTTTAAGGTATAGGTATATTACTTTCATAAGAGTAAAATAAATTCTAGAATTCTTACCTTAACTTACAGGACAAGTTTTTTTTTTTTTTTAAAAGGAATCAAAGCTAAAAAGAGACTATTTTTGTTCCGTTAATTACATTTGGGCTCAGGTAGATTGAGAGG
>NW_027187349.1:160080-248832 GCF_028583685.1 Petaurus breviceps papuanus | reverse complement strand
TTCTCCATTTCATAAAGGTTTTATGGCGTGCGTGTGTGTATATGTTTATAGAAAAGGGGTAGAAATGAGGGTTCATTTAGGTTATATTTTCTTAGTCTTCAATATTTGCTGTTTTAAACTCATAATTCAAAATGGAATCCTGCTTATTAGCTACACAGTCCACTCTCTCCTCAGCCGCATCTGGTGTTGCAGCTTCCTGATAAATCTCATAAAAACCACATGAACTCTCCACCCTGATGCTTGCCAACCACTATCCTTTTCCTTTTTTTTTTTAAAATGTAGAAGGTAGTCTGTCATTTACTTCATTAACCTTTATGTTACAAACCATGTTTGAAGTCAGAAGATGCAAAGAAATTACATTCAATTATAACTATACTAGTCTTGGAAAATTATGCAACTGTATCTTCAATTGCTTTAAGAAATATGTACTTTTACTTTAAAGCATACCTGCTTTGAGCTGAGTTTGCAGCAGCTTGCATCACTGCAGCTGCGGCCTCCTGTGCCTTACGGTTCACAGTTGGCATTGGGGGGCCCATTCCGGGTCCTCCTTGCTGAGCCATGCCAGGAGAATTGGGTGTCATACTGCTCATGTTTCCAGGAAATGGTCTGCTCTGCATCCCAGTTGATGGCATCCGTCCCAGGGGCATGGTCCCACATGGCTGGCTTGGCCCTTGTCCATGCATCTGGTTATTGGCATTGATACCCATGCCAGGCCCTGGGCCACTGTAGCTTGCACTGGGCACCCCACTGTATGTTGGAGGTCTGGAGTAGTTACCTAAACAAAAAGCAAACAAAAATTTAATCTTACAACTTTCATTGGGAAAGCTGAAATCTAATAATCTGGGGAATATAGGACACTTATTACCCTTATTAAGTGTTTCTTCATTTGGCTCCATCCAAGCTACTAGTCACAAATGTTATCAACCTAAATCCTAGTGGCCCTAATCATAAAATCAGATGCAAAAGCACCAGATTAATTACTGCAACCTTCAAGAAAAATTTCAGTGGGACATTTAAGGGATACCAGTGCTCTGTGTGGCTTTAAAACATTAGATTCCTTATGTCTTCTTTTTTCCTTAATTTCTAACGTCCTGTCTTTGCTTAAATGGTAGAGCCATAACTAGGAAGGGATCACAAGAGCTCATCCCTGGGGTGCGATCACGGAAGGGGAAGGGGAATATGTGTTTCCTCTTCTGCAGAAGGACTCTACTCCTTCAATGGCCCCAGCTTCCAGGGTCCTGACATCTTTTGCTCCTCTCTCAGTGGGCTCATTCACAACTCTTCTCACCTCTCTTCCGCTGAGTCATGGACACAGGTAAGTCTGTAGGAGGAATCACTCATTCTTGTGATAATTCTGGTTGGACTCTCTAAAGTGCTCTCTCCCCACCGCCCAATCAGAGTACATTGTGTACAATTATGGAACTGTCCTCTGCGTTGCCAAATTCCCCCTTGACTTTCACTGGTCCCCTCAGTACTGTCCCGTGTGGCCTTCTTTCCACTTCTCCACGTTAAAAAAAAATCTTAATGACAATTCTATTAATTTACACATATTCTGATTTAAACTAATTTTGGAGAAAATAATTTCAGGAATATAATTTTATATTATGTTCAGAGATACTATTTTACATCATGGTTCATACTTTTCCTTCTCTATGTGATCATCGACTACCACATGTTATCTCAGAAATTACCCAATTATGACAACAAAATTTTGAGCATACATATACCTGTACATATTAGGGACCCACATAAATGCAAAGTTCTATAGAAAAGTCTGTTCATTACCAACTATATACAGTTACTAATCATCTATTCACCAATCTCACCTGTCCCCCACAAGAACCAGACAATAAAAAAAAAAATGGCCCAGCCATATGACCAAGTCTACAAGCTAAATAAAGTACAAATACTTGAAGCGTAGGAGAGCTTCTCAATCAGGGTGTCTGTTTTACACATGAATCTAAGTCAAGATTTCTGGATTCCAACTCCATATAAATCAATTAGAAATAAAAATTAGATTTACAACATGACTAATTTGAAAACATGTTTATTATGAATGCATGTGCACAGCATATATCAGATTGCACACCATCTTGGGGAACCGGGAGGGGAGGAAGGTAGAGAAAATTTAAAACTCAAAACTTTTTGGAAGTGAATGCTTAAAACTAAAAATAAATAAAAATTAAAAAAAATATTTTTAAAAACAAATGAAAATTAGAAGAGGATAGGGGAATACTCCCTAATGACCCCCACTTTCATCAATGAGAAATGACATCTGACAGATCTGGAGTGAAGAGAAAACCATATAAGAAGTACAGCAATCTAGGGTCATTTAGTTCATTGGTAAATAGCCTTATGTCCCTTAAGCATCTCTGACAAAATAGCTTAGTAACAGTACAGTACAATCACGGATATATTAAAAAAACAATCCTGAATCATTAAGAAAAGTTTAAACATGCTCAACATCCTTTTGTTTTAAGGCTACATGGATGTTTGTGGCATGTTTGGACAGACTGTAATATAAATTGCGATCAAAGAACATCTATCTATTTTGTTACTGCAAATAGTAAATCTTCAGGTATCCAGAAAACCTGGTCATTCAGAACAATCCCATGCCCAGAAAAAGCTGGATAGTTGAGTTTTTAATTTTACTGTGAAAGACATTTTTGTATATTCCTCTGTATGCTTAACTGGTAAAATGGTGCAACAAAGTGGCGGGGCTTCTAGTCCCAGACAATCCAATCGAGTTTTCCTGTATTCCTGAAGGCGACCCCATAGTACAGACTGGCAGATCCTACTAAGCTGGAAAGGTTCCCACACGGGGCCAGTGGTGGCCTGTATGACTGTCACGTGAGGATTAGACTAACTTAATTTGGAAAAGCTTATCACCAGGACTTATCACCAACACTTCTGAAACAGCAGATCCTTGAAGAAGCTCCTATGGGAGAGTGAACCCTCTTTAATCCATAACATGGCTAAAATATTTTATAACTGCAAGGAAAAAATAGTAGGAAATAACAATGTTATAAATGAATACAATTTCTGCCACATTTGTGGGGGTCAAATGATTTCTCTGTATGAACCAAGAAATCTATGGTGATGGGAAAAATGCATCTCAAAGTCCAAACACTGCACTTAGAAGTAAACTTTTGGAATATCATATTTTTTATATCAGCGGTTTTATGAACTGGTATTAAAATTATATACAAAACTATATACCAACCTCATCTTTTACTAGTCAGCTACATTATATGGAATAACTGTGAAATGGCAGAGAAAGAAAGCTCTATTTCTGTCCTTCTGTTTTTGGAGCAAGCTATGCACCACCTTGCTGGTGGAAATGTGAAGGAAAAATTTAAAAACCTACTTAGTGGGATGGGCAAAGTGAGGAATGAAATCAATGACAGGGCTTGGCTACATACAGAGGAAGTGTGAAAGGTGACAGATCTTGTGGGGGGGCAGAAGAATACTTCAGAAAATGTGTTTGATGGGAACAAGACATGTTGGAAAAACAAAACAAAAAATGGCCACAAAAAAGTCTCTGCTACTCTTGACCATTAAGGCTGCTCTCCAATGTAAAAGGAGATAATTCCAAATATTTCTTTGTTTAATATTGTCAAGAAATGGTCTAATGTCATTTGGTAACCCTGAGTCAACAAACTGTTTTGAATAAAAATAGAAATGGCATATATCAAACGGTTAAGTAAAAGAAGAAGGGAGCCTTATTGATGTTCTGGCCTTTAAGATGAGGTTGTAAGCATACTGAAGGGAGGGGCTATCTTTTACCTCTTTTTTGTATCCCCAGTGGTTAACACAGTGTCTGGCCCATAGTAGCTCCTTAATAAATGTGTACTGATTACTGAATGACTGATTAAGATGCTACTATTCATAAAGCAACTGCTTTGAATGGCCTTTTAAAAAAATAATGCTACTGAACATAAATTTATTAAACACTATGCATAAGACACTAAGGTAGTCACTCAGAAAACAGAGGCAATAATAATAATAACCATAAATGATAACAAAAGTAATCATACTAATCACTGGCAATAATGCTTTGAGTTGTACAAAGCGCTTCATCAATATTTTAGCTTTTGATCTTCCAAGGAACCCGTGGAGGCGAGTGCTCTTTCCATGGCCCTACTTGGCTGCTTCTACTTTTGCTCTTAAGCAGCTTACATTTTCCATTGAGTAAGAAATACAACATGTACACTACTTAAATAAATACAAGGAAGTGCACTAATAGCTACTAAAAACTGTGAGATGAGGAAAGGCTTTGAGAAGGTTAGAGGGTCCCTTATCTGAGCACCGAAGGAAGGCAAGGATCCCAAGAGGCTGAGGGTAAGGGGAATGCTAGAATGGGCATTGTGCTGGACGTGGAGTCTGAAAGGTTTGAGTGCAAGTCTGGCCTCAGACTCTAGGTGTGCGATGGTGAGCAGGTCACTTTAACCTCTGATTGTCTCAGTAACCTCAGTAGTAAAACAGGGGCATTATAACAGTACCTACAAATTTGGGTTGTTGTGATGAAAAATGAGACAAAATATAAGTTAATACTGTATGCAAACCTCCAAGTGTTGTGTGGATGCTAGTAGCTGTTAATACTAAAATTCGGAGGGGCCCATGAGAGATAAGGCAGGGACACGGAAAGTGGAACGCTGACTTTGGGGAATGAGGAGAGGGGCAGTTTGCCTGGAATACAGAATATGCACAGGAGCCATCTGGTTTCCTCTATGACCAGTGCTACATATTTTGAGATGCCTGACCTGAGCAGAGGTATGAGAAAAGCAAAACTAACTGGTTCTTAACCATCAATTGAATAGTCTCATTAATTACATGCTCACCAACTAAGTCAGCCAGCCAGATGGATTTGGGAATGTCTGGGGATTCATGGACTTGGGGTTTATAATTCTGAATATATAGTGCATATAGAGAGACAGAAATTCCACTGCTTTTTTGGTGCCTTCTGAAGCCCCCATTCCCTTACCCCATTGGTTATTATAGCTCAAAGATACCAAACCCGGTACACATTCTTTCTTGTTAGAAGAGAATCCTGAAGGTATCAAAGGAATCCAAAAAAAGGAGTTAAAGGCAATATATGTGTGTAGAAATAAATATATATATATATATATATATTTGTGTGTGTATATGTATGCACATGTATATGTATATACATATATTTCTTATCCCTTCTATTATCAGAAGAATAAAGAGTATTTAAAAAACAAGAGTTTACAGAGAAAACAGGCCTGTGGGAAGGAATAGTTACCACCCACAACCAGTGATGTGGCAAGATCATATTTCTATAAATTCAGATCTATTCCTGCCTTTTGGAACTGTAGAAAAAAATGGAGAAAAAGTATATATAGTATGACACATATAAGTCAGTCAGAAACCTTATTCAGTTTGGCTTAATCATTGAGGGACCGTTAGGTCTTCTTGTCCTTCCTAATGCTTCTTTTTTACTCACAAGTAAACACTGGCTGGATTAAAAGCATTACTAGACATCTACTCAAAAGAAAGAATCGAGCAGCTTCAATTCATTAAAATAAGATAAAGCCCTCACACTGTATGTGCACGGGTATGTGTAGCAAAGGGAGATACACACACACACACACACACACACACTTCCTATCTATCTATCCTTCTGTCTGTCTATCTATCATCTATTTATATAGCTATCTGTCTGTCATCTGCTTGTTCTGAAAACTGGGAAAACACTTGGAGAGAGAGCCTTGACCACATATAGACTTAAATTGAACCCAGCTTTCCTCTCTTCTCTTGGAAGAGGACTTCTTGACCTTATTAGTATAATGCATATCTTTGGTGATCTGGTGAAGCTTATGAATCTTTTCTGAAAACACTGTTTTTATATGCATAAAATAAATACTTAGGAGTAAAAAAGAAACCAACTGCATTATAACAGGTAAAAAAACACACACGCGTTTATGGGTGTCAGATTAAAAGCCCAACCCTGGTTTATTTCCCTTCCTACATTTTGGATTTCATGGTCAATTATTGTAATGATATTATAGTACTTTAGAATCCCTTATCCTTTAGTGTCAGCTCTGTCAGTCCCCAACTCTGGGGTAACCCTGTTGAGCCCTTTCTCTGCTCCTGGATTGCTGAAAAATGTTAGATAAAAACCACCGAACTGTGCTTGTTTGGCCCTATATAACAGATGCATGCTCTCTAACCTGTTTATCCCTTACTGCATTGATGCATTTTAAAAACGCAGCTCGCTGCTTGCTGATGTCCTATCATGTTTTTCTCTGTGGCCATTCTAGATGATATGCATTCTCCAAACCCCCTCAATTCCAACCTACCTTGAAAATGATCTTGCTCACTAATTACTGGGAACACGAAGGCCATCTGACATAAAAGAACTCACAATATCCCTCCTCTTCCACCTCAAGAGTCCCCCCCTCCCCAATCTCCATCTGTTCTCTATTCTTCTCATCTCAAAAGATGCATCTTTCCCATTTGCTAAAGCTAGTTTTTGCACCTATGCTATTGAACCCACTCACTATAATACAAAACAATACACGATAATTTAAACTAAAGAGGGACAGAATAAATTGTGTTGTGAGGTCTGAAAGGGGGAAAGCCTCTTACCAACTGAGGGCATCAGAGAAGGCTTCTGGGAAGGTGGTACTTGAGCCAGGCTTTAAAGGAGATACTGAACTCTAATGAAGAGGGAGAGATATTCAAGACACAGAAATGGACATAGTCATGGAAAAATGCAAGGATGTTTTTAATCTGGTATACCACTACAATGGTCTATGTGGCAGTGTGGCTACTACGTGTGTACTAATATTTTTGTTTAAAAAATAATACATCTCTGGGGAGAGAAGTGATTTTTAACTCTAATAAAAAGTTGCTAAGGAAAAATCAATCCTATATGGTAACATTACATTTGCATACCTTTTTTTTTTTTAAGGTTTCAAAGTACATTCACATATACAGTCTCAATTGGTACTGATCACAACCCTAACATGATGGTTGGACAAGAATTATTAGTACTACTTTACAGAGAAAGAAACTGTGCTCCAAGGTTAATAAGCCCAAGGTATATTGGTAGAGCAGGAATGAGAGCTTCACTTGCCCAAACCATATTATAATGAATTGGGAAATATTAAACTCATTAACTAGAACATAGATAGTATGACTATGTGGTTTTCCAAGTTAACAATGTGGCCTACAGGCATTCATATATGTAGTTTAGGGGCTACGTTTCTATTTGAATTTAAAAGCACTGTTATAGACCCTGAAGGCAAGAAGAGATCTTAGAAACTATTACATTTAGGTCACTCTTATGATTTCCTAGATTCACATAGCTCTGTAGAACAGTATTACCTTCAGATATACAAGAAATATATTATATATATATATATACATATATATATTTAATTCATGCCAACAGTCAAAGAAGACAATAACCACAATAACCATTTATAACTCATTAATACAATTTCTTCCTTACATGATCTCTTCAGGTTGTCTTGTATAGCTCTGGATAGTACTGATTTAGCATTATGTAGCTCATACCCAATGACTGGAATGCATATTTGTCAAATTTTGACCTGTCAAAACCCTTCCTGTATTTGCTTAGGTACCACTTCTGTCCCTGAGTCTTACAGCTAGAGATGAATCCTAACTCCAGAAATCTCTCATAACTCTGACCTCTTATGTTTTAATCTCATTCTAGTTTTACTTAAAGACATGCTATAAACAAAGGGAAAACCGAGGACTAAAGAAAAGGCCTAACAGACCTATGAGGTTCACTTCAGGTATAAGGGAGAAAGCAAATTCCAGAGATAAAAAGATTGTAATAAAGAAACTATTTCCAATAGCTGGAGACATTGGTAACTGATAAATGAGTAACAGTAATAATAATGGTAAGAAGAGCTAGAACTTATATATAGCGCTTTAAAAATCACAACGCACACAATCTCATTTGATCCTTACAACAAACCTGTGAGGTAGGTATTATTATCATTTTTTTTTAAACAAACTGAGTCTGAGAGGTCAAACATTTGCCAAGTGTCACAAAGCTATGAGGCAGGATTCAAATTCAGGTCTTCCTGAATACAAGCCCAGGGTTCTTTGAATAGTCACCTAGCTGCCTCCTTGAGGAAGTCACAGCAAAACCTTAGGTTGAGTGATAACCGGGACAGCAAAAATGGAATGGGTTTCTGTACCCTTCTAAAATAGTGTGGGCTCTTTGATAACTCAGAGCCCATATATGAGACATTGAAGGAACGGTAACAAATTGCTTTACTACCTTGTGGCATGGAACCAAGGAAAAAATGAGAAAGTACTGAGGGAACCCTATGTTTCCCTAGATTCCTAGATTATTTGGGTCTATAACCTGACGAGCAGAACTGTTTATCTTCTAGTAAGAATTGTATGAACTGAGGCAGGAGGGCTTCTTTATTTCCAGTGTCTTAATTGGGACTTTGGAGCATCGTCCATTTTGGCATCCTGAGGGTCCCTCTGAGAAAGTCCCTTTGGAAATGATCTCTAGTGCCCCTGCTACAATAAAAGTTTCAAATATTTAAAAGTGACTTTTCAGGAAAGCCTATCATTTTGCATCTTTTTAGCTCACTGTATTTGGAGCCCTGACAAAATTCAGACTGCTTGAGATACAAGGGGGAAAACATTGTTCCAGGCCCTTATCATTTCTCACCAGCACTTTGTGATAGCCTCCTAAATGCTCTCCTTGCATCCAGTATTCCCCTCTAATCTACCTTCGACTCTAAGTAATCAAAATTGATATGCTTAAAAAAATCACTGGTCTGATCATGTTACTCCCTTAATTAAGAAATTCCAGGGGCTTCTGGAATAACACATTTATTTTGGCATTTAAAGCCCTCCACAATCTGGCTCAGGCCTATATTAATCAGCATCATTACATAATTATTAATAACTGATCAATCAAGTCTGGCCAAACTGGATTATTTGCCATCTCTCCCATATAATGTCCCATGTTTTGTGTCTATGCCTCTATACCAGCAGTTTTCCATAAATGGGAAGCCCTCCATACTCATTTCCACTTTGTAGAACCCCCCCATCTTTCAATGTTTAGCTTTAGGGCAACCTTCTACAGGAAGCCTATCCCAATTTTCTCCATTTCTGGATACCACCATCACCTCCAGAAATGACTTTGTATGAATCTGGCATTTTTAAATGTTTTATACTTTCCTAATGTCCTGATGGTTTTTGTTGTTCAGTCATTTTACAGTTGTATCTGAGTCTTTTGAACCCCAATGAGGGTTTTTTGAAAAGATACTGGAGTGCTTTGCCATTTCCTTCTCCAGCTCATTTGACAGATGAAGAAACTGAGGCAAACAGGGTGAAGTGACTTACCCAGGATCACACAGCTACTAAGTATCTGGGGTCAGAGATAAGTCTTCCTGACTCCAGGTCTGCCACTTTTCTTGCTGCCCCACCTGGCTGTTCTTCCTGATGGATGGTATTTTAAAAAGCAGTTTATGAAAGTCCAGTTTTATTATGCAAATTATATTAGTTTTAGTCTTTTTTTTTTTTTAAACCATCACACTCGATTTAATAGAAAGAGTGTTCTAATCCTTGTCCAGGGGGAAATGCAGAGAGTGGAATATGCTGGCTTCTATTCACTATTCTCAGGCTTATTTAAATAACGAGTCATTCTAGCTTTCCTCTGTGAGCCGGAAAAAAGACATCTTTCCTTCTTTTCCCCTCCTCTATGACCTCACTCTCGCCCCCTTGGCCCCCCAAGAGTAGAAATACAGACCTCTTTCCTCACTTTGCTTTTATTAAAAATAAACTAATTCATTGTTTGAATGCACACATAATTAATTCATACATTCATGCTGTTACTTTGTAGCCAGTTTCCACCCTTCTCCCCCAAATCCTCATAACTGTCACATTTGGTTAGAAACCTTCTTCAGTGAAAACACATGTGCCCTTTGCTTTGGAAGGAAATGAAATAACACTTTAATCTTGTTTTAGAAACCCAACATTTATGCGTTTGTTGCAGAGAATATTCCCGCAATGTGGGATAACAGAGAAGGAGGTCTCCCAAATTACTCTGTGTTCCTGTACCTCATCTTTATTTGGCAATCAATGACTACGAACACAAAGGAGCAAAAGAAAAAGGACAGATTCATAGGTTACCCTGTATCTTTTTCTATTACAATCTTTTGCAGTTCAAATGATGTAGCTACGTAGGGAAGAACTCGGCTTCAAAAGCTCTGCTTAATTCAGATGCTGCTCTTCTCTGGATACCAGAAAGCAAACTGTAATGGGGTGGAGTATGTGTTTGACTATAATAACTATAGACACCCACATATACACGTACACACAGAGATTATACTGTGTACCCAATCTCTATTTTCCTTCTTCAATCAATCGGGTTTCACGATTTGGCATTCAGCAATACATGTCAAGGAAATAAGTTATAATTACAGAGGCCTCTATTCAGCAGCAGAAACAGAAAAGCTCCCTTTCATTTTCCTTGAAACTGGTAAGACTTCTCCTTACTCTCACATACCTTGGGTAAAACTGGTCACTCAAAGCTTAAAATGACCTTTAGATTTTTTTTTTTTGTGAGGGGAATGAAGGGAAGTGGGAGAATGATCTATATTTCTTTCTTATTTTATAAACCGATTTTTTGTAAAGCAAACAATTCAATACTATATACCCGTTATGTGTTTTATGCATATGTGCGCGCACACACACACACACACACACACACACACACACACACACGGCAAAAATGTAAGGTTCCATAAAAGCCAAACAAAATACGAGACAAAAAGCCAGGAATGAGAAGTACAATCTTATTTCCATGTTTCTCTAATAGATCAGTAATTTGTTGGCAATAGCTTTGACAGAAAACAGATGGATCCAGCATTAAACACAATGAATGCAGCAGATGCTGGGCCAGCCTACATCAGCTGGACATGTCAGGCAGCCAAGTCCGAGAGCCCACACTTTTCAAGTGGGTACAGCCTGGCACAGACGCTTTTGGAACACAAGTGTATGAACTCTTTGCCCACTTTATCTCTATGACCAATTGATTTTAAATTCCAACCCACCTGGAATTAAATTTAGGCACTAAATGTAAGATATTGAAACTGAGATTTCTAGCAAAATTACTATCATAATTTTAAGAGAAGAAATATTAAGTGATCAATCTTATTTCACTCAATTATATACTAAAAAAAACTTTGAAGGACTACTACTATGAGAAATTTTGGATTAGTTGTAGGTTCTTATTATTCTAAATTTAACACATTTGCTTGGTTTTAGAAGAATAAAATCTATGGCATATAAAGCCATGATGTAGTGAGGTTCTGCTCCTGGCTGGCCTCACACTAGGAAGCCCTCTCACACTGGGGCTTCAGGTTACCCAAGTACAACAAGTGGGCAGAGGTGGCTAGATTAATTCATCCTCAATAACTAGGCTTCAACCCAATGAAGATTTGGTTGGGGCTAGTAGGACAGAGATTGGACATAACACTTCAGCCTCCTGGTTGGACTTCCTGGTGGCTCAAGGGTAACAACCCAATTTAGGAGATACCTCCAACCTCTTTGCTAGGACTAGATATCCCAAGGTTAGATGGGGGCTTGCCCCAATCAGCCTCAGGACACACCATACCTGGGTCTTCCCAAAGGTCTTTAAGATGCCTCCTAGAACAGATCAACCTAGTTAGAATTCAGCAGCATGGAGAGTCTGGCAGTTGTGGGCTGTCTTGAAACCTAAAGGGTTGAACCTGAATCTTCTAATCACCTGCCTTCATTAGGAAATCTGACTATTACTCTACCTGGACTCATTCTCTAATGGTTAGCATACTGCTATCACATACTTTTCTCCTCCCTGTGATACTAAAGTCCCAACTGCCGAAGATCTCTGCCATATTTCCAACTTTAACTTCTCTGCTTCTGTATTCCCACATTCCAACCTTGTTCCCTCCCCAGCATGTACAACTCACATATGCCCAATTGATGACTGACAAACTTCTTTTACTCTATTCTACCTCCTTTTTCTCCTTCCAACTTCTTTTACTTGTATGTTTCTGCATCATCTCTGCTCCCCATCAAATCCCAAGTTGTGGCATGAGAACTTATAATATTCCTTTTATCATTACCTTCATCATCATCATCATCATCATCTCCTCCTCCTTCTAAGGAATCCAGATTAATTATCCAATCTAGATGCTGATAACCATTATCTACTCAACCTCAGCACATCATCTCTCCTTCCTCAATATGTTCAATGTCTGGATCACTCTTCTCCACTCCAATTTCTGCCCTCCTACTATGGGACTTCAACATTATGGATGGATTTTTTTTTAACCCTCAAATTTCTAAATTTTTCATTTATTCATTATTTCTATTCAACTTCCACAACCTATGCCCCATGTAGGAAGAATGTGTTTTGGTGAAAAGAGCACTGGCTTTGGAGTCAGAGGATGTGTGTTCATATCCCACATATGACCTATGTAACCTGGGGTAAGTCACATCCCTTGGTGTTCCCTTTCAGTTAACTTATCTATAAAATGAAGGGAGAACAAACTAGACAGACCTCTTAAGGTCCCTTCCTGCACTAGATTTATAATTAATCTCACTTATGCAGAGGACTAGTCATATTCTCGGTCTCACCGACACCCAAAGGGGTGCTTTATAATTTCAACTGGGCCCTCACTACAGTAAGAAAATTCTATCACTCTCCAACCCATTCACTCTCTTACTCTTTTCTCAAGCCACCTCACATGCCATGTTCTTCCTTCCTCTTCATCTCAAATCTCTCTGAAATCATTTCCCCACTTCTTCTATTTCTTCCTTCAGTCTCTGAGGGTAAGGTGGCCTTTCTGTTCCAGCCTTTCGACATGTTCTCTTGAACCTCATCCAGGGCCATCTTTTCCATCAGACTCTCCACCATCATCTTTCAAATCTTCACTCTCTCACTGATTCCTCCTCTGTTGTCTACAACCATGTCCAATTCTCCCTCCATTCTTCTCACTACATCTAAGCAGAGTCACCTACTTTTGCCCATATTTCTCTTACCCTTCCCAGCTAGACTCTTTGAAAAAGACACCTACAATCAGTGCCTCCATGTTTCGCATTCTTTTCTAAATTCTCTGAAATCTGACCTCTGACCTCATCACTAAACTTGAAACTGCTCTCTTCAGAGTAACTAATGTTTTAATTGCCCTTTTGGAATCCTCATGTTTCTTAACCTCTTTGTAGCATTTGACATTATAAAATACCTTATTTTTTGTTTTTACAACTGTTCTTTATTCGTTCTCCTATGTGTCTGATCATTCCTTCCTCATTTTCTTTGCTGGATGTTCAACCATGTCATGATTTTTAAAAAAGTAGTTGTTTCATGAGGTTCTGCCCTAGGCCCCTTTCTCTTTACTCTTTAGACTCTCACCTGTTCATTTCATCAGTTCCCATGGATTCAATGATCATTTCTATGTAGATGACACAGAAAACTACTGCTCTAGACCTAGTCTCTGTCCCAAAATACAGCCCCACATCACCAGCTGTATATTGGGGATGCAGAGTTGAGTGTCACATGGGTATCTCACATTCAATATATTTAAAATGGAGCACTCAAAACTCCATCCCTCTTCTGAACTTCTATGTTACTGTTATGGGCACCATGTTTGTTTGAGTCACCCTCACCCTCACCCTCAAGCTCAACCTCAGTGTCTCCTAAATTTCTTTATCTCACTCACTCCCTAGCAGATGCTGCATCTTTTAATTTCTTCCTCCACTGCTTCTCTTACATATACTCCCTTCTCACCACTTACATAGCCACTACCCTAGTTCAAGTTTTCATTGCCTTTTACTGTCTAACAGGACTCCCTATCTCCAATTCCCCCAACACTTTAAGTCCAATTCATTCTCCACAGTACGGGACTGCCCAGCCCCCTGACCCCTCCCCATTATAAGCTCCCCATTACCACTGAGATTATACACAAAGACTTCTCTTTGCCATTTCAAGTCTTTTACTCACAATGTGGATCTTTCCCATATTCCCAGTTTTTATATACTGCTCTTCTCCATACACTCTACAATCCAATCAAACTGTCCTTTTCTCTGTTCCTGACAAACACTATTCTATTTCCCATTCCCACACATTATAGTGACTGTTGTTCTTCCCCACCCCCCATTTCTGGGATGTTTTCTCTTCTTAACTCCACCTATTAGAGGAGTTTCCTTTTAAGAGGCAGTTACTTTCCACAGAGATCTTTCCTCCTTCCCTCCCAAGGTTACCGTGTTTCCCCGATAATAAGACCTATTTCGAAAATAAGCCCTCCCCTTACTGTATAAGATTCCTCTAAAATAAGCCCTCCCCCAAAAATAAGCCCTATTGAGATTGCTACTGTAGTGAAGGTGATCCCCTGCGCTACACACTACATTACGGTACCCTCTGTATGCACTGTCCCCCCCTCCCCGGGTGAAACGCACGCTGTGCTCCGAGCTGCATCCAATCAGAGCTGCAGCAGTGAGCGGTCATCCTATTCTTCCCCAGTGATTTGCTTGCTGGCGCCATTGAGAGCAGTGCCGCGGAGGAGAGCTGAGGCAGGACAACATAAAAACCCGGTATGTAAGCGGGAGTGAGGGGGCATGATGGAGGATAAAAAGGGCATGATGGAGGAAAAAAGAAGAACTCAGGGGGCATGATGGAGTGAAAAGAAGGACTGATGGTCATAATTTTATTATTCTGTCTGTTTTGACCCCCAGACATGAGTACAAAAAGGAAGAGCTATGGTATACTGTTGAGTATAAGAAAGCAATTGTAGAGGAGTCACATGGCAAGAATCTTGCAGTTTTCTGTAAAGAAAAACTTTTGGATCTTCGAATGGTCAGAAAATGGAGAGCAGATTATAATAACCTCAATCAACAGGTGGATGAGGGAAAAGGGAAAAAGCACAGGTCTGGATCAGGTCGGCAGCCCTTATATCCTGACTTGGAGATCCTCATTGGTGAATGGATTGCTGACAGGAGAGCAAAGGCCTTGGTTGTGCGTAGGGCTGATATTCAAGCATTTGCCCTTTCAATGGCACCAGAGTTTGAAATGGTCTCAGAAGGATTCAAAGCATCACAACACTGGTTGGACGGTTTCCTTCAACGGTATGAACTGTCCCTAAGAAGATCAACAACACTGTTTAAGCTGGAAGATGCTGAAGTTATTAAACGTGCACTTGCATTCAAGTCCTTTATTGATAGGATCGACATTTCCAAGTACCAAACCTGCAATATGATTGCTATGGATGAAACTGCAGTGTTTATGGGACAAGGATCTCAAACAACAATTCATCACAGGGGTGCAACGTCAATCTACATTCCCACCACTGGCTACCGGTATGAAAGTGCACGGGTCACCTGTGTTTTGGCAATTCTTTTGGATGGAAAGAAAGCCACACCTCTAATCATCAGTAAGGGCAAGAAAGATAAGATTGAACGTGTATCTGGCATTTACGTTCTTGAAACCGAAAAAGCCTGGTGTACACAAGCCATTATAAGAAAGTGGGTTGATTTAATGCTGCCACTTGTTATGCGAGGTAACCAAAGAGGTCTGATAGTCTGGGATTCAGCCAGCACTCACCACGCTAAAGAAATGAAGAACTTCCTTGCAGAGAGAAGAATAGATCAAGTAATGATTCCTGCAGGAATGACTGCCTATCTCCAGACCCTTGATATTGCAATAAAGAAGCCATTCAAGGACCATTTGCGCATGGAAGTCAATGACTACATTGAAAACAGAATGGAAAGAAATCAGCGTGGAAACTTTGTGAAGCCCTGTCTGCAAGAAGTCGTGACTTGGGTGAAGAAGTCATGGGATAAAATTATTGACAGCTGTGTCGCCAAGGCACTACGAGCAGGTTACCTGGACAAGACATATTCATTTAAAGAGAGCTATATTGCTGGACAAGACAGATTGGGTCCACTTCTTCTGTAGGAAATGGAGGCCCAAGACATCCAGGACGGAATTCAGGGTATGCACACTTATGACAATGTTGTTGAAGAAGATGACATGATCATTATTGAATAAAGGTACATTTTTTTGTTCACATTTACCTGTTTATTAAAATTGCTGTCAATGTTCATTAAAATAAGCCCTCCCCTGAAAATAAGCCCTCTGGTGTTTTTCTGTCCAAAAAATAATAAGACAGTGTCTTATTATCAGGGAAACACGGTACTTTCCATCTGCTGGGTATTTATCACCCATGCCTCGATTCTTCTTTACTATCTATTTCCCTCTATCCATTCTTCCATTTATCTATCTAGATATAGGTATACATTGCCTCCCCCATAAAAATGAAAGCTTCTTGAAGGCAGGGGTTGTTTTTGCTTTTGATTTGAATTCCCTCATACTTGGCACAGCTTCTGACACATAGTAAGCATTTGCTAAAAGCTTGTTAGTTTTTGCACAAATTTATTCATTCCATCAAGATGTGAATGCCTTCTAGGTTGAAGGCATGGTGATAGGTTATAGACTCACAAGGAGCATATAAAGGTGTTCTAAGATAAGGGCAAGAAATTTCCCTTTTTGAGCAGGATTGTTCTATTTGTATCAACTAACATAGAATGTTAAAAAAAAAATTACACCTACAAAGGCAAAAAAAAAAAAAAAGGAAAATAAATGAAGATGAAGAAAGCTTACTTACTATTAAAGGTACTGAAGGGTACTTACTATTAAAGCAATACTGATAGTCAGAAGGCACAGAAAATGGGGATGAATGCTAGGCACAACAAAAAGGACCAAAAAAGTCTATGTTGAGTCCAAGAAGAAGGTGACAATCGACACCTGGGGGTGGGGGCGGACTTATTCAACTCTTACTCAGCTTTTGTTTTTGTTGACTGAGAAGCATAGAAGCAACTTCGTTAACAAAAAGAGCTGCATGTATACTAAGACAGCCCACAGGTACAATCAATGAATCTGAGTCTCCATGAATGAATTCTATCACCAGGCACAGAAAGAATGAGTGGATGAGACTGAATCACCATGGATGATCTTGGAAAGTCATGCAGAGTAAATGAATGAGGCTTGAAGCACTAGAGTCAGACAAACAGAACTCATTCCCCAAAGGCAGAGAAAATAGACTGGTTCAAGCTAAAGGCGAGTGATCTTGATTTCAATTCCTGGAAAAAATTTCAGTATTGTAGTTTTTAATTAACTATTAGGGGAAATGAAGGGACATAGCACCTACTATGTGATGAGTACTATGCTAAGTGCTTTACAAATATCTTATTTGATCCTTACAACAACCCTCAGAGGTAGGTGCCACTATCATCTCCTTTTTACAGTTGGGAAACTGAGGCAAAAAGAGGTAAAGTGATATAAAATAGCTGGTAAGCGCCTGAAGTCATACTTGAACTCAGGTCTTCCTGATTCTAGGCTCGGGGCCATAACAGCACCACCTGAGCTGCCTCAAAGGGATAGCTTGAAAGTTTTAGGAAGCGAACCAGTGATCAATGAGTCAGTCTGGTCTTACAAGACCATGTCAGGCCAGTAGATAAGCTCATTTGCTTTTATCATGCTTAAAAAAATGGTAGCACAGGGAATGGCTTGAGTCAGAGCATACCAAAGGCATCTGATTTCATGGCATATATTCTACATCAAGAGGCAGGATGCTATAATGGAAAAGTACTGAATTTCAGAATAAAGAGAGAAACAAGTTCAGTTCATGTATCTGACACTTATTAGTTATGTGGACACAGGCAAATCACTTCCTTGAACCTTATGTCATGTGTAACAAGGGGACAATAATAGCCATCACACTTAGCTCACAATGATGTGAGGATTGTTGTTGAAATAAATAGGACAAATAATTGCAAAGAAGTCATTTATCATTAAGACAACCTTAGGGATAAGTGGACATACATGATATGGATGACTGTACAAGCTAGTGGACTTGAAGCCAGATGAACAGGACACCAAGAGTGGTGATTAAGGAAGCAATACAACCAGGAAGATGGTATGGCTCTGTCCTTAGTCCAGTTCTAATCAACATTTTGGTCAATTACTTAGATAAAGACATAAAGAGAATGCTTATAAAATCTTCAAATGCCAAGAAACTTGCAGCATCTCCTGACATGTTGGCTCACGGGCTCATAGTATTAAACAGAATTAGGTTACCCAAAAATCCCAATGGGCTACATAGGCAGAATCTAATAAGCTGAAATTAAACAGGGATAAACACAAAATCCTAGACCCAAATGTAAAAATATCAATTTAATGATCAAAGGGCTGGGGAATGTGGCCAAATAACACTGCACATGAAAAAGACCTGGAGGCATTCGTAGTATAATAATCATTATAACAGTATCAATGGCTAGCATTTATGTGGTACCATCCAATTCTCAAAACAACCTAGTAAAGTAGGTGTTATGATCATCTCCATTTTTTTTCCCCAGCTAAGAAAGGTAAACCTGAGAGAGGGTTAAGTGACCTGTCTAGGGTCACAGAACAAGTAAGTATCTAAGGCAGGATATGAACTCGTGTCTTTCTGAGTCTATGCCTGGCATTCCACTGTGTGACCTAGTGAGTCAACAGTGTGACAAGACAGCCAAAAAGGCCAACACAAAAAGTGAGGATACCTTACTAAAAGAAGAATATGAAGAAAAGGGAAGTTACTATTCCAATACACTCCCTTTCCCACCAGACCACATCTGGCAGGTTGTGTTTAGTTTGGGGGGATTAATTTTTTAGGAAAAGCTGGAAGACATCCAAACTGGGTGACAGGACTTGAAACCAGATCATGTGAGGTTATATGGAAGGAATTTAGGATTCCAGATGGAAGAAGCAGCTGCTACCACTCTCTCCTTTTCTCCCCTTTCAGCCTCCTTTTCTGTGTTGTCTTCTTCCTTGAGACTATAAGCTTCCTGAGGGTAGCCACTGTCTTTCTTTTTTCTTATTTAAATCCCCAGCACTTAGCACAATGCTTGGCATATAGTAAGTGTCTGTTAGATTTTTTAAAGATCACTTATTTCAGTTGCTGCAAATGAAGTTTCTCTTTAGGTAGGAGTTGGATTAGGTAACTTCTTTACTATTACATACTATGAAGAATAAGACAATCAAATAATTAACTACTTGGTATGACTAATATTTTAGTGGCTTAAAGCTAGATCTTAAGAACCCATATGAGTGGACAGCCAGGAGGTGGGAAGGCCATTACCACAGAGGCTCCCTTCTTCTTCCTTTGACGCTTTCTATAAAACTCATGCAAAGTTGCCTAATGGTTTACAATGTGTGACTGAGATGGAAAATCCCCAACTCTATTCCTTTCAGGGAGATGAAAGACCACTGGTCTAATCAATGGTCCTTACCCTCTGCCCTGCCTCGATACTCCCTAGATTCCTGGCACTGCCCCACTGATGTAACCTAAGGACCCATGGACCTTGCCACCTAGGCCACAACCAGACCCTTAGAACATCCAGACAGACCTGTCATCTGCCCAGAAATTGAACCTTCTTTAATATGTTGCCCCTTTGACAATGATGGTGTGAGCCCCTTGACAGCAGGCACTCTCATTTTTATATTTGTATCCCAAGGGCTTAGTACACAATAAGTGCATAATAGATGTTTACATTTATTAATATGCTACACAAGTGTTCAATAACTTAATGGTTAATAAAAGTATTTAATAACATTTATGACTTTTTAAAATGATGAAATACCCATTTTAGCATTCCAAAATCATGAATTTTATAGTTACATCATCTTCAGGAAGTTATTCAGAATGAGTTACTGGTATCAAGAAACAAACCTATTATTCTTTTGGAAAGAAATCAATTGGAATACTTTAGACTTCCAAAACTGATTCTACTATTAAAAATAAAAGCTGACTAAACAAAAGGCATTCAGTTCTACTATTTGGGAAAAGCAGATAAGGGTCGCTTCTGCACATGTCATGATCTATAGCAACATTTATTAAATCACTGTTCTTTAATAGCCTAAATTTGTTAAGTAGAAGAGTGAAAAGTGCCCAATATGCTGCTCAATATTTTTGTAAATGATTTGGAAAAAGGTGGAGATGGCATCCTTTGAATATTTTTTGTGAGTAACACAAAGCAGGAAGGAAAACAGAATGGCTGAAAGAACTGGGATACAAAAAGATCTAAACAGGTCTGGTACTTAAGTTAAAACAAATGATTACACAAGTACAAGATGGAGGAAATATGAGTAGACAGTAGTTCATGTGAAAAGGGGTTGAAGGCTTTTGTAGGCTTTAGGGTCAATATATCAATAGTATGACCTAATTATTGAAAAGTCTGAATTATCTGATGCTGCAATAATAGAGTTAAGGTGTCTAGGTGAAGGAGAAGATAAGTCTAATTATGCGCAAGATCACTGGAGTACTTTTATTCAAATCTTAAATCTAAAAGAGAGACATAGTTTACAGGAGTGTACTTAGAGACGAGTAACCAGGATGCTGAAGAAACTCGAAACCATGTACTATACAAATCAGTTGAAAGAAATACTTAACCTGGGGAAAAGAGCTAAGAGGAAGGGAGGGTGCTTGAGGTGGCACAAAGATAAATGAAACAGGATGCACTATAAGCCAGTTGGTTTCTTGTCATTTGTGGTTCTGAAACAAAAGACAGATGACCACTTTTTGGAGATATTGTGTAAGCAACGGTGTTTCCAAAAGAAGGAATGACAATAAATGGATAAACCCCGAGTCAATCACAGCCCATGGTAGCTGCACATCTTCACACCAAATGCCTCTATTTGACTGATGCAAAGAGTGCTCATGCTTTCCTAGGAAAGGATTGTGGCAGATTACTTGACGGACAGAATACAAATAATCTGGCCCAAAGTGGGTAGGAGCCAATTAGACAGACAACAACAGGGCATATACCTTTAAAAAAAATCTGTGAAAAGAAATAATCTTTAGAGTAATATGATCTTCTATACTGTTATAAACTCTACAGACTGCTTCATAATACATAAAAATGTGAGAATTTATAGTCCAAAAGGAGGAGAGGGAATCAATGACCTGTAAAAAATGTTAAGTAAGGAATAGCCAAGTTTATTAATTTCAGTCATTCAGCGAACATAAAACCTACCACACTCAAGGTATATTATGGGAAACACAAAGATGAAACAGACCCATTCCCCTGCTCTGAAGAAGTTTACAATATAGTGGGTGAGATAAAACCTAAGAGTCATAATGCAAGGTAGACGGCATTATGTTTTTGCAAGAAAGGCACAAAGGATATTCTGTGAGTTTTCAGAGGCGAAAGAATTCTTTTGGTTACCTGGGGTGAAAAGCTCCAGAGCAAAATATCAGGGGATCTGTTGATAATCAATAGAGAGTTGTAACTTCCAACTTATTTATTATCCTTTCTTTATGAGAGCAGAGAAATAAACTAAAATCTATTGGCACTGAGTAGTCCTTTCAAATTAATACTTTCATCTATTTGTCCCACCAGGAAGTTTTGTTTTCGCATGCAGCTTTTCATGACTCATGAAACAGAATTCAATATATAATTTCTTTAACAAAGACATGGAAGAACTTTGAAACTCAATATAAGAAAATTATCGACTTTCTAATATGTCATTAAAAATTTTAAACTGCAGCATTGTTCATTGTTCTTATGGTCACATAGGAACATAAAAATAGAGAGGAAATATTACAAGTATTCAGACCACTATGCCTAAATTTATGAATCAGATGGAGTCTAGTCAGTAAGATAAAATGGATAGATTTGGATAACTCAAAATGAGCGTTGAACAGGATTTAGGGTGATAAATGACCTTAGGAATCATCTGACGTTTTCTCTTCATTTTGTAGATGAGGCAAATGCGACTGAAAAAAGTCAAATGAATTACCTAAATCACACCGGTAGGAAAGAGAACAATTAAACCCAGGTTCCTTGCCTGTCTTTCCTTTATATCACAGTCACTGAAATGACTCAATAAATCTCTACTTAATGATGTCCATGAAATACTGTTGTACACAGTAAGTCTTCAAATATACACACACAACCCTGTTATGAAGACTATAAAGACTGTCTAAACTCCCTATCCTATCCTGATTATCTTAATTTGGGACATATCAGTATTTTCAGAAGAATTTAGTTAATTGTGGAAAATGAGTCAGGGTATCCCTCTACAAATTACCTTTCAATGTCTGATGTAAACAAATACATTGTAAATAATGATTTCCAAAGTCTAGAAAGTAACTTTAAAAACACAAATTCTCCCAAACCTCAGTGACCTGATTTTAAAATGCATGTACTTAAGCTCAAGGAATATGGTACAGGGAAATCAGAGAACCTCAGTTCAAGCTCCTTCTTTGTCACTTAGTAGCGATATAAGTGAGAGTAAGCTATTGATTCAGTCCTGGTTTTAGTTGCTTCTTTTTTTTTTCCCCCGATGTCACCCAGGCTGGAAGTATAGCAGAAATTCACAGGTCTGATATCAGTACTGATTGAAATGAAAGCGGTATCTGGCTACATTTTCTCAGACCTAGGCTAGTTGGCCCTTCCTTGCACAGCCTGGTGGCCCTCTGATAGTGAAATTAAGGTTTAAATTATAAACTATTTGGGAGTTGGACCTGTGTCTTTTATATCCCAAGAACAATTCCATATTTGTACACTCACTATCTGTGTAACCTTTAGCAAATCACTGAACATCCCTGGGCCATAGTTTCTCCATCTGAAAAATCAGAGGACTGAACTGTATGGGCTCTGAGGTCCCTTTCTGC
Source organism: Petaurus breviceps papuanus (assembly GCF_028583685.1). NCBI lineage: Eukaryota > Metazoa > Chordata > Mammalia > Diprotodontia > Petauridae > Petaurus > Petaurus breviceps. The sequence continues at coordinate 226,117 of NW_027187349.1, read as the reverse complement.
TCTGAATCTATGATACCAAAAAGAAGGTTCTGACGATCAATCCAAAATAATTTCTGTGCTCTCTCTTCCTAACACTTAATTTTGGACCAATGGAAGATCTTACATTCTTGCAACTTTAACATAAAAATAAGTGCTTTAACAAAATATGTTATTTCTAAAGGACATTTAAAAATAAGATTATTTAGGAGTTTCATGTCAATAGTTTTGGGAGATGATATGTGTATGTGTGCGTATATATATGTATATGCATGTATTTACACATATACATACATACACACACATATAAATACTACTTAAAAAATTTTTTTTTACCTTGTGGTCCATATTGGCTCATCTGAGGACCATAAGCCCCACTAGAGTTACTCTGTTGAAAGCTACTGATTCCAGGATGTATCTGTCCTCCAGGGGAAGGATGAGGTGACATAGATGGTCCAGTTTGTTGAGGCCCATATTGAGACATCTGAGGGTTCCTTTGTGTGCCTGTCATAAAACCTATAAGGAAAATGAGTATAAAAAAGTATAAATCGACATAGCATAAAGCTTTCACACATAAAATATAAATCTTGAGTTAGGGATGAGCTTTTCCTCTTAAATGAGACTTCTTTATGATTCTCAAAACCTGAGAATGTGCCAAGGACAAACTTCAACCACCTTTCTTCCTTGGAAACCTCCTGGACTAGGAGATAACTGAGATTTAGTAGAGGGTCATCTAAGATTGCTCATGACAGACTCAAATCCTGAACTCCTGGGGTAAACCTAATGGCTGACCCAGAAGAAGATGGAAAATTCTTTTATAGCTCAGTGCACTGTAGATAAGGACAAAATAATAGCAGGAAATCTAACTCAATCAACATTTCACTATATCTGAAGCTCCAAGAAGAAACTGTCAGGATTAAATTGCTTCTTGGAAAAATAATTTTATAAGCCCCCTGAATATTCCTTCTTTCATATTTTAATGTCCCATAGACACACCGTACTTATTTCTTCTGTGACCATTTTACTGATGTTATGGTTTCCATCCAGATCTCCTACCTGAAGTTATCCTTAATCTTCCAAGTCATAGTTCAAACCTTCTTTTTGCACTCTAGTCCACAATGATCTTCCCCAAACCCCATCGCATTTGCTGTCCTTATCATTCAATTTGGCACTAAAACAGCTTATTAATGAAATAATCAAATAGGACTGATTCAAAAGCTTTGCTCAAGTTCAGATGTATTACAGATATTCCCTTTCCCTCATTAACAAGACTTGTAATAGAAAATGAAATTAAATTGGCCTGATATTATTTGCTTTTCCATAAAACCTTATGTTCTTCCCAGTGTCAGCAAACTTATGATTTGTTCTAACATTTTCCCAGGTATTTTAGTTAAAGCTGACTGGCACAAAACTCCCAGTGCTATCTTTTATTACTTCATTAGCAATGGCTCTTATGTTTGCCCTTTCCAGTTCTTAGTTACACTGTTGTAATAGGAAGAGCAGCAGAGAATAGGATGAATGCTCCCATAAAATGGAAGGAGCTAACAAGATTCATTAAAACCATAATCCAACAATATTTTGTTTAAAAGAGCCACACTTGAAACAGAAAGACACATGCAGAGTTAAAATAAAGGACTGGAGTAGAATCTAATATGCTTCAGCTGAACAACAACAAAAAAGGCATGCGTGGCAATTAACACCTTAGACAAAGCAACAACAAAAACAGACCTAATTAAAAGAGATAATCAGGGAAACTACATTATGTTAAAGGATACCACAGACAATGAAGTAATATCAAAAATATTTTTTGTATAGCAAGTTTCTCTGATAAAAGTCTAATTTCTCAAATATCTAGTGAGTATTGAAATGAGTCGAATTTATAAAAAATAAGAACCATTCCCCAGTTGATAAAAGATCAAAGGATACAAACAGGCAGTTTTCAGAAGAAGAAATCAAAGCTATCTAAAGTTATATAAAAAAATGCTCTAAATCACTACTGATTGAAAAAAAGAAACATTAAAACAATTCTGAGCTACCACCTCACCCCTATAAGAAATGACAAATGCCTGAGGGAATGGGGAAGAACAGGTATACTAATGAACTGCTATTGGAGTAGTGAACTGGTCCAACTATTGTGGAGAATGATTAGGAACTATGCCCAAAGGGCTATAAAACTGTGCATACCCTTTTGACCTAGCAATACAACTACCAGTTTATATCCCAAAGAGATCAAAGTGAAAGAAAAAGGGCCAAATCCACAAAAATATTTATAAATATTTATAGCATCTCTTTGTGGCAGAAGAGAATTGAATATGGAAGGGAGGGCTCATCAATTAGGGAATGGGTGAATAAGTTGTTGCATATGATCATGATGGAATACTGTTGTGCTATAAAAAATGATAGGGGGAAAGTTTCAGAAAAATATGGCAAGACCTATATGAACTGATGCAAAGTGTAATAACAAGAATGGGGAAATCATTGTGCATGGTAATGGCGATGATCAACTTGGAAAGTCTTGGCTGCTCTGATCAATAATATGGTCAGAGATAATTCCAAAGGAATCATGATAAAAAGATATTAACCACCTCCAGAGAGAGCAAACTGATAAACTCTGGAGGAAATTGAAATATGTATTTTTTACTTTCTTTACTATTCGTGCTTTAAAAAATACAGGACTAATATAAAAATGTTTGCATGACTTCACATGTATAACTGATATGTTAATTGCCTTCTCAATGGCAGTGGGAGGGATGGAGAGAATTTGGAACTAAAAATTTAAAAAGAAAAGAATGTTTAAACAATAAAATAGAATAGCAAAAAAAAAAAAAAAAAAAAAAGGGCAACAGACTAAGAATCTAGAAGTTGAGGTTTGGGTCCTGTCTCTATCACTTACTAGTTGTGTGTGAATAACAACTTACCAGAGGCTCAGTTCCCAATCAATAAAATAGTAATAGTATCTATACTATCCTAACTGTTCAAGGGATTGTTGGAAGAAAGCATTTTGCAAACTTCAAAATGTCATCATATATGTACTATCATTCTGTGACCAGCAATGCTGATAGTGCTTTTAATAACCATTGGAAAATCAGGAAGAATAAGTTATGGGGACAAAGGATGAACAGTTCTGAGCATGCTCAGTTTGAGATTTTTGTTGGAAACAGCCACCAGGCAGTTTGAAGAGAAAATCTGGAACTTGCCAAAACGCGGAGATTTCAGATACATATTCAAGGAAGTCAATGAATCAAAAAGCATTTATTAAGCACCGATGAGTACCAGGCAGTGGGAGTATGGAGGTTATATTCTAATAAGGAAGAAAACAAACCCATTCACAGGTGTATACAGAATGTATACAAAGTATGAGAAGCTGCCAACTAATATTAGTGGAGGAAGTACTTTACCTACCTATAAGTGTGAAACTGGGGGCAGCTAGGTGGTACAATGGATAGAACACTGGCACTGGAGGCAGGAGGACCTGAGTTCAAATCTGGCTTCAGACACTCTGCTAGTGTGACCCTGGGCAAGTTACTTAATCCACAAGTGCCTTACTACTACTACTACTACTACTACTACTACTACTACTACTACTACTACTACTAAATCATAGGCCTAGGCCCTACCATATCATGTATGTATACATACACATATGTGTTCTTGAGTGGACAGATGTGAATGGAGCATGGGACCTTTTGTCTGGAAGATCTAAGTTCAAATGCTGCTTCAGATATTTCCTTGATACCTGATACTAGTAAAGTCACTTAAGTTGAATCAGTCTACTCTGCTGTAAAATGGGAATAATAATAGCACAAAATTCCCAAGGTTGTTTTGAGCATAAAAAGAGGTAAGAGTTATAAAGCACTATATCATCATCATCATCATCATCGTTGTTGTTGTAGTACTTAGAATATCACAAATAACATCCATCTAGGATTATATTTTATGATAATTATTTATACTGGCATAAGGTGTTGCTAAAATTAACATTTGCAAAATCCTATCTCTAACCATAGCATAAAAAAAATATTTCTATCAAAGGGAGAATATATATAATCATTTTAGTGTCTCTTAGTGAAAAATAAAGGGAAGCTTGAAAATTGTCTTTTTCAGACATAAGTAAATTAAAATGCAAAATGGTACCTGGATTTCTTTGGGAAAAGGTATTCCTTTTACTTTTAGCATCTTGTACAGATTAAATGATCTTCATTATCACGGGTAGGGCTCTGTGTTTGTATGAGTGTGTGCACATGTGTGTGCATATCCTGGGGTTGTTTGTTTTCTGATGTCTTTAGTTTTACTAATATGGAAGACTTTTTTTTTCCTTAAAATAATTTCTGAAAATAAAATTTGAAAAAAGATTTTTCTATCTCCACTGATTTGCCATTTGCTTGTGTGGAACTGTTTGTTTGGTTTAGGAAGCTGTTGTAAAACAGCAGCTTGTCTGAATAGACAGACTGACAGCTGGGAGAATCCAGCTGTATTTTACAAAGGTGTGAAGCTTTTCCCTTAATTACAAACCATCTGAATTTTTTTTTTAATAAAAGCAAAACTTTCCAGTAAGCGAAACTAAAAAATGGCAACAACAAAAAAAATTGCCTTCCAAGTACTGTAGACAGGAATGCAAAATGTATACACATGAAAGACCATAATATATTACACAAGTATGCTCCATTAAAAACAACTGAAAAGAAAAAATGTCCCACATGCAAAAACCTAAACTCACAAAATCAATGACTGGGGTGGGGGCTCATGTGAGGGTGTTATCTGTTCACTTTATAAAAGCTTGCACAAACATGTCAAGAAACATATCTAATGCGTAAAGTCAACTAATATTTTCAGAAAGTTTATGAAACGACTATTTCAGATGCATTGAGCATAATTTTCAAGCTGTATAGATCTATATCCATCTATAAATAAAACTAACTGGCATACACAAATAAAGAGGCATGTTGCTTTTCTCTTTTGTACTTCATTGTAGTCTGTCTGTCTTCATGCATAGAAAACAATATGATTCAAAGACTTGTTTCAATTGCCATGTAGGTATAGAAAGAACTGAATGAGTGTCAAGTGGGAAAGTATTTCAGGAAATACCTGAACAAGATGAAATAACACAACAGTCATACTACCTATTTTACAGGATTGTTGAGAAGAAACATCTTGGTAAGCTAAAAAAAAAAAACCCGTTAAATTTAAGATATATATACATATATAATCTTAGATTTTAAAAAATTTGGCTAAGATATTCATAGCTGAAAGTTCAAAATTAGAAGTAAGAACTATTATTTCTTTGTGATCTACAGAACAATGTGTTAGGGGATAATGGAACGGCGTATATGTGTATGGGCATGCATGTGTGTATGCAGTGTTGGTGGGGTGAAAGAGGTCAGTAATATATGTAAAATGTTACATAAAACAGGAAAAAATAACAAAATATCATATAGATGAATATTAGGCAATATATAGTCATCAAGATGTTATTGTCCAGAGGTCACTTAGACATCAACCTAAAGTTTAAGAAATATGGTGAGAACTAACACAATACAGAAATCACTCAACAAAGCTCATGCATGTCTCTCATAGTATAGCCCCACAGTCTTTTAACTAGAACCTAAATACTCTTATTTTAAAAAATTCTAGTTTGGTTATTTTCTATATGAGATTAAAGCAAATTACAAATAGCAGACTAGTGGTGCAAGAAAGATTACAGAAGGCAACCATTATCCCTCTAAAGGAATAATGACAACAAAAAGTGAGAAATGACAGCAAAAGACTGAAAAACTCTTTAAAAAACCTCGCACAAGGACTCTATAAGCACAGCATTCAGTGCCCATTCAAGGTAGATGCAAATAGTTCTGAAGACCTAAATTATTTTTAATGATAACTTATATAATATTAAAAAAAATCTATTTTATTTTTCCCCAATCATAAAGACAAATACATTCATTTTTTTAAAAAAAAAATTCTTACTTTGAAATTCTCTCCTTTTCTTTTTCCCCTCCTCCTTCCTTTAGATTGATATAACATTGAGAGTGCAATTATGTCAAACACACTCTGTTCAAGATGTGATCAGTTTTTAAAGATTTAAAAAAATTGTTAAAATAATTCTAAAGATATGGTATTTAAATAAGCAAACTTTAATCATCTGGAAAAATATACTAATGTAAGTAACCCCATTTATTGGCAGTGACAGGTATGGGAAATGTCACTGTAATCCTATGATTCTTCCTCCATATCTGAACTTTCTTCCAGTTATTCACATTAAAAGTGAGACAGATTGTGGGGAACTGTGCACCCATGAGTCATGGTCTGCTCCTATCGTCGGCCAGATGCATCAATCTTCAATACTCTCATCCTGGTTTGCTAAAGAATAATGACTCACCTAAGGTTATACTGTAATCACTGATGAAGCTAAATGAAATCTACATCCCAAAATTCTTTCTTTTTCTAATTCTCATTTTATTACAGGAAATCTCTACTTTAATATGCAAATATTTAAAGAGAGAAAAAATAAAGCAAAAATTGGAAATAACATGTAAGTAATGGAAAGGAAGTATGCTTTCAATTTTTAAGATTTCCCTTTCCAGGGGTGGCTAGGTAGTGCAGTGAATAGAGCACTGGCCCTGGAGTCAGGAGGGCCTGAGTTCAAATCCAGCCTCAGACACTTAACACTTACCATCTTGGTTAGAGGTAAGACAGAATTGGAGGTTTGGGCATGGGGCAGCATGATATGGCAGCATGGTAAGGCTCTCACACTTAATTAGCTATGTGACCATGGGCAAGATATTGAACCTCTTTGAGTCGCAATATTTCAATGAATCCCTCTTTTGGAGGTGTGTTGTTTTGTTTTTGAGGATTCATGGGGACTGGAGAAAATGTCTACTTCATTACAGCATTTGAAAAGTTATTAATAACATTATTACTAGTCATTCATTTTATATTCTACAATTTTGTTGTTCACTTGTTTCAGTTATGTCCACTTCTTAATGATCCCATTTGTGTTTTTCTTGGCAAAGATGCAGGAGTGGTTTTCCATTTACTTGGGCAAGTCACTTAGCCCCAATTGCCCTACCTTCCTCCCCTTCAAAAAAAGCAAAAACAAAACAAAACAAAAAAAAGATTTCTCTTTCCTTCCAAGAAGTTTCGGATGGGTTCTAAGTACGGTTGGTCTAGGCAGAAGAAGAGTCAGCTGTTAAAATTTCTGTTCAATGCTCAGATAAATCTCTTTAGTGTTCCTAGGGGTCGGGGATAATAATTATAAGCACTTGGATAGTGCTTTAAGATTTAAAAATGCTTCACATATGTTACCTTTTAATTCTCACAAAAACCCTGAGAAGCAGATACTATTGATTACATGTGTATTATTATTTATGCTTGTATGGGTACTTAGGAGGTACAGTAGACAGAACACTGGGCGGGGATTCAGAACCAGCTGAGTTCTAATCCCTTCTAAGACACATAATAGCAGTGTGACCCATCTGTAAAAAGAGGACATAATAGAACCTATCTCCCAGTGTTGTTGTTAGGATCAAATGATATCTTATTTGTTAAAGTGTTTACTACTGCACCTGGTCTATGGTAGGTACTATATAAATTGATTAGTATACTATATTAAATAACTTCTATATTGGGGGTGTGTGGATGGCTTAGTGGATAGTGCCCTAGGTCTGGAGTCAGGAAAACCTGAGTTCAAACCCAGCCTCAGATACTTACTAACTGTGTGACCCTGGGTAAGTAACTTAACTTCTGTTTGCCTTGATTCATTGGAGAAGGAAATGTCAAACCACTCCAGTATCTTTCTCAAGAAAACCCCATGGACAGTATGGCCATAGGATCATGAAGAGTCAGACAAGACTGAACAACAACGTTATATATTATAACATATTAAATGAAATATATACTGTATTATTATTATATGAATGTGACTACTCATTTACCAACAAGTTTACATATACACATTCATGGGCTTTTTCTTGGGGGAAGGGAGGGTTAATGATGACAAGAAGGCAAAAATCCTTCAGATAGAAAAGTATAATGAACCACACAATGATTATTATCTCCAAAATGATTATTGGGTTAAAATTTAATAGGATATTCTTTTTAAAATGCACTCATTAATAGATAACAGCATTATGAAGCAGATTTGATAGCCAAGTCAGAGGAATAATTCTTGGCAAAGCCAAGAAACCTCAGAGAATCACAGAATTAAAATGGGCTTGGTTACTAGCCCCCAGTAAGACATCTTTTTTCCATTTCAGACAGACCACCAAATACAGCCTCGTGTTGGGGAAATCTCAAAACATGGTAGGAAATAAAAGGGGCAGGGACTTAAACACAAGGCTTGAATCATTAATAAGTGAAACAGGAAAAAGGAAGAGGGTAGAAAAGTGAGAAAGAAGACATCTCCAAATACTCAGTTACTAGGGAGCACAAAAACGGAATTTCTTCATCAAAAACACCTCCTTAGCAAAGAGCTGAGCACTGTCAGGGTACCAGTAAAACACTCAAGGTTCCCCGAGCCACCAAAAAGCAGAGCACATTTTCCCTTTGGCACACGCAAAATTTATTTTCATGTTGGCATCTGTTAAAACTCACAGAACGACTGCCTTGTTTCTTCACGCCAGTTCAACAAAAGATGTTTCGCCACATGTGTGAAATGATGGTCACACACTGTACCACCTAAGCAGAGGGTGTCTGACTAGAAAGGCAAGTTAGAGATACTGCTCTTTAGAAAGAGCTGCTAGGTTGATATTGGAGGAGAAAACGGAATTAAGAAAATATTGCTGTTACATTTTAATATGTTCAGTGTTTATTTGCCTGCCTGTTTCTTTTAACAACATCAATTGCTTTGAGGAAGACAGAAACTAATGACTCATTCAAGGCTTTAACCCAGACCCCCTAGTGTTCTACCAGCTGTGCTATTAGGTTAACGGGCTGAACTGTTCCCACTTCTTTTCCTGATCCTCCAGCACCCTGTATATACAGAGAGATGCAGCAATATCTCAAGTTTTTCTCATTCTCCCCCACAAGGCCCTCTTAGCTACTGACTAGCATAGAAATTCACACCATCTATCATTAATAAATTGGAATCAAGGGAAGGATCTGATTACCCAGACGGTAGTTGGGGACAAAATATCTAACCTTTCCTTATGCAAATTGTCTAAGTTCTGTGCGATGCCAATTCTAAGCTCGATACCCAGGGCAGAGACAAATGTTTCTGTGGACCTGTGAACTGGTAGAAACAAACAACTTTCCATGTGCCCCCCCCCCCCCATCCATCCTTAGAAATATAGATCTTAAAAAAATAAAAGAAAAAGAAACATAGATCTGAAGCTTGAATGGAGAGTAGAGAATCTGCAAGCCAATCTTATCTTTTTACAGGGGAAGAAACTGAGAACTGGAAAGGTAAAGAAATTTGTTCAAGGTCACACTAGCAGCAGCAGCAGAAAGAAAGCCTTCGTCATCCAATGGCACATCAGTACTGCCTCTTTCTTGCAGAACATTTTGATGAACAACTTTTGTACCTGCTGCTTATTGCTATTCCCCACAAATAAAAGTTGAGTATACTTTATATAAATCTAAATGAAAACCCATAATGATATTTTCATCAGGTACCTTATTCCTCTAATGAGAGCTTTGATAGAATTTTGAAAAAGTTAGCTAAGTAGCATTTCAGCTTCATAAACGACATGATAGAACAAGAAAATGTCAACTAATAAAAATAATAAATGGGGATAAGGCAAAAAATCATTTCCTTCATATATTTAGAAGGCGGATGACTTCCCTAGAAATTGAATTTGAAAGGAAATCGAGGGTTATAGTTATACAAGTGATTTTCCTCTTTCAACGAGTATTCATAAGAAAGAAAAATCAGATACAGATTGTTTGAAATACCATAAAACTGCATTACTTTGGAGACAATTAATTGGGAAAATGTGATAATTAGATAAGGCTGGACTAAAGTTAACCCCTTGTACTACTTTTGATTGAGAAAGTATTTGTGAAGCAAATGTAAACAAGAATGTAGGGGACATTTATTAATCTACTTAAAAAAAAGTCACCAGTAAAGCATTTCCATTAACATAAACAATGTGCTGATTATAAATGAGTCTAATATGCTCATTAAAGCAACCTTTATTTAGCAACACTTTGTTAACCCTTGGTTCAAATGACTGTGCTGAACAAAAAGTAATGACATGAGATTTTTTTTTAAAATATACTGTAATGGATGTAATTGTTCCTTTCAGTTTAGAGTTCTTAAGCATTTTGTATGACAGCCTTCTTTTGATGATTTGGTAAAGTCTATGGACCCCTTTCTCAGGCTGTTTTAAAAAATTATAAGTGAAGGAAATGCTAAATTTTAGTTAGAGGCTAGTGAAGACACATATTAAAAGTGTCTTCAGGACCATTTAGTCCCTACCCTTTATTCTTTTTGGAGGGCAGAAGGCAGGGCAATTGGGGTTAGGTGACTTGCCCAAGGTCACACAATAAGTGTCTGAAGTTGGATTTGAACTCAGGTCCTCATGACTCCAGGGTTGGTGCTCTAGTCACTGTACCACCTAGCCACTCCTCCACACTTTATTCTTACTGGTTTTTTTTTTTTTGAGGCAATCAGGGTAATTTTAAGTAATATAACTTCTGACTCCAGGCCTGGTGCTCTACCCACTGTGCCACCTAATTGCCCAACATGAAAGCTATGAAACATTTAATAATTTTCTCATTAGAGTATTATCACAATAATGATAGCTAATATTATGAATAGCTAACATTTGTTTAGTTCTTTAAGGTTTGCAAAGCACTTCCAACCCTCCACTCCTTATTTTACACATGAAGTTCAGAGTATGGATCTTTTTCAAGGTGATGTCAGATGCTCAAGCTAAAGGCAAAGCTAACACGTAGCCGGGGGAAAAGATTTTTACTGTTCATTTTTCATGAAGTCTCAAAATGAAACTAGTATCAGCAACTCTGTTAATTGTCTTTCCCCTCTCCAATCCTTCCTCTACACAGTTACCAAAACGATTCTTCCTCAAGTACTGGTCTACCCATGTTACTCTCCAGCCAAAAATCTTCAGAAGCTCCCACTTCTCGATAAGAGAAAGTACAAATTTTTGTTTTTCATTTAAAAACAGAAAAAAAAAATTCCATCCCAATGTGATCTCAGCCCAATTTCCAGGACATTTCACAGTACCTCCCCCTCCCTTCATGTACCCTGCATTCCAGGCAAACTGGCCAACTCATGTCTCAAACCTGAAATTCAATCACCTCTTTCTTTGCCTTTGTACAGGCTGGAATTCATTTCCTTCTTCCCTATATCTCTTAGAATCCTTCACTTCCTTTAGGATTGAATTCAGGGGCTGAATTGTATGGATAGCATTTCCTGATCCTCTTATATTGGTTAGAACACTCTCTTTCCTCAAGATCTTCCATATTTTCTCTTCTGCTTACCTAGGTTCACAGGACGTTAGATTTAGAGCTGGATCAAATTACCTTGCCAACTTGCACCAAAGTCATTACAGTCCAACTTGGCAAATGCCACGATTCAAACTTATAACCCTTTTCCAACAATGTCATTTGAATTGTATTAATCGGATGTATAACTTAGTTGGAAAATTGTATTTGTGAAAGACTGAGGTCAGAAACTGTGGCTTTAACCTGGCACAAATTTGGGATCTTGGCAGCTGTTTAAGAGAGAGAAATATTTTACACTGCCATCAAGTGAACCAAGACTGACTTAACTGTAAGAGGTATAATTGATATGGCAAGCTCAAGAACTTTAATGACATGAGTAATGTTTATTTGGCTGTTTGAATGAAATTCAAATTACCAAAGTATGAGAAATGGGGAAAAAAATTTTTTTTAGTCTTGGGAAAATGGCAATTTCTGTTGTATTAAGTATTAAGTAATTTTTATATAATGTTTGTACATTTGAAAAGTCCTTTATATGCATTATCTGACATGATCATTAACATCAATCCACTTAACAAAGCACTATAGGTATTATCATATATATGTACCATTTTTACATATACATATATATATGTGTGTATATATAGATCTATGCATAGATCTGTGTGTGTGTGTGTGTGTGTGTGTGTGTATATATATATATATATATATATATATATATATCTATTGATCTGTATCATTCTCATTTTATACAAGGAGAAACTAATGTTGAGAGATTAAGTGATTTGACCAGAGACACATAACTTGTGTCTACCTCAGGATTCAAATCCAGGTATCTACACAAAGGTCAATGCTTTCGTTACTATATCCCTCTGCTTTTTTATAATGGGATTATCTTTGGGATTTCTGCTTCCAGAAGTGAAAAAAAAAATTAAGTTTGATGGGACTTTTTAATAAGTGGAATTCAATAAAAAATTGAGAAGAAATTTCATTTAGATTTCAAAAAGAAAGCGACGATCTGCCTGATTAATAACAAAGAAAGACTATGGTCATTACAAGGCTGGGATAGGGTTTAAATACTACAGAGCCATTTGGGATAAAGAAACTTGGAAACTTGATATTCTACAATGCCTAATTACAAGCAAGCTAGTAAGAATGAAATAACAGACATTTTTTGCACAGGCATTCAAATTATTTTAATTTTTTTCCCCTTCCTTTAATGGCTTACAAAGGGAATATCTAAAATGCTTGAACACAACCCATCTGTTACACTCTTTTGGCGGATATCATTTCTACTGCCAAAATGACATTTAAATTTACTACGATATAGCCAATGATAACTATTACTCTCTGAAGACTCACTTCTATGTAAGGACTAGATTTCTCTGATGCTGTTGACACACAGTAGTGAAGTGTCTAGTTTAAAAGTCTAGCTTAAAAAAAAACCCCACCAACCACCATCACCACCACCACCACAAAACTCGACACAACTTGTTTACCTATTCTCTTGCAACTAATCAGCGTGTAACACTATTCTCAACAGGGCAGCTAGGTGGCGAGGTGGATAGAGTGCCAGGCCTGGAGTCAGAGACTCATCTTTCTGAGTTCAAATTTAAACCCTGTCCCAGCCTTGTAAGGATAATAACACTTATTAGCTGTATGACCCCGGGCTAGTCACCTCACCCTGTTTGCCTCAGTTTTTGCTCATGTATAAAATGTGCTGGGGAAGGAAATGGCAAACTACTCCAGTATCTTTCCCAAGAAAATCCCCAACAGGTCATGAAGAGTTGGACACAATTGAACAATGACTCAATAAAGTATTATTCCTATATATATCATGTTATTTTGTAACCACAGTAGTCTATATATGATGTGATTTCTCTCTAATTAGGTATAAGAAAAACAAAGCCAAAACATTCCTGTTTAATTTGATGATAATTATGTCTCCTTTAAAAAAATAGAGAAAGAGGAATAGTGAAGAAGTAGCACCCTGTTGTAGAAAGGAGGGCTCGGCTGAGGAGTGGGTTGGCTGCTGTTCAGGAGTCTTGGAAGATCTCATCCTGGGTCCTTTCCATGTAGATCTGACGGGCACAGAACGGTGCCCCAGTACCGCCTCCAGCAACAGAATACATTTTGCAGTACATCATAGAACTGCAATAGCATCAATTCTGCGTGCAATCCATGTCCAAACGGCAAAGTTCTCAGTGGTCCTATTTCAGCATATCTCAAGGACTAATTAAATCCTCATTACTATCTTCTAATTATTCTAGTACTATGGGAATTGACTGAGCAAGTCCCTGATGGTGCATTAGATGAAAAGGGTTAAATAACCTGTGTTGATTTTGAGACTCCTGATCTGTTTCAGACCTTTAGCATACCATCAGCATTATCATGAATATTTAACCACATACCACTGTGAAAATTAAAAGGGGAAAACAATTAGCGGGTTTTCAAAAAAAATTAATTCTGACCTCTATACATTTGCCCTAATAAATAAACCTTCTTCAAGTGTTTTCCCTAAATAGTGGTCTAGTGTAAGATCATTAATTGCTCTCATTTAAGCTAACACTTGAGAGGAGTAAAACAAAACAAAACAAAACAAAACATTATGATGTCAATAAACCTGAATTTTGGCTTTTTACCTACCTTTATAAAAGAGAATCTTCTCTCTCCTTTTAACAAAAGATAATGATAAACTGGTTAAGAAGTAGCTTTTTAGCTTTTTCTAATTTTATTTCGACAGCAATTGTGTATGCATGATATATAAACCATCTTTATAGTTTAGTTTTCAATATATGGGTATAGTTTTCCGTGTTTGGAGGGAAAATGCTAATTATTATGTTGACATCAAAGATTGTGCAAAAAAATCCCCAAACCTTGCAACAAGTTCTGAAGGTTCAAGTAACTTAGAGAATCACTTCCCCCTCCATTCTAGTGCTGAAGATAGAATAAAATAATATTTTAAAGATGATGAATCAAATTTGATATAAAAAAAAACTTATTATGACCAATGAAAATAGGTCATAATACAAGAGTTAAGCTATTCTCTCCCTCTTGTGCATGCAGCACAGAGAGCTTCACAGTCAGAAACATACCGAATTGCAGATTCACCCATAAGCATATGAGAGTGTGCGCGTGTGTGTACATATACAAGCATATGTAGACACACACACACATATATGTATGTAAATAGATAGGTAAAATTCTTAATACAATATTCCTGAGCAGGGGGTGGATAGCCTTAGGCTTGACAAACATGAGAAATCCCATCAGGGTACTGAATAGTCCAGGAATGAAAAATAAAATGCAATAAAATACTTTCAATATGTAAACATGATTTTTCAGACTGCTTACTTTAACATTCAGCATCATAATAGCTCTGATCCTACCTTGTCCATCAAACTGCAGGATTTTTAACAATGAATTTTTAGAAATGTGGACTTTTGGGGGGAGATTCCATGGAATACTAAGGTAAATGTATTAGAAGAAAATTTCTCTGCATTTATTTACTTCTCTAAGTAAAGGAAAGAAATGTTAATTACAGAGGGACAATGGGTTAAATCACATTTTAACACAAGAGGTGAAATTTTCATGTTTTTTTTTTTTCAGTTTTCTTTTAGTGGATTAGCACATAGTTGGCATTTGATAAGTATTTATGGAATGCATGCATGCATGAATGAATGAATGAAAGATCAGTTTTATCATTGATCTAAACCTTTAGATGACTAATAGATGATTGAAGATCAGGTGTCTTCAACAGCAACAATGCTATGTTTGGATTATTTTTTGTTATTTGTTTTGTATTTAAATCAGCAAATGATAAGTAAGGTTCCCCTAGAAATTCCCTAACTCACACACTCCTCCAAAGTTTAATTAAATACAAGTTCAAGAAAGTTGAGAATCAATTAATCCAAGCCCCCCCCCCCTTTAAAATGTGAGCCTTCCCAGTTCTGTGGATTGTTTGATCAATGAATGGACACTAAAGAGGATAAGCCCAAAATGCAGACTTGTTCACAAAATTCAATAGTATGAGTCTGGCTATGCATTTTCTATCTTCTTTCTAACGTAAATGGCAATTGTTAGCTATCCACATAACTGACAGTTTATGTATTTATGCTTCAACTATCAATTTACAAATAAAATAAAGCATCACACACAATATTTGGAGGTCAGGGAAATAAAGACTTTAAGAGACAAGTCCAAACCTGAATCTTTGTGGTAAAAAGCTTATACAAACTGACATATCACCAAAAGGACCAGAGGCAGTGAAGTAGGAAAATTGTTAGAGTGTAGGACTTCAAGTCAGGAAGACCTGAGTTTGAATTTTGCCTCTGATACTCACTAGCTGTGTGATTCTGGGCAGGTCACTTAACCTGCTTGCCTCAGTTTCCTCATCTGTAAAATGGACATAATAACAGCACCTACCTCTCAAGGTTGTTGTGAGAATCAAATAAGATAATATATGTAATATTCAGTCCACATTTTAAAGCATTATAGAAATTTTATTCTGATTATAACAGACTTAGAATTGAAAGGGACTTTGGAAGTCATCTATTACAATTTTCTCTCCCATTTTAAGGATTTGGAAACTGAGGCACTGAGAAGCTATGACTTGAATAGGAAAAAACTCAGCTGTTTGGAATTTTTCTCCTTCCCTCCTCCTCCTTTTCTTAGAGGCATAGCTATAAGTTTAAGTACCTCAAGTAAAATAATTTAAGGGATTTGCTTACCCTGGTACAAGGATCACAGTAATCAGACTTTTCTTTGAGGCCACCTAGTATTGGGGTTACTTCAGTTGTATGGGGAGAGATATGGCAGCTGGCAAGGGCTATATTTTTTGCTTTGGCTCTAGCTCAGTCTTCATTACCTTTTATACCACTTTCATGGGAACAAAGTCATGTGAAAGAACACTTTAGACATTGCTCAATGAAGACAAAGACAGGACATTTAGAGATCTTGGCAATCCCCATTCCCTGCCCCCCCCAAAAAAAAATCAGAAAAAATGAATGCAAATATATGCTCTGATCATTAAGTCATATGACAGCACGCTTACACTAAAACAATGGATTAATGATTAGAGCATTACCAATCCATTTTTTAAATTGAAAACTGAAGAACTTTATTCTCCACTAAATAAAAAACAATTAAAAAATATTCCATTTTTGTTCTCAGTTTCAATTTGCTAATTTTTTAAAAACAAAAGCAATTTTAATGTTTTAAACTATATACTGTAACACATAATCTATACCTTATGCTTTTGGAAACAGGAAGCCAAATCAACAATTCCTATTCCTTTGGTGATCTGGCATGAAGGCTGTTGGGGCAGTTTTGGACCAGTACAAATGTCAGGCGGGCAAGTGTACAAGAAATCTACAGTAATACAGACAGTTTTCTGTGATGCTGACCCCTCTTTAGTCTACCCTGGTTTGCACTGAAATCAACACTTCATTCTCTATGACAGTATCAACTTTAGCATTTTGGGGTAGAAAGAGTAAAGAGGGAAAGAGATGAGGGAACAAGACCTTGACTGGGACAGAAATAAATATAGCATGTGGCCAGCATGCTGGCTAGCCAGTGATCTCAGAAAAATATTCTGTTGCAAAAATCATTGGTGGAATCAGGAAATATAGGTGTTAGTCACAGTTTTATTACTCATTAGCTGTATAATCTCGACCATGCATATTTTCAAATTTCTTTGGACTTCATTTTCTAATCTCAAAAATAATTAGTTTAGGATTTTGTGAACAGGGTATGCATCTGGATGGTGAGAATTTCAGATTATAATTTAAAACATTTTATTTCATTAGTACCCATTACCTAAGCCACTCTACTCAAAACTCCTATTACATAACCAACTTGGAACAGGGGAGAGAAGGTTACCATTGTTCTTTTTAAAACAAAGAGTCAGGTAGCTAAGAAAATTAAAATAAGGCTTAAATACTCAACACTACAGGTATTAATGGTACAAACTGAAGACCAACCTCGTTCCTGTGGCATTGGTGACTGGCTCAAGGCTGGATGGGAACTGGATTCTGATTGGCTACCAGGAGGCTGAGGCGGCATCTGACTGCCTGTAAGACATAGGAAGGAAAGTGGGGTAGGGGTGGGGGGGAACCCTTTGCATTAATGTTGCAATTGTGTAAAACCAACATAGCTACATTTCTTAATCTTGGCGATTTAAAGATTTATTAGTTATATACAGGACCCCACCCACCATCCCAGTTCAACAGGTTTGATCTTCTACAGCATTTTTCTTTTTCCTTTTAAATTGAAGAGGGAGCATGCATAAACATTATTTAGCAACAGGCAGGCTGAAATGTTCAATTTCTTATTGAGTGAATTCCCAACCTCACTGACATGATCCAATTTATAGCTGTGAATCTCCTGACACACATTTCTGCAAGAGGGTTTAACGAAATCCAAGTCTGCTAAACAATACAATAGGACCCATCTAGCTGAGTTTAAACAGGCCTCCAACCAGGCAGGCATGGATGGCTGCCAAGAATTTTTCATTGGTAATATTCAGTCAATACAGAAATTACTAATATCAACAGATTTAAGAAATCTTTCAATCAATGGGCATGACATAACCGTCAGGGAAAACTCATAAAAAGCTTTACTAGTAGTTCATGGTTATAGAAGAGAGAGGGATTTAATTTCCCCCCACTTTGATTTTTGTTTGCATTTTCATCCACACAGTTTGGAACACAATGTTTTGTTAATTGTTTAACATGCATGAATTTGTCTCCTCAGCTACACTGTAGGCTACCTATGAATAAGGACCACATTTGCTTCTTTCTATCTTCCTTACCATACAGCCAAAAGTCTTAATCATATTGTGGCTCTCCATAAACACTTGGGGAATAAAAATTACTTCATGATATACATTTTGTTATCTCTTGGATTTTGGAATATGAATTAAAAGAAAAAATTCCTGATATGTAACTGACATAAAGAAAAATTGAGCAATGTAATCACAGAAAGTAGGCTGCATAGTAGACAGAAGATTATATTTAGAAATCTGAGAATCTTTTTGAGGTGTTTACAAGTCTATTCTAACCCACTTTCTGGCTCAGGAGGTCCATATCTTAACTGTAGCACTAACAAATATTATGGAACACTGGGAATAAATCAGACGTTTAACAATGGCATCTAGGTTCCTGGACTGGTGGGAAAAAGACAAGGTACTATCCTATTTTGTATCCTCTACTCCTTAAAACAAGTTAGTAAGATAAAAATGAAACAGGACGGGGAAAAAAAAGTTCAGAAATTTCTATCTTCTGATTTGACTGGTAGGTGACTGAGGAGATCAAGCTTGATGCCCATAACCACTGGCCACCAAAGGGCCAAGTCTTCATTAATTACCTACATAATTTTAAATTATAAGAATTCAATAAAGAAAGATGTTAATGTACTGAGGAATATCACCAATTCATCTGGGCAAAGGATCATGTCCCAACCCTTGACACAGAGTTTGGTGTTTTACAGTTAAAAAGAAAGTCTCCCGGGTTTCTACAAGATGGCAACTCTGTCATGCCATGCAACCAATGTGCCAGAGTGCTGAAAAGGAAGGAGAACAAATCCCAGATGCCCCCCAGGACTGTCATTCATAGCTAATTCTGAAGCAACAGTGAGTCCATGATAGCCAGAGTGGCTGAAGAACCATTTTCAGTATAAGGTTAACAGAAATAAAGAGGTGCGAAAAACATTTTTACACTAAAATCGTTCTCAAATTCTTTTCTGGGTCTTCTTTCTTTCAAATAAGTATGCAAAACATACCAAAGATGTTTGGGAGTGCTCCTGGGGTTCAACTGCCACTCCTTCTCCCAGATGAGGTGAAAACTAAGCACTTGAATTGGTAGCCCCTGAAAACTGCTGCTCTATGAAGTCAACAGGGGCTGCTCTTGCATTATAACAAAACTTATATGGATGAAACAGTGGGGCAAAAAGCACAAGATATGTTTAGCCATGGAAGTCCCTTTGCAAGTACATCTGAATTTAACACTAATTAAATATAAAATAAAAAATGCTTACATTGTGGATAAAAAATCCTAAGAAAGAGAATTCATTTTATATGATTGATTTTTCTTTGAAATGAAAAGACTGGACTCAAGTTTGACCATCCATCTTGCCATATGTCAACTGGTGAGACAGTATGTTGCTATTATGGCACATCCTTAGGCCGTGGGGATCTATAGGCTATTTAGAAACTCTAAGGCATACTACCATCAAATACTTCTTTCCCTTTCTCTCTCTTTTAAAGTCACTCAGGAATCAGCTGCAGCAAGACAGTAAGTGCTTACATTATAATGAACACTTCTGTATGACAGACTGAATTCAGTGACTCAAGACCGTAAACAAACAGTAATTCTATGTTAACACAGGACACTACTACTTTCACTGCGTATGCCTGAGGCACTGCTCTTGGATAGAATATTTCAAATAAAAATAAAAAATGCTTTAGGAAGCCGATCCATGAATTTGTAAATTACTACCACAGTCTGGGACACTGCTGGGTGTCCAGCAAAGCTTCCAAGACAGGTATTGCTTTAACACAGCAGTTAATTCCTTTGAGATTTCTTCAAAAGGAGACAAGAGACGTTTTCATGGCAAACATGCATGCATTAACCCAGAGTTTTTAAACCACACTTTGCAACCCACCCCAACCCCTCCCACCCAAAGTAGTGTCTCTGGCTGTGTGAGAACCTTATCCCCATCAGCAGATGTGCAGGCACAGCCCTAGCAGAAGATGAATTTAAAAGCATGTTGTGGGTAAAGGATGGAATTATGAATTAAAATGAATTATTTCTATGGCCCAAATAAATGAGAACTTGGGGCCTCTTGGGATTAAATGAAATGAGCACCTAAAACCAAGAATGTTTTTATATGATACTTATTAGTCCCAAGTAAAATCTTTCAAACAAAGTTTGGTGATTCCACTAAAGGAGAATATTGATATGCACAGAAAAAACACAGAACCAACAAAAAAAAATACCTATATGATGGAGCTATAAAATTAAAAGCTAGCTTTGCAAGGGAGCCCCACATTTTACTCACCTACATCTGTGGAGATGTGAGTGCATCGGTGTAAAATACAAGACTGAAAACAATGCTATGAGTTAAAACTGAAGCATGAAGACAGCACCCCAAGACCCTCATTAATCTGGTCACTTAGGTATGAGAACTTTTTTCCCAATGACTTTTCAAAATATATCACATTCTATATAACATTTGGTGTAAGACAATGAGAGTGAAGATTCAGGAAGGCCTCTGAGCTGACTCATAATCTTCTGTTCATTTAAAAATCTCAGTGTTTTTTTTAAAGATGGTGTTTTCATTTTTTCCACTTTATGCAAAGAGCTTTCAAGAAATGAGCCAAGTTAAACATTTGAGGAGCATGGAACCGAATTTTTTAGATATGACAGAATGGGGCCAAAGCTGGCAGGGGGACAGATGATGGCCTAATCATTATTTAACTTTGTAACATTTATAATTGCCAAAGCATCCGGTAGCTAGTCAATCAGACAAATAATGCACTGTACTACTCACAATGGGAGAACTGAGGCACAAGGCAGTTTTGTTTTTCATTAGGTAATAGAAAACAAGGGGGGAAAGCTATTTCAAAAAACACTCAACTAGAATCTAGATTCCTTGTAAGCACAATTTGTGCCTATTTCATTTATCATCCAATAAAGCATCAGGATGACTACACAGTAGATAATTAATACTTGTTGAACAATTACTGTGAGAAATATGATTCGATTAGTCAACTACAATACTTAACTATAATCATCTATAACCAGTGTAGCTTGGTCTCATGATTCTAGGTAATGCTACTAGTAAAGAAAAGCTCCAACAGTGATTTGTATTTGCAAAAAATAAAAATAAATCACTGCAAAAATAAAAATAAACATAAAAATAAGACACACAAACCATGACATAAAAAGTATAATTTCTTTACCTCCCCTTCAAAAAAATTGCTTAAGTCTAAGATGTATTATGTATTAAGTACTTATGTCTGCATAGTTCTAGGACTTAATTAGTAACTATCACCCTAATATAAACGGCTTTTTTTCCTGTTTTCCCATTTTTTTTCTCTACCCAGTTTGTGATTAACATATGTTTGCTGATACACTAAAAAATACATTAATGAATAACTACTGGCAACTTTATTCCCTCCCCCTTTTCAGTTGCTTTTCTAATGTACAGTGTCCCTTTTTATTTTATTTAAATCACTGTTTGACAGCCACCTTTGAGGCCTGGAGGACAGATCCATTCTATGACTTAAGACTCTGGCTTAAGGATAAGGGTAATTATAATCAAGTCCTGAAGGGAAATATTGTTGCCCCTTAATGAACTAACATTTACATTACCAAATTTTGGCTGCAACAGAACAAGCAAGCCCAGAAACTCTGAACCCTTAATGAGGTAGAATTAAAACTGTATTCTCCTCCTTCTAGCAGAGGTATGTCAGCACCTGGGACAGGGAAAAGACTTGCTGCCATCTCTTCCTGTTCTTCAACATAAAATTCAAGGATTTCTGTCCTGATGTCCCTGGGTGGTTCTTTGATTAGTGAATTTGATCAGGTATATATAGTATAGGCTTCCAATTTAAACATAAAAATCTCTTTGTTTCAGGTTGGATAGGGCAGAGTTCTTTGCATGAGAAGACAATCCTAATATGTCTAAGCTGTGGGAAGGACATAGAAGGATCCAAGCCTTTGATCTAATTCAATTCAATTACTATGTATGTGTAAGGTGCTAAATGGGAGATAAAGATGAGGAGGACAAAGGTCCTTGTTATTAAAGGACTTGATTCTAAGGACCTTTAAGAGAACCTTCAAAATATATCAAGACAAGCAAATCCTAAGGCTGCTTGAATTTTACATCACAATATAGAAAATAATTCTATTAGTTTTTCAGTAGTAAAGTTAATATTGCTCTAACCTCCCAAAACTTCTTTAAGTTGGGAAGCTGGCATTCCCTTTCTCCTCTTCTATAGATCAAAGGTTAATATTCATGTGATCCTGAATTGAGAGATCCCCAGTCTCTAGGGGGAAAGCCAGTGGCATAGTCCCCTGGATTTGACTTGGAAATCCATTCTCTCTACACCGTTCAGTTGTCAAGAAAAAAAATAAAGACAACTGGCATATGTCCTACACAAGAATTTCCCCACAGACTCCTATGGACTAGAAACAGTACTATTTATGCTTTACACATCAATACTGATGATACAGAACAAATGGAGATAATCTTTTAACCAGAAGCCTCAGGCTTCACATAGGCCCAACTCCCTGACGGGAGGGAGAACTTATTCTTTGTCTCCTTACTCCTCATTTTAAATTCCTAATGATTTACTTTTTTCATAGAGAAATTTGAGGAGTCCAATAATTTGACCAATGAATATTCCTATTATCACTGTGAAGTTCACAACACTATTTTCTGCTACCATACTGGGGCATATGAATTTTAAAAGTTTTAAACAAGTTTGCTAGAAGTTAAATTACTGAACAGAAAAAACAGAACTCAGATTTCCTAAAAAATACCATTAATATGCCTGATGTTCAAGAACACCAAAGTCAAAACTAGGAACCTCAAACAGTGACATGCTTTATGCATTCACATGCAGTATACAGTTCTTTAAAACATCATCGAAGACCTTAGCATCACCTGTTGGCAGACAATTCTCATGAATACATAACTTTTAGAAAAGTTAACAGCATAAAAGAATTATTAGGGATTTTTATAAAAATAACTGGGATTTTTCATGAAGGCAGATTTTCTTTCTTTTATGTTGGCTGTGGGGAGGCAGGATTGAAGGGTTGGGGGATCCTTGGGAAACATACTTCTTATTCACCTTGTTAGGAAGTCTGTTTATGTAATTCCAACAACTGGAAGAAGAGCCATAAACATGATACCACATTCAAGAAGGAAAGTAGATATTCAACAATGAGTGGCTACCAGTTAAATCTCTTCTAATGCCTGCTTTAAGTTTAAATAAAAGACAGAGGTAGTAGAAACTGAAGAGATCAGGCAGTTTATACTTCTCTCATCAGGACAAATTAATTAAAACAAAACCTAATTTATTCTCCCTTCTTATCCATTCTTCTTTTCCCCAATATTTCTGCTCTAAGATTTTTTTTTGTGTTTGAGAAGCTTAATATTTGGCTGCCTTGTGAAGAAATGGGTACAGTGACAGATGAAAGACTTGTATTCATCGTATAATTCAGAATAGGGGAAAAAATCGACTGCTGTGCATTTAAGATTCTAACAACCTTGCAATTTTGTATAGTCGTTTCCCCCACCCGTTCTTTTGAAGAAATCTGCTTTTATTCTGTTAATAACTAACCACAGTTGCAGCAGCATGGATCCGATTAGCAGTTCTTATGGTACAAAGGGGAGAGGGAAAAAAAGCTGTGAACAGGGTTGCCAATTTGTCCACCTGGGCCCCCAGGAGAAAGATTAGATGAGGCGCCTGCCTGCTCCCTTTTTTTTCCCACTTGATCGCTGTTCTATACTGCCTGATACAGACAGGCCTTTTCAAAGCCGTCACTGCCTTTTTTTCCTCTTTAATAAAAGTTTCACTTGTCTCCATCTTCAGTCATATATTCTCTGTCTGTCTTAACACAGTGTAACTCTATGAAGACAATCAAGGATGCTATGAAAAGAACTAGAAATTATTGTATTAATAAAAGAACAAAAAAAACCTTCAGAGATTGAGTTAGTAATATTATTTCATGCACATATATACAAACATGTAATCTTAATGGAGTATATACCTACCCTATATCTGAATGTATTTTTAACTTAAAAATGCATTTTAAAAAAGTAATAATTCAAATCATAAAGCAAAATATACTATATAATTGAATAACCTTTAAATTAGATGTGCTTTAGACATTTAATTCTGCAGATTTTCTCTCAACAATTCTAATTTAGACTTCCATAAATTGTTCTGCTTTACCAAAAAAACCAAAAGCGCTGTACGGTCCTATTTGGTATCTAAAACTCTCAACTGCAAAAGTCTGTGCTTATGTAAAGTTTAAATGATAGTGAGGAGAAAACTATAAGACAGAGCTGGAAGAATGGAAGAGAATTCCAAGGTTCTTATTGAAATTTCCATAGTATATCCATTTGTGTGAGTAATTATGTCTGATTTCTTTTCTATCTGCAAATTCTAAACAGTAGACAAATATTTGTTCATTTTAAATTGCTTTATAAAGGAACTCAAAATGGTATGTTACTAAATACGTTTTTGCTACCTACAATAGTTATATAGGAATTAAAAAAAAATAATCTTAGGAGCGGCCAGGTAGCTCAGCAAGTAAGAGCACCGGCTCCAGTGTCGGGATGACCTGGATCAAATCTGGGCTCAGATACTCAGCACCACATCCAGAAATAACTGGCTGTGTAACCTTGAACAAGTTACTTAACCCCGATTGCTTTAAGAAAAAAAAAATAATAATCTTGGGGTGGCTAGGTGGCTTAGTGAATAGAGCACTAGCCCTGGAGTCAGGAGGACATGAGTTCAAATGCGGCCTCAGACACTTAACACTTACTAGCCATGTGACCTTGGGTAAGTCACTTAACTCCAATTGCCCTGCCTTTCCCCCTCCAAAAAACAAAAAATAAATAATCTAGAAACCAATCTCTTTTTAATAATGTGGTGGTTTGGTTATGGGGCAAAGTTTGACCTGGTGGTCTGCACCTGAGGATGAGGCAAAGAGTGGTGTCTCCAATGCAAGCCTTTCAAATTTCAAAGGTCAGTTAGAATCTCTACCACATACTGATGGGAAGAACCACAGAATCTTTTTGTAATGACATAGTCATAGGAGAATGAAAAAAATGCTATTGGCTAAGCCCTAGTCAAATGTAACTCTGGCATCATCCGCTGATCATCCAAAGAGAGGCAGCATCCAGATGAGGTAAATCAAGAAGAGAACCCACATCCTAAAATGCATCCCCATGTCTCCCGTGCAGTTTCTAGCCTTGGGTAACTAAGTTTTGAATGACAACATGCAATTATAATGAGTCTGCTTCATTAATGGAAGTAGTAGCCTATAAGTTACTTCTAAATGCACAGGGCATGAAGCATCCTGGTAGAGAGAAAGGATAGGTAGCTGAAAGAAGTGGGTTTAAATTTTCATGTTGCTAGGTATTTATTAGCTTTGCGACCTTGGCAAGAGCTGTTACATATCTCTGGGCCTCAATCTCCTCAATCATAAACCAAGGAAGTTTGACTATGATCTCTATAGATTGTTTTTAATCTAAATAATATAACAAACATACATGCAAATATGCACACATATAAATATTATATGTATATGAGTATTTTTATACACGCACATATATATATCTGTATAAACATACATCATCTATGTCTATATTTATATTTCCTAACGTCTGAAATATATTGGTTGGCTAATGTCCAACATGTACTTAAAAAGTCAATTCAATGTTCATTCAGTTCATGCTGACTTCAGCTGTTTTGCTAATATGAACATTATCTGGCTAACGTTCTGAACAAATTTTTCGACAGTTTCCTATAGATTCTTGGTTAGTAGTCTCTACTGAAGTTAAGGTCATTCAGCTAAACAGAACATATTTCTGACTTTAACTGTAATATTTATATGGGACACTTTGTGTATTGATCAGGATCAGAGCAATCCTGATATATCTAAGTCTAGACAGTATAAAGAATTGTCTTAATGCTTTTCTAGGCACCAGAGAGGGTATAAAGAGTCAGAGATATAGAGTCTAGAAGATATCCTCTCAAGTCAGTTGACAGACACACCTCTTTAGAACTTCTAGTTTCAAGATGGTAAATATTCTAAAAGATGAGGGAGAAAGGTTACTTTGTGCAATGGAGTTTTCATGAGATACCCAGATAGGAAGGGACTAGATAAAAGAGTTGGTAACAGCAGCAATAGCAGCAACAGTATCAGTATTAGTGTATTAGTAGTACTGGTGGTGGTGGTGATGGTAGTAGTAGTAATAATATTAATACTCAACCTTTTTATAGCACTTTCTAAGGGTTGTAAGGCTTTTTATACATGCTATCTCATTAGATTCTCACACTAGCCCTGTGAGATACGTGCTTTTATTATCCCCATGTTACAGATGAGAGGCAGAACAAGGTTAAATGATTTGCCTAGAGTATCACACAGCTAGTGTCTAAGGCAACATGTGAACCTGTGTCTTCCTGACTCCAAGTCCAGCATTCTATCCACTGGGCCACCTGACTGCTAGTTCCATTTAAATTTTCAAACTGATTGAGACCACAATATTTTCTTTGCATTGAGTAGTATATTTTCCAACTTATCATCTATGAATCTTTGAAGCTACCTAATAAATTCAATTTGTTATAACTAATCTACATGACTACTTAGACAATGTCGATACTACTGCAAGGCAATATATGGCAAAAAATAAATTCATAAGAAATTCTAGAATGTGTAACACCTTAAAAAAAAAAACCACCCCAAACTTTTCCTACTTTCTTTTCCTTTTTTCATCGCTTACTTCAAACTTCTCATTTGTGTACCACTGTGGATCAGGAGGTATTTCAAAACATAAGCCTGTCAATGGGACAGGATCCCAACATGTTTTATCATTGAAGTTTGGTTAATAAACAGGCAGGACTCACAGGTACCTTGCCATTTGCTATTTTCTTTCCACCCTACAACTCATAGCAGAAGGACTTTAAATACTTTTGCGTTGGGAGCCTTTCTACAAGGGCCATGCAGAACTACACAGAGCATGAAATAGAGAAATGATTTTGATTCAGAAACTTTGGGTTACACAGCAGGAGAAAAAGTAAGGTTGAATCTTCCCCTGGCTTGAATTGTGACTCCAATTCAGAGATTTAGAGATTGTGTACCTGGTGATTCATGGACTTCCTCCATCAAACTGCTGCAGGTGAGCTATAGCTTAAAAATGTAGAACTGTAGTCACCCTCCATTAAAGAGATCATGAAAACAGGGTAAGGAGGAAAAATCATCCAAGTCATCAGCTCAGTAAGTTTTTCCTTGTTAATTTTTTTCTTTCTGATAAGCTCATACTCTAATTCCCTTTCAAAGATACAGTAAAAAATTATACATGGTGAGAATCCCAGGAGTAACACCCATATCTTAATGAGCTATGGCTTAGTAACATATTCCTAAACTCAGTTTTGTTCTCATTCATGTAAAAGCAGTTCCAAAGTTGGGAATGAACACCAGGCTTGATAGTTTCAATATTATATATTTGGATTTTGTAAATTTCATTTCAAGCAATATCTGGTGACGCTCTATTGACGGCAGTGATAGAATACCACAATCTCAAACAAATCAAAACTGCAGGTTACTCAAAGGGAAAGGAGAAGTACACAGAGGGTGAAAATGGCTGCAAACTATTTCAAATAACTTCTATTTGTGGAAAACAAACAAAAACAAAAAAGAACCAAGTCAGGGATGTCTTTTACTTGGAAAAGGAGGTGAGGTGGTGATGTAGAAAGAATGACAGGGACTGGACGGACAGTCACAGTACTACACTGATACCTCAAACATCTTAAAAAAAACCAGCAGGACTTTAGAATACTAGATATATGGGGACACATGAAATGAAATAAATAAGAGTCACAAAGGAGTACAGGGTGTGGAAGGCTTCAAACCTATACCAGCAGAAGGAGAAATCTCTTCTAGTGAGTTGATTAAAAATACAGCTACACATTGCAGGTAAATTTCGAAAATATTCTTTTCCCTGAAAGAGAAATAGCATGTTTTGGGGCATGGTCGGGGGCGAAATGGGAAGGGGGTAAAAAGTCAAGAATCTTTTATTTGTAATATCACAGCCAACTTGACTAAGAAAACATTCTATCCAAACTTTTCAGTCATATAAAAAGAATTTCCTCTTAAACTATTAATATATACCTAAAAGGGCTGAAAACTTTAGTTTGAAAGCTCATAAATGATTACGAATAGGAATTTTTATACAAAGTCACATAAAATGGCTTAGAAACAGGCCTACAAAAACACAAAGAGTAGAGACCAAAGCCAGCCAAGGGAATTATGAATTAAGAAAACAAGAAAGGAAACAAGTTTAAGTGAATAATTGGGTGAGTTGGCCTTCTTTAGAAAATCACCTAGCTTATCCAACAACAGTAAATCCCAATCATTGCTTTGGGAGTCCTTGCAACACATTACATTTTTTAATCAACTTAAAAGATTCATTAATTTTGGTATCCTCAGCAAGGTCACACTGTGAGCATTCAGCTGTGTGCCTTTAACGCAGTTTACAAGTACAAACGCCTATGTCACTTTCTGTTTGGAAGGGGGAATATCAACATTAACAAACCCTGGTTATATCATTTATAAACATGCAGATGTGGATTATTAAAGATTAATGCATTTTGGGATTGGTGTCGGCATTCCGTTTGTCTCATGCCGAAACCAATTCTGTTCTTCATTAGTCAATGACAACCCACATCACCCTGTTGTGGAAGGGAAATCAAAGGTGCAAGTGTGGGAATTGAGAGTAGGGGATGAAACTGATGACTAAGAGACTTAACGGCTGTAATCAATCAACACTTCATCATAATTTCACTTCACAGTTATTTGAGGACAGGGAAACAAACTTAATTCTCTTTGCAAAAGGCTTTGGTTTCCCCCCAAATACTACTCATTATGTTTAGAAAATTTAGTCATCTGGACTAGTACTCTATAATGCAGCCTGTTGGTGGGAATATCCTGACCATAACGGGTTACCAGGTGTTGTATTTTGTTTCATCTCAATTTCTAACAACATTGCCAAGAAGCAGATTTCCTCTAGACTAAAATGAACTTGTGGAAGCTTTTGCTTTCATTGCCATTCTGATTTCTCAGTTAAGAGACACAACAAATCAGTTCAATGCCAACAGCAACTAAACTGTGGAAGCATGCTATGTTGACTCAAGACAGTTCAACCTTATCCTAAGTTCAGAGGGGTGATAGTTCATCCAACTCAAAAAATGAGAAAAACAAAGGTGGTGTGTGAAAAGGAAATAGATCAGAGGGAAAAGAAAAAGGAAGAAGAACGAGGAGGAGGAGGAAGAGGAAAAGCAGGAGGAAGCAGCAGCCACAGCAGAAGCTGGCACTTACACATCTTATCCCTGTGACTGTGGACAAGTCACAGTCTCATTGTTCTATGGAGGCCAGAGTTGATGATATCTGTACTACTTACCTCACAGGCTAAGATGATTAAAGTGCTTTAAAGCAGAGGTGTCAAATTCTTGCCTCCCCCCCCACCCCTAAGAATGAAAATATAATCTGGAAATGTTTACAAAATTATAATACACCAGAAATGATGTTAATTTGTAGTTTTCTAAGTCAACATGCAGTTTCAATAATCTGTTTTTATTTGAGTTTGGCATAATTACTTTAGTCCTTAAAGGCATTTGACCATGCCAATTGCATGCTCAAAAAATCTTCAGTTGTTTCCTTATTATCTCTAGAAGAAATGAAAATTCCTCAGTGGGCCATTCAAAGGTTCCATCTACTATGCCAGACATTTCAATTTTATTTCTTTTTTTAAAGGTAGTTATGCAGTATATATAGTGGTTAGAGTATGGGATTTGGGAATCAGGAAGACCTGAATTAAAACTTTCATTAGACACTTACTAGTTGTTTAATCTTGGGCAAGTGATACTCTACTAGCCTCAATTAAACAATGCTCTTGGGGATTATTATATAATTACCTTATATGTACAACATATATATATACACACACACACATACATATACACACATGTATACATATGCATGTATATACACACGTGTGTGTCTAGATGGATAGATAGATTGACAGATAGTACTTGTCTCCCAGGGATTTTGTGAGAATCAAATGAGATAAAGTATGCTAGTATATTCTGAATTCTAACCAAACTAGACCAATACTAGAGAGGAAGAACTAGCCTGATTTTGTTTTTGTCACACCACACAAGTCCTTGCATATAATAGGTGCTTAATGTTTGCTTTGGGAAAAAAATGCTCAAGGACTATCATTTGTAAATAAAATATCTGTAACTATGTAGATAACAGGATCTTTAGGAAAAGACTAAGACATTTTTTTTCTTTTTCTATGGGGGAAGGTAGGGCAATTGGGGTTAAGGGACTTGCCCAAGGTCACATGGCTAGTTTTTTTGTGTTAAGTGTCTGAGGCCAGATTTGTACTCAGGTCCTCCTGACTCCAGGGCTGGTGCTCTATTCACTGTGTTACCTAGCTGCCCCAGAAAATTTTTTAAAAATGCTTAAGGAAATCTTCAGATCTGAACCCCGTTGAAAGAGTAAAACATAAAAAACTAAGATTTTTAAGAGTATCAGCATCAAAACTACAAAGAAATATTGTTGTGAGCAATGTGGGAGGCTGTCTTCTAGGAGCACTGCTGAGACTATACAGAGGGTAATCAGGTAGCTAGAGTGGCTAGGTGGCCCAGTAGACAGAGTATAGAGGTAGGGCTTAGAGTCAGGAAGACCTAAGTTCAAGTACAGCTTCAGACATCTATGAGCTGTGTGACCCTGGATAAGTCATTTAACCTTGTTTGTCTCAGTTTCCTTACTTGTAAAATGAACTAGGGAAGAAAATGGCAAACCATTCCAGTATCTTTGCTATGAAAACTCCAAATGGGGTCATGAAAAGTGAGACATGACTGAAAAATGACTGAACAAGAAAATAAGTAACAATAAATGATGCTTTGATTCTAAATTTGAACCAGTAAAGAAAGATAAAAGGCTCTGTGCCTCATTACTAATCCACTTAATCTATTCAAGAACTTCCATTTCTTCTCTTCCCAAGAAAAAGCATATTGTTGGAAAGCATCAGTTGGAAAGGATGTAAAATTACTCTTATGTGCAGCATACAAGTAAATGTTTCACTTGTCAGGAAGGGAAATACTGTCTTATCAGTATCCTTGTTTTGCAAAATTGCTAAATCGGTTTTGTGTAACACCATGGAATAAAAACATGGAGAGATCAACCACATTTGGTGGTGGTGCTCTGTGTGTGTATGTGTGTGTTTTTACATTTTCTGCTCAGTTTGCCAATAACCAGCTTGCATCATCCTTACAACAAGCTGTTGCAGGATTTTTACCCCCAGCAAAGCCATGCAGAAAATGTGATAGATGCCCTAAAATAAGTTTTCCAGGTAGAGTGATCATGCTTGCTTTCAAGTGAAATAAGTCCTGTGATCTAAAGCTATAACATTTAAGATTCCACCAAAGTTACAGTAAAAATGAATATAGCAAAGACCCATTTGCATGCCAAAACCCTCTCTCAAATTATCTGGTTTTCTCTAAAATTCACATACTAGGATTTCACTAGATAGAAAAAGGAATTAAAATCCTAGAACTAAGACTCAACATTTCCAAAAATCAAGCTGATTTCCTTAAAAACCTGTTCTTTCTTCTGATTCCACCATTTCTAGGAATGACTTTATCCATCACTGTCCAACCTGCTTAACACCTTGGCATTCATTATCTTTAATTCTACCTTTGCCCTACTTCCCATTGTTAAGCAGCTGTAAGATCTTGTCAATTTAAACCACAGCTACTACTCTAATTCAGGTCCTCATTACTCTTTGCATGGACCACTGCCATCCTCTAAGCAATGTTCCTCTGCTCTGCTCTCTCCCAACCACAAAGAACCCTTCATGTCACTGACAGGTCAAATGCTACTTCTCTGCTCAAAGCTCTTCAATAGCTGGATCTTTATTTCCTGGTAAGAAAGGTTCAAACTTCTGAGTGGCATTGAAGAATGAAGAATCTGACACCATCCAACCTTTCCAAGTCTTCTCATACATCTTTTCTCCTTTCCAGCTGTCTCATACTTCTTTTCTCTCTGTTCTCCACACTGGAGACAATTGCAATGAAAGCCCCTGCTTCACTTCCTCTGTGCTCATGGTACTCCCTATCCCTGGAAAAGTCTTCTCTTCTCATTCCAACCAGCTGAAATCCTACCCATCCCTTTATGGTTAATCTAAATGCCATCATCCTGAGGGCAGTCATGTGTAGTGGAATGAAGCTTGAATAAGGAGTCTTGCATTCAAGTCCCATCTCCCATTTCTGAAGCCTACTAGATATGTGACCATGGACAAATCACTTAAATTCTCAGGAAAACGGGGATAACACTTGTACTACCTACATCTGTTGTCAGGGCTAGTGAAGAGAATTTGTAAATCTCAAAATTCTCTGTCATGCTAGATGTTATACTATTACATTGTACACAACATGAATTTTATTATTGTGAAGGCTTCCTTGATGCCCTCAGTCAATAACAATCTTCCTTCTGACCTCACAAATACTCTCCTTACATCTCTTTTATATGCTTTTTTTGGGGGTAATTTCTATTTGTATCACATCCCTCTGCTAAACAACAAGTGACATGAAAAGTATTTTGCTCCAATAACTAATATATTCCTCTGAATACAGTAAAGCAATGCATAAATGGCTGATTGAATTGAATTAAAAGGGGCCTTAGAAGTTATCTTGCAGAAATGTTTTCGTCTCTAATGGAAAACTCCCAAAGATATTGACAACTCAAGGTAACACACTTTACCCTTAACAAAATCTTCCTTTCACTGACTGGAAACTCACCTCACTCTTACTTCTAACTCACTATTCCTAGCTCTGATTTCCCTTACTAAACACAGTAATTCAATTTCTCACTTCCATGGGAAAGCCCTTCATACACCTAGTCATACGTTTCCTTCTAAACATCACCAAATCCTAGAGCCACTTCTCATGACAGAGTTTTGGCTGTTCCTCGAATTTGAGGCGCCTTCAGCTGGATGCCGTAGTGCATCAATGTCTCTATTAAAATTTGGCTGCCAGGTACATAAGAAGTTTGGCAAAAGCAGAATGTGACTTTATTTGTGGACTAAAACCTCCATTAAGGCACCTAGCCTAATGGGGTTTTCTTAGAGGGTGGGGATGGGGCCCAGCTACTCACACTATGGATTCATGGGGGAATCTAGGTGGTGCAGTCAGAAAGAACTAAGTTCAAATTCTTCTCCAGGCACTTACTAATTGTGTGATCCTGTGCAAGTCACTTAAACTCCATTTCCTCACCTGTTAAAGTGGGGAAAATAACGGCACCCACCTTCCAAGGGTATTGTAAAGATGGAGTGAGATAACGTTTTTAAAGCACTTTGCTAATGTTAAAGTGCTAAAAATACCAGCTATTATTATTACATTTAGATATGAGCCAACTAAAACCCCTATATCTTTCTCACACAAAGAACTTTTTTAGCCATCGACTGAATGACCCATCCAATTAGGGAGAATGGAGGCCTAAACATTTAAAAAATCCAAGTCTAGAAATGTCTTAAAAAAAAAAAAGAAACTGATTTGTAACAATCATTCTTCATCTTATGAGCACTAACCTTGACAAATTAGACTAGGAACTATCATTTCCTATCACCTAAAAACCTTCCTGTTCACTTTGGCCTATGACTGACTCTTAACTGCTATTCATTTTTCTCTTTTCCATTAAGCATCTCTGCAGTGCCTGCTTGTCTGAATGTCAAATTAACCAAGAGAATTAGCTTTATAACCAGACTGCCTTCCTGTTTGTATCTGTAGCTATGTTGGTGTATGTTGCTATCTATTTAACC
The DNA here is from genome assembly GCF_028583685.1 of Petaurus breviceps papuanus. Lineage (NCBI taxonomy): Eukaryota > Metazoa > Chordata > Mammalia > Diprotodontia > Petauridae > Petaurus > Petaurus breviceps. The sequence goes on along the minus strand of NW_027187349.1, from coordinate 192,121 downwards.
TTCACTTGTTAAAAAAGAGAACTCTTACTTTAAAAAAAAAAGATCAGTGCAGAGCACTTGAATTACAAGGTCACTAAAATAGAAGTCATGTCCACAATCTGGTATAACACTCTCCTCAGTTCAAGTTGGTGGCATCTAAGATTTTTCTCAGGGTAATAACGAACATCATGGCCAGCTCGCACAGAGACTATTTCACTCACCATCCAGGAAATGATTGGTCAGTAAAGCTCTTGAGAGACAAATTTAGTGTAGAGTAACTAGGAGTACCACCTCTGGCAAAGTAATTATAACGGGGATGAGAACCTTTGGTGTGTATAATATTTTCGTCTGAGAAAAGGGCAAGGAAGCTGAAATGTTTCGGAAATTGCAGGGAGTACAAGGATGGAACTTCATCCTTCATCCTATGTATTTATAATGTATATAGATCTCAGGATGGGGGACCAGGGGAGAGGAGGGCATTTAGTGCAGTGCATTTAGACTGGTCTCTGAAAGAGAAATGGCTGACAGCATTATTCTTTTTTTCCTTCAGGGTTCCTACATCATGCATGATGATATCCTTAGTTCTTATACTCTGTTCTACCACAATACTTTATTCTACTTGGATAGTTGTTCCCAATCATTAAGTCACAGAAAGGAACATAGGGAGTGCAGTGATCTTTCAAAAAAAAAGAGGGAAAAGAAAACATCAAAGCAGAAAACATGTAAAACTTTTAAAAACGAGTCTATCTTCAGTGCTAGAAAAAAATGTGTTTTATGTATAACTATAAAGATATTATGTACAGAAAGCAGATTTGTCATATGAGATTAAGTAATAAAAGAGTGCACTTTCTATGATGTCAGGGATGCTATTTTTGATTAGTCTCTAGGCTCAATCATTCTATTTAATGCATATATGAGCAGAATACGTACAATACAAACTAAGCATTTGATAATAGTGGTACATGATATCTACTTTTTTCTTTTAAACAATAAATAAGCAATGGTCACTGAATCTTCTAGCTTCAGAAAGAAATGCTTAATTCAATCGGAAATTTGATGGAATGCTAATGCCAAAAACTAAGAGGAAAAAAGAGGCAAGGGAGCAAACTATTTTTTGGGAAATAATTAACAGAAAATCCAGAAGATGATTACTTCCTATCTCTAACATGCCTGATGAATTATTAAGTAGTTTAAAATTCCTTTAAATTTTTAAAAGAAAAATGGTGGGAGAACCTCCAAAAAATCCTCTTGGACACTTATGGGTTAATACTTGCCCAGCCCATCAGCAATCTCCCACAGAACCCTAGCCTTTCTTAATATTTAAACACTGTTGCTGCTTACATGGCACAGGAGAAAAAAGCTGACAAAAGCCTTTGGCCAATAAAATAAAAATAAAAAAATTTGTTGGGCTTATTTACATTTTTGCTTTGTTAGTAAACTGGAATGGTTGGCACAGGAGGCAAGACAAGTAAAATTAACATCCACTAAATCTTCTGGCAACAGCAGTGCATTTTGATGTGCTGTGTCAGCTTCTACGAGCGTGATAGGTAGAATGAGGCACAGGGTAAGACCCACACCAAATAAAAGGCAGCCACGACTCCAGCTTCTGCTCCTTAACAAAAAAACAATCAAAGAGATCTGGGCTGCAACATGGGAAGCAGCAAAAAGTTAAGGAAGAAAAGAAATGAATTTCTTACAAAGAAGCCAATGCTGGGTAGCCGTAGGTTGCAGAAATGACTGCATTAGGCATTGGAACTGCTTAATTTAATTAAGTACATTTTCTTCAAATACTACTCTAATAAGAAATGCCGGGAGTGGGAGAGTAGGGGACTAGGGGAGTGGGGAAGTTGTAGTGTTCATTCCCACATGGAATTTCACCAATACGAGGAGGGGGATTGAGAGATTGGGGGGGGGGGGGGGGGCGGGGAAAGGGAGTGCAAGAATTTGCCACCACATGGCACTGTGAAGCACATGTATTTCTGTTCTTAAATACGTGTGTAAATTAAACGTCAGAAGCAGATTTCTGTACCTCCCCCAACTATAGATGGCTACAATGCTGGAACCCAGTAATGTACAAACAAAGGCAGCTGATCCATGTGGCTACTTACCATAGAAAATCTCCATTCTGCTTTTCAAAAGGAATGCAGGAAGGAAATGCCCACTGAGTTAGGGATATGCCAGTGCCAAGGCTATGCAAGTGCATGATGGTAGCAATTCCCATGAAACTTGAAATGTTTGTCAGAAGGCAATATAGGAGGGCAAATTTGCAGTAGGTGGAGAAACAGTTTAAACAGGCACTGAACAGAATCAGCCATTTGGGATGCTTTATTGTATGTGGTTTATCTACCTTTGTGATGTTTCTCATTAGTTCTCAATTTTATTTATCCGGAACAGAGATGGAGAAAATGATGGTTCTTTTCCAACGAACCCTGGGAAAGCAACACCTTTATTCAAACAGTCTTCCCAGCAAGAATCCCCTCCAATATTTTGGCTTTTCCTCATCACGGCTATCAGCTACATAACAGCTGCTCATTTTACAATGACTTGCTGGAGAGACAATGATTGAAAGAGCCAATCTGTGTCACATGGAGAGGCTGTAGCAAGATATAGCAGGAGGTAATGGGATAGAAGTGAGGTCAGAAAAAACAAAATCAAAGTGGGGGTGGATATACATGCAGGGACAGGGAATAGAGAGGGAGAAATAAAGTGGAAAGAGAATAAAGCAGAAGAAACTAACCAAATGCTTGTTTATGAAACTGCATCTTATATAAATATCTGGTCTCTAGATCACAATTTGATTTTTATTAGTGAAGAATTATTACCCTATTTTTTTTTAGCACGTAACAATGAAGATATAAGATATGAAAGTGAGAATGGAAGAAGAAAAACACTTCTAAGTCAGTCTAATCAGATTGGTTTGAAAATTTCACAGGGTAGATTTCATTTCCATATATCCCAACATTTTGGGGACCAGCAGGGAGAAGGATAGAGGAACTACACAGAAATAGAACCTGAATAGGAATGAGGCTACTCTGAGATAAGAGAAATGTGAAGGTACTAAGAATATCTTCAGTTTTGGGTGGTGGCATTTGGGCCTGAGATTTTATCAGTGCAGGGAGCTCCATGTGCAGGTGGAATCTCTTTCCACTGATGGAGTCTGGTGATGCCTCTGAAAGGGTTGTATGGGAGGGCACTGAAAGAATAAATGCTTGGCCCAAGGTCAGTCGATTAACTCGTTTATCAGAGTCAGGGCAGAAGCTGAGCTCTACTGATTTTCAAACTGCCACCCTATCCATAATACCTCATTGTGTCTCCATATTACCAATACCGATCAAATAAAATTAATATTCTTAAGATATCTGGAACAGAGATTTCCTTTGTAGCTATAATGATTTCAGGTTGGTGGTTACTATACAGTTTCAACTTGATTTTTAGTGCTGGGAAAGTGGTGAGTTAATACAAATCTCAAATATACAAGCACTGAAACAAATATCTAAATATTTGCTTTTCAATATTTATAAAGTTTTCTGCCCTAACTTGCCTTTAATATCTTCTTTGTCATTTTCTTTACCAGATAATTCCTATGTGAAATTTAACTGCTGTCCTATCTTGACCTCTTATTTCCAAGTTAGGAGAGAAGTAAACTATATGGAAAGTACTTAATATTTTTTGCACTTCTGCTGGACAAACAGCATATTGAGTAAGTTTTGATATAAAGAAAAAAACTCAAAAGCATACATTATCTTCAAATAAAAGTCCTTTGGTAGCTAGAACTAGAGAGTTCACTTGTGAATAGCTGTCAATCACAGAATCTAAAATGCTTTTTAAAAATTCAATATGGTACCTTGAGTCCACTATCACAGAAAATTTAAGAATTCTAGAATTTACTTGAAACACTTTACATTTTTCATCGAAAAACATGAAACGAAGCACTTCCTACCTGACTTCTTACATTCACAAAATTTCAAATGAGAGCTTTTGTCTGTCACAACACAGATGTCAAGCTTGGAAGGACAAGTGTTGTGGAGAAATAAAGAATTCACAATGGCCTTGCATTTCAAAAGAACAAAATTCAAAGAAGATATGAAATTCTCTTAAAAGCAGCCACAGGATGTCTCATTCTGGCTAGGAAAACCAGGATACTTTTTGGAGAGGCTGGTCTGTCAGAAAGTTACAGCCAAGTGTGATGGAATTTTTGGCCACAGAAACACTCAAAGACCATCTTCAAAGCTATGGCATGCAAGGTTGCAGTTTCTTCAGAGAGTGGTGTGATGGAAGGTCTGAGGAAGTCACAGATAATTGAAATGCTGTTACTATTTTCAAAATGTCATTAGCCAAGCCAGGAGATTTTCTATCAAATAAACTTTTCCAGAACAGTATCTCCAATCTTAGAAGTCACAAGGACCTGGTTTCCTGATCTCACCTACAGTTCTATCACTACAATAAAAGATGCTTACTGGCAGCTTATTGATGGAATGGCTGTTTTACTAACTATCCTCCCTTTAAAAAAAATCGCTTAGACTTTAGGAAAATTAACTTTGTTATGGAGCTTCCTACCTAGTGTTTAGCTATGATAAAACTCTATACCAGATTCTTCGTAAAAAAAAAAAAGTTCTTGGAGAACTTTTCTTCTAAGTGCCCAATTTATAGAAATCAATAACCAATGAGTGAAAAATATAAAAGGACTTTTTTAAGGGATTTGAAAAAATATGTATTATATAAAGATGGATGCAAAAATTACATTGATGGTTATGCTGACTGAAAATGGAACTTCTAAAATTAAGCAAATAACACAGTTATCCACCCTAAGGGTCATTTAGGTTACTCCTCTGTATACACTGGTTTTCAGTGTTTCCGGACTTATTTTTGTGGAACACAAAATCATAAAAAATAAACATCCTAAGAAACTTAGCTTCACCTTGATAAGCACAATGGAGTAAAAAAACCAAACAAGTGAAATCTGGTCACAGGCTCCAAGGATAGAGAAAGTTTACTGCAGGTAACATTCCTGCAACCTCATCGTTATTAAGAGTACCTACCAATAGGGTTATGTAGGAAAAGCAACACTGAAATGTAACTATGAAAACCAATGAGACTTCTGACCTATTCATTAGCATCCATCAGTAAATTCAACTAAGAACCAGTCAAGTTCAGAGGAGGAAGCAAGCACGGTCCACTGCATCTACCTACCTCACCTTAGCCAAGGTAATACATATAAAGAAAATGGCATCTAATTTACAGCTGATGCAACGAACTATACCAAAACAAAGCTTCCATTTAAACCATATATATCTTGTATGTACACCTAGTTATTTCCATGTTATCTCATTAGAATGTAAGCTTCTTAGAGGCAGGGAACCGGTTTTTGACTTTCTTTCCTAAGTATTTAACATAGTGCTTGGCAAAGAGTAAATGTTTACTAACTGCTCGTTGACTGTCTGATAAAAAAAAAATTGGTCCACACACCTAAGAAAGGAAAATTGGTTGTTAGGCATATAAAATGAATAATAAAACAACTGCATTTCTAAGAAGCTGCATAGACATTAACAAGTATAAGATGGGTAGGAGTACACATTGGAAAAGAGCTCTCAAATATACTGCGATGAATGAATTAACATACTACTATAAGCATGGACTTATAAGGCTTTTGAAAATAATACAACAGTATGTACTGAGAGTCATAAAAACAAACCCACTGGTTAACATTCTATTTGACAAAAGAGTTTAGTAGAATTTGTTGATATAGTGGTTCTGATTCAGCAGAAACACAGTAAAAGTGTATGTAGGTAGAAATGAATATTATTTTTTAGCTTTGGCAGAACAAAGAAGGAAACTAAGGAAAAATAAAGAAAGAAATCATTTAACTCAATTACTGTGGGAGGGAAACCTTTGAGTGACTTTTAGAGATTTATTTAGAGATTGGACATTTGGCTGACAATTCCTCTGTCATACCACTGGGACATTCTGATGCAAAATATAGGTTATTGTCAAGTACTTCATTGATGGGAATCTAATTGTTCTAAGTCATTATGACCAGATCTAGCTTTGCTATTCAAGTTAAATCACAATAAATCAGTAATACCTGGAATACTCGCAGGAGAAATTGGGCCCGATCTTGACTGGTTGCTCCCGACAGGAGAGCCGACAGGGGAAGGTGATGGGCCCCCTGGGATACTGGAAAGATGGGGGGAAGCATGAGGAGAGAAGGGCGACTGCGCAGGATTGCTCTGATCCCCCTGGCTGCTAGTGGAGCCTGATGCACTCACTGCTGAACTCAATGTTGCTTCTGTTCCTGTGGGCAGGTCATCAATGGAGCCAGATAAATCCTGAGTAGAGGGGAAAAAGAGAGAAAATATGCATGAATGTAGTCAAACACTGCTGTTTCAGTGCCCAATCCAAGTTCACCTACAGAATTCACAGGTACGACAGACTTTTACAAAAATAGTCATCCAAAGCATGGCTACTTTGTCAAGTGAAGATATTAACAGCTCTCATAAGCTACAGAAGTGGCCATTTCTTTTCTTTTAAAGATTTTTATTAGCTTATTTATTTTTAGTTTTCAACATTCACTTCCATAAATTTTAAATTTCCTTCCCCTTTTTTCCTCCCCAAGATGGCATGCAATCTAATAGAGGCTCTACATATATATTCCTATTAAACATATTTTCACATTAGTCATGTTGTATATAAGAATTATAACAAATGGAAGAAATCATGAGAAAAAAAAATAGTCTGCTTTGCTCTGCATTCAGATCCAGTTCCTTCTCTGGATGTGGATGGCATTTTCCATCATGAGTCTTTGGGAATTGTTTTAGGTCCTTGCAATGCTGAGAAGGGCTAAGTCTATCAAAATCAGTCATTGTACGCTGTGGCTGTTACTGTGTGCAATGTTCTCCTGGTTCTGCTTACTTCACTGAGCATCAGTTCATATAAGTCTTTCCAAGTTTTTCTGAAATCTACCTGCTCATCATTTCTTATAGAACAATACTATTCCATTACATTCATATACCACAACTTGTTTAGTCATTCTCCTATTGATGGGCACCCCCTCAATTTCTAGTTTTTGGCCACCACAAAAAGAGCTGCTATAAATATTTTTGTACAATGTGAATCCTTTTCCCATTTTTATGATTTCTTTGGGATACAGCCCCAGAAGTGGTATTGCTGGGTCAAAGGGTACACACATTTTTATAACCCTTTGGGCATAGTTCCAAATTGCTCTCCAGAATGTTTGGATCAGCTCACAGTTCCACCAACAATGAATTAGTGTTCCAACTTTCCCACATCTTCTCCAACATATAACATTTTTCTGTTTTGTCATGTTAGCCATTCTGATAGGTGTGATATGGTACCTCAGAGTTGTTTTGATTTGCATCTCTCTAATCAAAAGTGAGTTAGAGCATTTTTTCATATGACTATAGATAGCTTTAATTCCTTCCTCTGAAAACTGCCTATTCATATCCTTTGACCCTTTATCAATTGGGGAATGACTTGTATTCTGTAAATTTGACTCAGTTCTCTATATATTTTAGAATTGAGGCCTTTATCAGAGACATTAGTTGTAAAAATTATTTCCCAGTTTTCTGCTTCCCTCCCAATCTTGGTTACATTGGCTTTGTGCAAGGCCATTTCTTTCAAAGTGAGCTAATCACCCTTATTCTAGGAACCATTCTTGAATAAGATTGCTCTTAAGAGTACTTAGTATAATAAACTAGCTCAATTTTCCAGAGACAGCATTACATGGCACTTGGCATATTTATCCATCCCTACTGGTTGGGTCGAAGGAGTTATTAATACCAACGTAACAAAGGATAGTGTTAAGCTTAAAAACTGTGGGCTGGGAATGCTGTTATTTTGACGGGGCATCTTCTGATTTTCAAATTAAGAAAAGAAAATAGGCAAATATGTGTAAACACAAATACATAAGAATAATGAAAGGCTTCCATTAAGCTTTGAGGTTTCTGAGCTTTTCAAAACTGGGCTCTAGCCAGACCTTTCCAGGTTTATTCCATGTCATTCCTATTCATGTACTCTGTGTTCCATTCAAATTGGCTACTTAATGATCTTTGGATGTGACATTCAACCTCCTGTTTTTGTGCCTCTGCACAGACTGTCCCTCTGGCTTGTAATACAATCCTTTCCTCCCCTCTACTCTTCAGGACACTGACTTTCCTTCCAAGTTTTTTCATACACAAGATCATTTTTCATCCCTGCAGATGCTAGTTATTCCCAGAACGCCAAGCACCTAGCACCCAGAAGTCACTGGATAAATGCTTCTTAGTTAATTGAATGGAAAAGTGAGAACTTCTGAACATCTCTAAACGGCTTATGAGATTATATTTTGGTATGAGTATACATGAAATGAACACATGTATTTTGAAGCTCTTGCTTCACTCTTATTGAGGCCCAAATCGTTGCAAATCAACTCAGATTTATAGCACTATTTTGACCATCTTCTTTTCTTATTAGATCAACATTGTATTCTGTCACTGTGTTAAAAAGAATAATCAACAGAAGAATTGCTTTGGTAAAGTCAAAATGGTATTGTGATAAATACCACTAGAAAGAAGGGTTCTGTATAACAAAGGTATCCCCAAGGCTTAGTATATGGTCCATGGAAACAAACCAGATTGGAAAATATACATTATCTTCTTCTCTAGTTCTGTGCCATACAACAATCAGAACAAAACAACTGTTTACACTTTAGGTGGGAAAAGGAAAGCAGAATAATCAATGGTTCTGTTTTTGTCTACAAGTAGCAATTATCCTTCAACTCACTTCTCCCCATTTCAAAGCTAACTCAATCAAACCCATTTAAATTCTCAGGTTACCCAACAAAATAAATCTAGTGGAAAAAGGTAGGATGTATAAAAGTTAGATGCCATCTATTTTCCCTATCTTATGAGGTCAATACACTTCTTTTTACTTGCTAATTAACTACCCTAGAGACTAAGCAACAGTTCTATTTTGTCTCTAGGACATAAAGACTAGTAAAGTAACTATTAGCAATTCATTCACTGAAAGAAAAAAAAATCCATTACAACAAAGCAAGTATGATGTCCCAAGAGTTCTTTGTAATGAGTTTTTACTTATATTTTATTTATGGACTTGATAGTATTAATTTCTTACAATACACAGCTCTGGAGAAATAAACCAGTCTTGTTATGGTATATGAAGTATGTATACAAGAGATTTTTCATTCAAATTATTAAGCTTGTGACTGAGGGTTAAAATCTTGACTCTTTGTGGCTTTGAAAGATCCTTTAGTGCACACTCCTTAAGGAAGATCTTTATGTTTGTAATACGACAAAGTTTTAATATTCTGTCCAGCTTAATTTCTCACTGAAAGTGCCTGTATATTTTTTGTGTTTGACATGAGGGTGGTTTGCCATTTCCTTCTCCAGCTCATTTTACAGATGAGGAACTGTGGCAAACAGGGTTAAGTGACTTTGCCCAGGGTCATACAACTAGTAATTGTCAAGGCTTGGATTTGAATTCAGGTCCTTCTGCCTACAGGGCTAGCACTCTAATCCACAATGCCACCTACCTAGCTGTCCCGTGTATTTCTGTATAAATTACCAAATGCAATGAAATTCAAGTTTATGTGGCTTCAAATTAATATGAAGTATTTTAACTCTGACACCAATGGATAAATTTTACATGTAGTCTTTGCCAATAATTCACATTTGTATAGTTGCTTAAGTCTTACAAAGGACTTTCCTAAACCAATAATTTGTGGAATTAGGTAGTTATAAAGTGTTACTTTTCCACCAAACTCTCTACTGTTCCTACCAATACTGTTCCTCACCTAGCCTTCTGCTGATCCAGAGTTAGGAATGGATGATTAGGAAGGTAAATTACTATAGAAATTTCTACCTTCTTGTTTTAGGTTCTCCCATTTTGGCCAAAATAGAACAAATTGAATCCTTTTCCTACAGGACAAACTTCCAAATATGTGTGGGTATCTGTCACGTGCCTCCTACATGCATTGAACTAAGTTAAAACATGTGGAATTCCTTCAACCAATCCTCATTAGCCATGATTATGAATCTTGTTACTATCTACTCAAGACTCTGTACTTGTCAGTACTGTAATATCTATAAAATCAGAGATGTAGAACAGGACACAGTATAGCAGATGTGGTCAAGTGACAATATGCAAGGGAATCAACAAAATCATAAATTTCTTTAAGGCAAGAATGGGAAAGAGTAAGGGAGGGAGGAGGGGGGGAAGAGGTGAAGGAGGGAGAGAAAGCACTGTGTTAATGAGATGGCAGTTTGATCGAGGCAAACTGAACTGAGAAAGGCATACTTGTATGATTAGAATTGGGGAGAGGGAGAAGGGGAGCCCTCCCTCAATCAGCAGGTCAATCAGCTTTTAGAAGGAAAGTGTTGAACTGAAGCTCAAAAGGAGTAGATGAACATGTCCAGGAGGGAGGGATGATTCATTTTCCAGGGACATATGGGACTAAAAATGCTCAGTCTAGGCTTGGTGAATAAAAGTAGGGTAGACAAGTAAGAAAAGAACAGGATTCCCCTCTCTCCCCAAAAGGGTTAGGGATGAATAGGGAGTAGGGAAGATAGGGTATGTTCCATCCTGGTTAGGAGGGGGGAATGAAACCATGGAGACACTGGGAGCAAATATTTAAAGTGTTAAGCACAGGCCAAGAAAACGGAATAACTTGAATATAATTATTCATCAAACTGTAGATAGTCTGGGTCTGCAAATTCCCTTACATGGTAGTAAGAGGTTTATACAGTACAAAAATAATTAGATGAGGAGTCAATTGATCTGCCTTCTAGCTCTGGTTCTGACACTAACTAGTTGTATTATCTAAGACAAGTAAATAAGGCTTTTTGGATTTCAGGTTTCCCCTATTTGTATGAAGGGACTAGTTTGGAGGACAATATCTAGGAACAAAGTCCTGTCATAGGCTTAAGGTATGAATAACTGACACTAACTATACTAGTACAAGAGGAAGGGTGCATGCCTGTGCACATAAGTATTCTTGTTTCTCCTCCCTCCATTTTCTTCAAAAGTATATTTAAAATTTTGTTTTTATCAATTTCATTTCCAAATATTTCTTCATCTCTCCAGTAAGTCCTTCCTTAAAACAAAGAATATGAAAGAACAGGCAAATGAGTAAAACTCTTCAACAGATTAACCAAGCCTGCCTGTGTGTCCATGCCCTGTTCCACATTCATACTCCCCACCTCACAAAGAAGGAAAGGGGGTATATCTTCTCATCTCTTCATCTGAGGTAGGCATGGTTGTTATAATTTGCATGATTTCCAATTTTAGATTAAATATTTTGTTCTTTCCATTTCTATTTTATTTACTCTATAGACTTTTTCTTATTTTCCATACTTTTCTTTGAATCAGTGCTTTAAACTCTTCCTAAACTTCTCTATATTAAAAAAAAATCATTATGGCACAGTCATACTGCTATAAATCCTAATTTGGTCATTCCTTGATGGTGGTAGAGTAGGCAGATGGAGAAGAGGGCAGTGAGGATGGGGATGGAATAGGAGACAGCCCATGGAAACTAGGAGAAAGAAATTGTCCTAATTCCATGGTATAACTTCCAAAGTGTCATTAAGTCAAAACACAATTAAAATCATGCTTCCCTCTTCAATTTTCTACCTCCTATCGTTGCTTAAGCCATACAGCCTGCTTTAAAGTAAAACTACCAATGATTTAGAAGAAAAATAAAATCTTTGTGCCAACTTAGTTGACAAAAATCGTCTAAGATCAACAGTTGCTATAGTAGGCTTATAGAGACATAAGAATATCCTGTATTAGGAAGAGTGATACTTTTCTAAGTAAAATAGAGGGCAATCTTTAGCAGAGTCAAATGGTAACTGTTGCTATGAATAACAAATGTAGCAGAAACAGTGTAGATTCAAAATATCACTCCCAGAAATAGTATCATATCAAGCTTCCAAAATAAAACTGGGCGAAAGGAATCAGTTTTTCAGAACTCATACAGATAAAGTGCGTAGAAATTTCTGTTCAGGGCATATTAGATGCATGAATCTGCACACACAGAGTTGGTAAAATAATATATTTACTATGGATACTTCAGTTTAACTGCAGCTTTGACCTATTTAGATTCACAGAATTGCAAACAGTTATTTTTTTGTGATGGTGTGTAGCTGGAGCATTTTATAAACAGATAGCACGCTAGGATGATTTTATTTTATTTCAACAGTCAAGTCAAATGCTTGGTATCATCATGACAAAACCGAAGCCAATAGATTGGCTGGATGTAAATACTTGTGCTCTTACACTGGTGTGTTTAAGGGAAGATAAGACTCACTCCTTTCTAGGCGGCATTCTAACTTCTCATTTGGCTAATCCCCTAGGGGAAAACAATGACTGACAGGTCCTGGATGTTTCCTGAAGCACATGCCTTTAAGGGATTTCCTCACTAACCTGATGCAACTCATTCATAAAAGTACAAGGGCACACATGTGACACTGTTCTACTCTGAGAACGAAACCAGGCTGCCTCCTTCCTCTCCTTAAAGGTAGTAGTGGGGTTGGGGGAAGGAGGGGGAGTGGGTAATGAGGACAGGATACTACACATTAGACAGATTTAACTGTATTTAATAATACCTCTAGAATGGCATGATTCACCTATTTTATAAAACAGAAGGATTGTACTCCATCACTATCTACTATTTAAATAGTTGAAAAAACATAAATTAATAATCTCATTTAAAAAAAAAATCAAACAAGCCAACATCAGCTTTCTTAGTGAAGCCCAATCCTTGCAATTTAAGTCCAATATCTAGAATTTCATAAATTTAGACAAAATAAGACAAAATTATTTCACTGGGTAGTTTCAAGATATGTAACAGAAAAGAACTGGTTTCTTGGGTAACAAAATACAAAATAATAACTTGTTATTAAAACACACAAAAATAACAAAAAAAAATCCTCAAATTCAAAACTACTCTCAACGCATCATCTAGTAAAACATTATGGCTTCAACTCAAGAGTTTTCAACTCCATGTGCATTTGATATGATTTTTGCTTCTTGTGGGTTTATTTGTGTTTTGTTCACACTTTCAAACTGAACAGAAATTCTTTTTTTAAAATCACTAAGTGAAGTCAACATCCTATAAGCCTTTGTTTTTAAAAATAAAAATGCTAATCTGCAACTGCCTCCCTAATATAAAAAAAATCCCTTTTCTGCCCAATATTAAAATCCCATACCATATTAAGAAAAGCAGGGGGAGGAGAAAAGAAGATGGAGGTGAGTATTAAGAGATCCTCTATCAAGCAGCAAACCCATCCAAAACATTTCGGTGATTCCACAAGCTACTTGAAGAAAATACCAAGAGAAGAATATAAAAACAGTGGCCTTCATACCATTCACATGTCATCAGCATTTCAAAGCTCACTGCCTTGGAGTAACAGAACAGTAATAAAGAAAGATAGAGTTTCTATATCCCAGTTACATACACACATAACTTTTATATGTAAATTATACTGATACATTCACACTGTTTAGCGTATCCATATGCAGAGCTATTTAAAAATGTGTTAATAAGAGAACTTCAACAGTGCTTTAAGCATTCAGCCTAGTTAACAAAGACGCTGTGTAACTAATACTACTCTAGAGGACAATTTAGTCAGCAGGGCACCAACCCTATTCTTTTATAAGGACTATCAGATCTATGATGCCTGGAAAGAACAGAGAGACCTTACTGCATCTCATTCAAACCAAGGCACCTTCAAGCTACAGTGCTTCCATTTATCTTGCTGGAAAGTTGGCAGGTAAGGTAATTGCAGGGAGGACTCCTTTTAAGGGGATGGAGTCCCCATGTCCCAAGGCATTCCTTAAATCCTTCCCTTTTTTTGATGGGCTGATTGCTAAGATACTGACTCGGTAGGCTCAAGTATAACAAAAACTACAATTTTGCCCCAGTGGTTTGTTTTTGATGAAAGAATCTTGCTGCTCCTCATGAAAGATTTTTTTAAAAACTGCTACATAACTGAAAATACTGAGCACTTTCCACCCACCCCTTACCAAAGAAAATATTCTGTTATACATTGACACTTTACATAAAAAACCCCAACATTTTATGAATTTAAGTTTTAGATGAAACCAAATTGTAACAAAACTTCATCTGTGTACGGAATTATGTCTCCAGTTAAATGCTTTTCTTTACCCTTTGCCCATAAGCAACCTTTATTCTTGTATATTCGACAAGTACAAGAGATCTCATTGAACTTAGGATTCTGTTATGCCTTCCTGGTGGTAGAACCTTATCACACTTTGACAAGAGAGACATTGTTAAATCAGCACACAAATTTGTACTTGAAACATAGCCAGCAGAGGGATCTATGAAAGGCAAGTTATATGGTAGTAAGAGACAAAGTGAAGCATGGAAAATATTTTATTCATTTGAGCACATATGGCTTAATATATTTGTATACATTATTTTATAACCATATATAGCACATTCCTTTCTCAAATGTTTCACTTTGTCATATCAATTGAGATTCATATCACACACACATCTGATATGATGGTATTTAATTTATCACTCTTTAGCATCCTGAAGATCAATTTATTCAACCAATCAAAAAGCATTTATTAAACTATGTGCCTATCACTGTGCTAAGGGACAGGGCTATAAAAAGAGGCAAAAGACAATACAAAGAGTTTAAAATCTAATGGGAGAAAGACAACACATGATCAAATATATACAAAGTAAGAGATATATATGCAGGAGAAGTAAGAGAAAAGAAGGAAAACAGTAGTATTAAGAGCCGCTGGGAAAGACTGCCTATTAAAGATGAGACTTTAGTTGGACTTAAAGGAATTCAGGAAAGTCAACAGGTGTAGTTGAGAAGGGAGGATATTTCAGGCAGGAGGACAGCCAGAGAAAATGACAACATTTATGACATTTTTCAAGTCACAAGTATCCCACTCTTTAATCAAAAAAGTCACATAACGAAATAATTACTTCTACAATTATATGAGAGGAGTGACAGCATAGTGGATAGAGGGTTGGTCCTGGAGATAGCATGTTTTGGGTTCAATTTTGTATCCTCAACATATTAGCTGTATCCACAGGCAAGTCACACTAACTCTCAGTGTCTCACGCAATTCCTTATAACCACAAGATGTGTAGTTGATGCCAATCAGTGAAGGGATTTTCTGCAATGGGACTTTCCTATGATGAAATCACCATTCCGGAGCCCTAATCACACAAAATGGTATGTCAACATATGATTGTATATGCATAACTATATATGCTTCAAGAAAAATCCTCTTGGTGGTTTACAAGTGACCCTGGCTCCCTATCATCTCCAAGATAAAATAAAACCCTCCACTACCTCTTTATGATGTACAAGTAACCTCAGATTCTTTGAGTCTATGCTATTATACTAATAATAGCTAGCATTTACATACCATTTTAGGATATGAAAAGTTCTTTACAAAGATTATCTCATATGATCCTCACAACCCTAGAAGGTAGGTACTAGAATTCTCACCATTTTATATATGAGGAAACTGAGGCAGAGAGAGGTTATATGAATTTTTCAGGGTCACATAACTAGCATCTAAGTCTGGATTTGAACTCAGGTCTTTCTGATTCTAGGTCCAATGCTCTCTTGATTGTGTTTTATGAATCATTAGTTGAGGTAATATTTTAAAAAGTTTTTCCTCCCTTTGATAGTACAAAGATCTCAGTATGCTACTAAAGATGTTTTTCAACTCTATCTTAAAGATTTTTAATACAAATAACTCCAGTTATAAATTATTTAGACTAGGTTCACCAGAATGCTTACTTACCAATTTGTACTGAATATTTCTTAACTATAGCAATTTTTAAAACTGCTTGTCCAGGCACAGAAGACCTGAAAACCCACAACATTTTAGAGCTGAAACATACTGGCATTAATGGAGGGAGTACCTGCATGAAAGATATCACCAACCACCAAAATGTAGCCTTTATATTCATCTAAAGTGGAGATAGGAATTGAGGTAAGAACTTTAGAGCATATGCAAAAGAAAGTGCTAAGGTAGTTCAGAGAGTGTCAGGGACCGAGGGTATTATGTAATCCAAATCTTCTTTATAATATTCCAAATAAGTGGTCATTCAGAAGAGATAAATGTTGGAATCTTAGGAAGATTAATGAAAGTGGAGATGCTTACCAAGGTCTTAAAGTACACAGGATTTCAAAAAGAAGAGTGAATGGAAGAGGACAATTTAGGGATAGGGAAGGGCATAAGGCAAAGTATTCAGTCAAGGACAGGGCAGACTGAGAAGTAAGTTTGATTGGAGGATAAAGTACATACATGAAAGGGAGTGATAAGAGACAAGGCTAGAAAAACAGGGAGTAGACCAACTTAAGTGGGAAGGTCAGACTAAGGGGTTTAGGCTTTATCATGTAAACACTGGAGAACAATGGAAGACTTCAGAGGAGGTGTTATGGGAAATGTCAACTTAAGATCTTCCCTGCCCCTAGGTCCTTTGATAGGTTTAAGTGCACTTAAAGCCTGTAGTGGGAGGCTTGGTGCTTTGTGAGTGGGCAGTGGGTCAAGAGGGTTGCCACATTCTCTGAGTCAGGAGAAGGCTATATAAACCCTGACCTAAGGCTTTGTTTTGGGGCTCATTTTGAGAAATGTTGTGTGATTTGACCCTACAAGATTCTGGGCAGCCATTGAAAGGCTCCTGGCTTTGAAAACCCAGATGCTGATGCTTCCCTCTCTGGTAACTGTGACTAGGTATGGATGGTATGTGACTAGGTATTGGATGCCTGTCTGCTTGAAATGTTTCTCTGTCTTCTTGTAACTTCTGCTTGTAACCTGTCTGCATACTCTGAAGTTCGGGGTGCTGAACTTTTCCCCTGAACTAGGTAAATGATATGCTTGATTGATTAAAGCAAGACTGTTAACCCATTTTGAGTTGCTTTCCTTTAGAAAAGCAGATCTAAGAACCTGTGTTGGCAGCCACCCTGGGGATGCTGGGGTGCTTGCTGCTACATGAGGCAGTCAGGATAATTAAACTGTGCTTTATTCTGATAGTGCTGTATATGACAAACTGGAAGGAAATAAACTAAAGGCACAGACTAGTCAACGATACATGTGTAATATTCCCAGGGAGACGTAAAAGAGAGTCTTTGCCAGCTAACATGGAGACAACACTGGGATTTGAGAAGGGGGTGGATGGGAGAAATAATATAAAATGGAATCCAAAGACTGGTGACTGATGGAGGCAAGGGTCAAGGCAAGGGAGATATCAAAGATGACCATGAGGCAAGCAGTAGGAACAAATGGTTAAATTTTGGTCAGGAAGAAGAGAAAGTTTTGAAGGAAAAATAATATTTTGGTATCGGATAAGTTTAACTTGCACTGGCAGGACATGAAACCATAGTAGTACTAAGACCTTCAAGAGAAACGGGAGTTAAAAAGGAAATGCTAGGACTGAGTTTTGGAAGAACTTCTAACAAGTAGGCAGGAAGTGGAGCCAGGGAAAGAGAAAGAAGTGAGAAAGTTTGGAGGACATTCCTGAGGAAAAGAAGGGGCATGGAATCCAAGGAATGAGAGAACAGGGATGATCCATAATACTAAAAAACATTCAACAAAAGTAGCTCCAAGTTTGGAAGAGGATGCCTGGGGAGGCAAATCACTATCTATTTGGTGGAATTAAGGCACTCTACCAAAATTAAATTTAAAATTTGGGAAGGATGGGTCAAGGTATTTTTTTTTGTCAAGTATGCCATTATGTACGCAGCCTGCTATTGCATGGGAATCTCCCTAAGCCCCTGCTGCTTTTCATTTTTCCTATTTCTTCCTACAAAGATACAAATTCCAAGTCCTGCTCTGTCCAGTCTGCCATTTGTGGCACCCACTCTCTCATATACACAGTGGTTTTCAGGTCAGTAGCACTGGGACTCCTTTTGCTATGTTTATGAAGTGAAGTGGGACACTAAGTCTAAGTTTGTTTACTCTTATGGTTCATTTGAAAGTCAGATTTTTGTAGGTAAGATATACTATACATTAGAGCTCATTAGGAAGTATAGTCCTTCAAATGCTAATCATTAAAGAAGGAATTTGTTTCTCTCATTTCCCATAGGCCATGAACCTCACTGAAAAAGTTTATATTTACACTAGACTTAAAAATATATTTGAATATGATTCTCTAAATGCTGACATTTTAGTAAACTGTTCAATATTTTAATTTTATGCTAAATTTTCTGCCATGGAACACCACATTTTCCATGTGGGTCACCCAAGGAATTTGGAGAGGAGCATGGCGGCATGTTTTCTTTATCTAATGGGAGCTTGTGAACAAACGTCCCACAAGATAAATGAATAGTTTGTGGTCTTTACTGCTGGAGGGAGCTACCATATTGAAATGATACTTAAGTATCAAAGTGCACACTAAATATAAAAAATATTTCTCTGTTACTATACATCCAGGTTATCCAGGATGTTTCAAACGACTGCCGTGTTTTATAATAATCATTGCAGAGATTTTACTGATCAACAAGGTGGTCCTATTCATTTGAACTGCATAGAAACACATGAAGTTAGAGACATAAGGGCTCTTATGAATCCAGAGTTCTCAAACCGGGTTAAAGTCACCCCTGATGATTCCCCCAAGACCCTTTTTGGGGTCTTTGAAGGCCAAAATTTTTCATAGGAAAACTAAGAGGTTATCTGCCAATTAAAATGCTCCCTTTCTTTTCCAAAGAGATATCTGAATGAGGTGGAATTTTGTTCATATACTTAAACCAGAATAATACATCACAATGCAGCGAATGTGGAAGCAGATATGAGAACCCAACTGTTTTCTGTTAAGTCCTACTTTACAAAAACATGAGAGAAAAAAACCAATGCCACTCATCATTCATTTTTGTTTTAGAAAATAGTTTTTCATAAAAATATCATTGTAATGGGCTCATTATTCTTGAATAAATATTTTAAAATCTATCAGGATTTATTTCTAATATGATAAAAAAAATCAATAGATACAATGAACCTAAAAACTATTTTTAGAGTTAAAGATGTCCTGAGACCAAAAAGATTGGGAATGGCTGCTCTAATCTAACTCCTAATTTTATAAATGGGGAAAACAAGGTTCAATGGAGATTTCAAAGAGATTTGTTCAAGGTTATACAGATGGTTGTATAGGCATAGGAGTTATATTACATATGGTTTGGAGTTCAGGCATCATTTCATCATCACAGGAAACTGCCAGTGTGGAAATCATCACCATCGATGATGCATACTGGCAACTCTTCTATGACTTGAGTTGTTAGCAGGCTGTAGGTTAAATGATTTCTCCAGATCACACAGCTTAATAACAGTAGGTATCAGAAGCATAACACAAATCCAGATCTTCCTGAGTCCAAGATCACCTCACTCTCCACCAAGTCATGTGACTATTCATTTTAAGTATGTATAAGAAACGCCTGTTTTTGTTGTTCAGTTGTGGCCAACTCTGTGATCCCTTTTGGGGTTTTCTTGGCAAAGATATTAGAATGGTTTCTCCAGCTCATTTTACAGATGAAGAAACAGGCAAAAGGGGTCAAACAACTTGCTCAGGGACACACAGCTAGTTAGACTTACTGTCTGAGGTTGGATCAGAACTCAGCTCTTCCTCTGGGCCCAGCACTCTATTCACTGGGTCATCAAGCTTACCAACAAAAACACTTATTATGGTGGATATGTAATATACATGTCATATGCATACTGCATAGTCAGCATATGCTATATAACCTATACGTAATGTGCACACACACACACACACACAAAGAGACATCTCAAATGAACAAAAAGGATGGGGGTATCGATCAGAACCTTACAATGACAATGTAGTATCTAAAAATACCTTATAAATAGTCTTTAAAAGGTAACATTCTCAACAGCTATAACTTGGTACACAAGCACTGTCTCTTCTCAGTTCCTGATGAGGAGAGTCTAGGACCTTGAACCCAAGAGCCATGGGAACAGTGACATTAAGTAATAACTTTAAAGAAGATGGTATTAACATCTATGGCACCCTAGGGTGCGATTCTATTTGACTTGCAACTAAAATCTACTGTGTTTCCTCACCCATTAGAAAGTGAAATCTCTGAAATCAGACTATCTTACTATTCTATTTGAATCCCTAAGTGATTAATACACAGCTTTGTAAACAGTAAACACTCAATAAGTGCTTCATTCATTTGTTTATTCATCTATTCATTCATTCCCTAATGGTAGAAGACAGAGTATTAGTGGGGAAGAAAATGAATTGATGTTTTTTACAAATGTCAACCCCATGTATGAAAGAATAAATATTAATGACCCCATATCTTTTCAAAGCAAATTGACAAACTAACAAGAATTGTAAACAGCTAAGATTTAGAGTTTGTTTGGTGATTCCATTTTTTAAAAAAACAAAAGAGAACCATTAATCTTTGGAACAGAAAAACAATAGAACAACACTTTTTGTATCTCTCAGGGTACAAACTTTACTATTTATCTCTGCAATGCAATGCTTAGCACGTAGGAATTCAGGAAATAAAATTTAAAAACAAAAAGGCAGGAACCCTTAGGAGCCATTCATTTCTTCAGGACTACAGCAATGAAACCCTTTCAGCCAGCAAGTCCTATAGCAACAGCCAATAAATTAGCAACCTCAAAAAAAATAAAAATGGGAACGAACTCCCGCCTACAAATGGCCCTGAGTCCACTGGGAAAGAAACAAAAGTTGTGTTTGTACGAGGACCATACTAAAACTTAGTTGTTTTGACATTCTATTCTTCCACTTATAGTTCTTCAATATTATGTGCACACATGCTCTCTTCCTCTCATGCATTATCTACTTATATCCCCTCTTCTTCACTCAGACAGCCACCACCCAGTGACGGGCCCTTATCACTTCACACTCTGACTCTTGAAATACTTTTCTGATTGATCAATCTCTTTGCCAAAAATCTTTCATTACTCAAATCCATCCAAATGGATTTTCCTTTAAAGCACAGATCTGACCCATATAACACCTAACCCCATCACTCCTTTTTAATAAACTCCAGTGACTTCTTCTGGCCTCCAGGAAAAAATATAAAATCCTGTTTGACTTTTCAAGTCCTTTACAACCTGTTCCCTTGTCTTTCCAACTTTCCAGTTTTCTTACACTTGGTTGCCCTCCCTGTATGCTATGACATAGTAACACTAGTTTTATTCCCTCACCGCTGTGAGGATTCACTGGCCAGTCACCAAGTCTGAATTCTTTCTGCCTCTTGGCTTTCCTCAGCTTCCTTTAGACACAGTTCAAATCCCACCTTCAGAAGGAGGTCTTTCCTGCTTGTCCCCACCCCCTGCTTCTAGTGCTTTCTCTGCAGTATTACCTTAGTACTGTATATATCTTTAATGTAGTTATCTGAATGTTGTTTTTCACACTAAAATAAGAGCTACTTTAGTTCTGGCAGTGTTTTGGTTTTTTTTTTTTGGGGGGGGGGAGGGGTGGTGGTGGTTATCTCCATAGCACAGTGCCTGATATTGTAAGGCCTTAAATGCTTCCTGATGGGTAAGCACAGGCTAAAAGGAATTAATTCCCTTATATAAGGTGCCTTAGATTCCAGCAATGGTTTTTGTTTTTTAATTTGGTGGTACTATTCTGATCCAAGATTTACATTCTACTAATGACAAGTAATGGTTAATCTGAGAAGGATTCTGACTCTTTTTTTTTTTTTGAATAAGTTAAATTTTTAAAAATCTAGTGCTTTAAAAGTTTGATTTATATCAAACAGTTCATTTATCTATAATGAACTAAATTATTCCAAGTAGTTAAGTTCACCAAAATTGTGGTTAATAAAAGTATTACTTTATTACTAGGTGTTTAATATTCTTGCTTAGTGGATGTTACTTAGCAGACTAATAAAAGAGTTCCTATCAAAATGCAGATACATTAATGTATGAAGTTATGGCCCTGGAACATGCTTACTTAAAAATATAGCCAGGTTAGTTAAAAAAAAAAAAAAGGTAATGGATTTACTCAAAACCATATTGAATCAAGAAACATTTATAATAAACAACTATGAATTGCATATTCTAATGAGGTAATAAAAAGTCATATAGTTTTGCTAAAACAAATATTATCCCCAAATGGTTTATAATTTAGTAGGAGGCAAAACCACCAATGCAGTGTGTTGCTACAAAAGATAATTTTACAAAGAACTAAAATTACTACTAATAATAACATATTTATAATATATAAAAATCATCCTTTAAGGTTTGCATAGCACTTTACATATAGAGGGTGTCCCAAAAAGTCTTAGTTTAGTTTTAAGCTATTAATATCCTCTATGAAAGAGGAGAAAGTCATTACCAAGCTGGTATTTGAAATAAAAGTTATATAGTCAAATTTTATATATCAAATCCCTATTTTCCCTGACTTTTATTATACAACTATAGATACAGTTCTGGTAAAGAGATAACTCCAGTGACTGAACGCTTTTAGGTAATAAGAGGTCAAAATGTAATATAGCTCTGATAAAATGATCACATAAATACCTAAGCATCAATGGATGTGCTAGAGATGGAACTGTTATCAATTGTTTGGGGAGAATTAACAACTACCACTTCTTAAAGTCTCGCTAATATGGGGATAAGGATTTAAAGGTCTCTTGAGAGACTATTATTGGCTTGCATGATTGGACTTAGTAGGACAACAATGATAAGATTAGATCATTAGTTTAGGATATTACTGAATTTAGAATTGGGAAGGGTCTTAGGGACCATCTATTCCAACTGTTCTACTTTAAAGAAGGAAAAACTGAAGCTCAAAGAAACTGGACCAAAGTTACACAGGCAATGTGTAATGGTGTCAAATTTTGAACCCCAACCCTTTCTTTTCAAATTTGGTGCTCCTTCTACTAGACTATCCAGCATTTGCTACTACACATGGAACTATCTTTAGCAAGCAGGATCTACACTAGGACCATCAGAACTTTGATTAGGAGGCATAGTAGCTATTTGAAAACATTCCAATTGCAAAGGGCTCCCTCAAGTAAAGTGTAATTATTTTTTTTTTAAAGCAATCAGGGTTAAGTAACTTGCTCAAGGTTACACGGCCAGGTGTTTCTGGGTGGGTGCTAAGTGTCTGAGCCCGGGATTCGATCTCCAGGTCATCCTGACACTGGAGCCGGTGCTCTTACTCGCTGTGCTACCTGGCCGCCCCGGTATGATTAATTTTTCATTTTATGAACTTGTTGGCTAACATTTTACACAGCATCTACTTAAAACTGGGTTTAACATATTTTGTAAGGGTCTATTGTCTACTATTAGGCTACATAAAAGTTTTAACTTTGTCTTTTCTGTTGCAGACCTGTGATTTCAATGGAGTATGGAATTCCGAGTGAGAAAACTCCCCTCTACAAACAGAGGTTAGCAAATACATCTGCAAGTCTTAGAAAGATGTCTGAGACACTGAGATTAAGTGATTTGTACAGAATTGTCTTGGGAAGATTCTGAAGATCACCTAGCAGGATAAGGTACCAGACAGAGTCCTTACTTGAACTAAAAGAGAGCCCGACTCCGATCTGATGGGCTCATCACGCTGTTTGAATGCAAAATGAACCCTCACCAAAAAGACTTTTATGGAGATCTCACACAGGGCAAGCGTTCACATGGTGGTCAGAAGAAGAGATACGAAGATACTCTCAAAGTCTCTTTTAAGAACTTTGGAACTGATTCACGACATGGGAGACACTGCCCCAGGACCACCCAGCATGGTGTGCCCACATCAGAGATGGTGTGGTGCTCTACGAGCAAAGCAGAATTGAAACAGCTCAAAGGAAATTCAGGATGTGAAAATTTAGAGAATCCACCCCAAATGTTCACACAGACTATTTGTGTCCAACCTGTGGTGGAACATTCCAAGCTCATGATGGTCCGACCAGCCACAATTAGACACACTGTAACTAGATTCTAGCATAGTGGTGTTATTTCAATCCTCCTAGAGAATGAAGGACAACAACCAAGCAACAGCCAAAAGGAGTCCAGAAGTGGGAGCTGCCTCTCTGGGGCTTTCTTTTCCTGAGGCTGGCTCTAAGCAGTAAGAAATAGAATGGTGATCATACTAACCTTTTAATTTCCTTTTGGAAAATACAAAGAACAGCATTCTATCTCCATCAGATGATACCCAGTGATGGCTTACACGCAACTGGGGAAAGTCAGAATGTCATTAAAAAAAAAATGGATAAGAGAATTGCTTTGGAAACCTACTTTCACCAATTATGCCAGGAAATTGTGCAAAAGAATATGGGAATCAGAACATCTAGTCTCCTCCAGATATTGAACATTATGCAGTAAAGAGTATAAAATGGCTGCTAGAAGGTTCCAACAACACTCACTTTCAGTACAACTGAAACAACATGGTATTGTCAAAGAGCTCTAGATATAGTCAGAGTAATCAGTGGTTCAAATCCCAATTCTAAAGCACGCTGGCCTTGTAATCATTCCCAAGTGTGGTATGCAAAACAACCCGATTTCTTTTTTTGAATAAGTGTTACATGTGACAAGATGTTTCTACTTTAGACATGCCCAATCTTCCTGCCTAGCACTATCCTGCCTGACTTCTTAAAAGAAATTTTCTATACCCAGAGACTTCCGTGTTGGGGTCTTTCAAGCTTTGTGTTTTCAGTAAGTGGACTTGGGACCAATCTGTGACAACCTTCTACCTCTGACCACAAAGATAAGTAGCAGACATCCCTAAGGGCAATTTGTTGTCCCTCTAAAATTCATGTTCTGTAACTGTATCTGCCTCATCCAGCATCTCCAAATCGTGCTGCATATGTCTTTGACTTAACCTGAAAGTGTCCAACGCTGCCCTATTTGATTACTGCTGCTGCTGCTACCACCACTACTTTATTCTTCTGCTTATCCTTTAAGCATTTCCCTGGCCCATTGCAAAACTTCCCTTAAATCTCAAATATGTATAATTATGGAAAAATAGGGCAATTTTATTATGGGACTAAATTTTTCTTTCTTCCTAATTTTTTTTTGGAATTCCTTAATGATGAAATGGAATGGCAAGTCACTCTAATCCTCAGTTTATAATCTATAAAATGGGGACAATACTTCCATTACATATATAATAGGGTATTGTCAGGAAAGTGTTATTAAATATGGGTTATTTCTTAGAAGTGGCATAGTATAATTAATAAAGTCCTGAACTTGGATTCTGAAGACATGTTTTGAGTCTTAAAGCTTTACAACAATGAGCAAATCACTCAATCTTTCTGAGTATTAGTTTTGTAAAAAGAGGATAAAATAATGTGTGCTATGTACTTCATTGGGTTGTTGTGAGAAAAATACATTGCAAAACTAAAATCATTAAATATGAGCCATTCTTGTAATTAACACTAAACATTAGGCTAAGGTACAATTCAGTTTGCTGAAATATAGGGAGAAACTCTTATCTATAAGCTTTTCATTGATCTACTAGTCTAATAACTCCTGCATTATAGAAGTGTCTACAAAGACTTATTCCTCTGTTGCCTAGGTGCTTGGGGCAGCTAGATGGCACCATACTGCACAGAGTGCTGGGATTGGAGTCAAGAAGACTCTTCTTCATGAGTTCAAATCTGGCCCCAGAAACTTATTACCTGCAAGACCCTGGGCAACTCACTTAATCTTGCCTGCCTCATTTTACTCATCTGTAAAATAAGCTAGAAAAGGAAATGGCAAACCATTCCAGTGTCTTAGCCAAGAAAACTCCAAATAGGGTCACAAAGAGTCAGACAACTAAAATGACTGATAACAACAAACACACTGCTTAGTGAATACCATGTTCTTGATTAGTTTCTTAGATACCACCCTTTAATAATATATTCTAGAATAATGCAAGAATTCAAACTAACTTGTTTGAACTCTCTGAAAATCCAGGCAATATCTGTCTTTCTCCTGTCCTGTAATATTTAACCTATTCTCTCCAATATTTTAAAGATCCATGTCTTTTGACTCAACAATCCCAATATCTTTGAGGGAAAAGAACAAAAGGAAATTGCTGTGAGTCAAAGGTCTTAATTCTCATTCTATTTCACTAAGTAGTGAAAACATGGGTATATCACTTACCTCTTGGCTTTAGTTACTTCCTAGATAATGAAGTATTTAGACTAGATAGTCTCTAATATTTCTTCTACCTTTAAAATTCTTCAGCTTTATATTTAGAAATATCCTTTTAACTGAATAATGTCAAAAATACAATCTAGAAATTACCTGTTAGATTATGCCTTTAAATGACCACTTTGTTTGAATGATATAGATTCTTGACTGTCAGAAAACAAATTTTCTTAGACATAAAAAAATAAATTCAATATTAGGAAAATGGTGCAGAAAAGACAGTGAGAAGATAGAAACAGATTCTTAAGAAGGAGCAATTTTGCAACTAGAAAATTACAGTGAAAGAATTTAGTTCTTCTAAGTTCACTCAACTATTCAGGGGAGAAGGAGGGAGGGGGGAGAGGGAATGGGGAAAGAAGGGGAGAAGGGGGGAAAAAGGGGAAGAGAGAGAGCTAATGGATAGACATACGAGATAACACCAGCAGTCCACATTATCCCATCAGTCTGTAAATGTATCACCATTATGAAATTAGATGTGGCTATTTCTTCTTCCTATTTACAATTCTATTGAATTTAGTCAACCCTTTATTTCCCGATATTTCCAACTCCTGCTGTCATCTTTTTATATCCATTTGCAAGACTACCAAACAAATGTTGGTTCAATTACAAAACGCAGTAAAATATACAAAAGTAGACTCTAGTTTGAAGAATCATTTTTTTCTTTAAATTTTAAAGATCACGTGAATGTCAAGGCTGAAGAAAACTCATGAATTAAGTAAAAGAGGCCTAAATAAAGAAAGAATGATGCCAATCTGTTATGAGCTGAAAAAGTGCCAGCTTCTGGGCCCTCGGGCTCGGTAGGATCTCTCAGTACAGTGCCAAACTCCAACAATATTGTTATGGTTAGGAAGGAATTTCTCACAAGGGCTAACAAAGGCAGAAGGTCATAAATAAACACAGCAGGCCTGCCTTGTCAGATCTCATTATTAGCACTGCAGGCACTTGCTTTGCTGTGGGGTTCTCACAGGTTCATTTAAGTGTAAGAGCTCCTCCTTAGAAATCCACATACTCTTAAATAAAATGTTTCTTAGGGAAATGGTTGAAGAGTAAACAAATGAACAGATAGACAGACAGACAATAAGTAAAGCAAGATTACCCAAATGGCAGTGCTGAGCTGGCACTCCCCGGAACCTGAAATACCTTCTTCTCCTAGCTGGGCTTTCATTAACTCTTTCTGGCCTCTGTCAC
The DNA here is from genome assembly GCF_028583685.1 of Petaurus breviceps papuanus. Classification (NCBI taxonomy): domain Eukaryota; kingdom Metazoa; phylum Chordata; class Mammalia; order Diprotodontia; family Petauridae; genus Petaurus; species Petaurus breviceps. Next base: position 164,812 of record NW_027187349.1, on the reverse strand, counting down.
ACTTCAGCAATAACCAACAAGAAGCTGTACTTTCTAACCACAATAATGGTCGGTAGAATTACATCTGGGCAGGAAATGAAGCTGGGCTCCTAAACTGATCCTGACATGTGTTATAATACCAGGAAAGCGCAGCTGTGTGATCATTACTGCAATTATGAAATGACATTCAGTGTTCACTTTCTTTTGTTGAAGAATTTAAAGTAGTCGAGAAAAGAGGTATTATGATATTAGGGGTAGGAAAGGCGATTTACTTGTAGGTAGTGACTCTTTAACTAGTTGACAGCAATGAGGAAAAAATTTGAACTAAAACATCTCTGAGAAACATAGGCAAAGTCTTGGATGGACAAAAGTCATTTTGCACAGTAAGATAGAAATCTATAAACATAAAACTGTCATGGAATGTAAGGTATAAGACTTTCTGAAAGTAAGGTACACACTGAAACTCTGTTCTTATTTTATGTAGATATTTTCTATCACTCTTAGAAGAAAGGAAATCCCAAATTGATGAACAAATTGAAATTCAAATAATTAGACTTTTATTCGTCAACAGATTATTTTGTCTACTATATGAAAGCCAACGTTTTATCCTCAGAGTAGATGAGATAAGGTACAGTGGGCAAAATGCATATCGTACTAAACAGTAATAAATACATGGGGAGCACACTGGGGTACAAAAGCTCTGAGGAAGCAAAGAGAATTGCTAGGAAGAGACCATAAGGCATGGTGTCAGGATCACTGGATTTGATCCCAGAGGACCCGGTTTTAAATCCCAATTCTTGTAATGTTATTTATATAACTGAACAATTTAAATTCATTAAGCAGTTTTTGCTAACATATAAAATTAAGTGGGTAGAAAGATGATTACTGAGGTACTTTCTCGCTCTAAATTGGATTTAGTCAGTGGCCATATTATGGAAGAGCTTGCGTTTAGGTTGGACTTTGACATATGGGTAGTATTTCCACAGGTGGGGATGGAGAATTAGTGCATACTAAGTACAGGAAATGAATGGGGGTGGCCAAGGGAATGGAGAATAGGAAAACGCAGGAAAGTAAGTAATCCAATTTAGTTAAGCACCAACTATATTAGAGAGAACAGTGTGGGACAAAATTGTAGACAGACCATGGAGTGCCTTAAAGGTCAGATTAAAGGTTTTGGATTTTATTTAGTAGGCAATGGGGAGTCATTGATGATTTTTGGTTTGCATTAGGAAGAGTGATCTAGAAGTGGTTTGTTGGAACATTGAAGGAAAGAGAGATTCAAAGTGGGAAGACTAGAAGGTAAGTTACTGCTTCCAAAAGGTGATGAAGGTCTTAACTGGGCTTATGGACTTGGGAACTAAAAGGAGAGATGCTGAATAATTAGAATTTATAGTACTTGAAAACTGATTGGATGTTTCAAAGAAGGAAGCAGGAGCCAATTATTAAGGCTGCATTTATAAAGAAATATCCATATGAAGTTAAGTATAATCTAGATTTTTATTTGCATACCTTTATTTGATTTCTAATTTCACTGGATTTACATGAAGAGACATAGGGAAGGGAAAGGAAAAAATCTGACTTGCCAAGGAAGGTCATAAATCTGATTTTCTATGATAGCTTGTGCTTCCAATGAAAAATATGGGAGTTATATACAGAGTTAATGGGTGAAACCTTGGGAGTGAATGAAAAGTGTATATAAACAGAAGATGGTTGAGACATATCAATACATGACTCAAACCAACTAGTATTTATTAAATGTCTACTACATGAAAGACATCATCTTTGGTAATCCAGAAGGAAGAAAAAATGACAGGTTTTTAAAAACTTAGAACGAGAGTTGAGAGAATTAACGCCATATTGTTTCAATATTAGTAAAATAGGAAAGTACTCTAGAGAAATTGAGAAAAAAAAAAACAGGAGTTGGGTATCCCAGGATAATAGAAAGGTTATGAAATAGTCATAAGGTCTGTGATGGACTGCAAGAGCCAATAAGAGATGAATAAATGGACTGCTATACAAGAGTGATGATAGCTGAAATTACATAGTATTCACAAAATAAAGATTTTCATCCTATTTATCTATCACTTAATTTAGATTCTTTAAGCAGCTACCAAAAAAACCCACCAATCTGTAGAATCATTCAACAACCACAAGAAAGAATACCAAATTACTGTGCCTTAAGACGTTATTCTATTGTTTTTCTAGTTTGCTTTTTAAAGTCTAAAGTTTGACTAATGCCTTCTGTTAATTATACCATTTATTTCCTGATATTCCTCCCCCAACAGAGAACCCTTTCTTGTAACAAAGTCAGTTAATAAACATTTCTTTAGTGCTTACTATAGGCTAGTGTTGTGTAAAAAAGAAAACTAAAACCAATTAACCAGAATTGACCAACAAGGTGACTATGACAAAGTGACAGCATACCCCAAATTCTATCTACACCCATCAGACTGTTCCTCCTGGAGAGTTTTTGTATTTGTTTTTCTTTTTCAGAACCAAGATTACTGATTAAGGCTTTACTGAAGTTCAAATACCTTTTATTGCTGTTTTAATTTACGTGATTATAGTTTTCCAGTATATCGTTCTCTTAGTTGCTTTCTAGGCTTCACCATCAGCTTGTCTGTCTTTTCATGTTTCTCTTACATCATCTTTTCTTCTTTTGCCTTTTGGAGGGCAATTGGGGTTAAGTAACTTGCCCAAGGTTACACGACTAGTTTTTTTGTGTTGAGTGTCTGAGGCTGGAACCAAACTCAAGTCCTCCCGACTCCAGGAGCTTTACTCTCTGTGCCACCTAGTCGCCCCCTCTCTTACATCTTCAAACTTGCTTTTTATGCCACAATACGATCTCATAATATTCATAGACTACAATTTGTTCAGACATTTCTGAACTAGAGCACCATTTTTGTTTCCAGCTTTTCACTATCATTAACCACTTTTTACCACTGAGTTAAAATCTTGAGAAGCTGGGTTACATGGTGGAATGAGCCCTGGATCTGGAATATGCGGAGCAGGGCTGGAGCGTTAGCTGTGCTATTTACCGCTTGTGCAGTCTTGGACCAGCTGATTAATTTATCTTCAACTGTAAAATAAAGAGATGAAACGAGATGACTTCTGAGACACCCTCTAGATAAGAAATACATGATCCTATGAAGAAGAACTATGTGCAAAGCACACCTAAATAAACGATTAGGATTCCAGGACAAAAGCCTCCAATTTCTGTTCTTTCTGTAGGGCTTCATGTAAAATGCAGAATTGTACAGGTCTTCAGTCAGTCAGAAAAGCTGGGCCGTTACGTTCTGATGTGTTGCAATGGAATACATGTTCAGAGAATTGCTTTCTGCTGTGCTGCTGCCTCTGATTATATGCCACTCATGATTATTAGTGTCAGAAGCTGGAGTTGAATCCTTTAGAGAGAAAATTCTCCATGTTTGCTTTCAACACTGTCAATTGGTCTATGTTCTCAGCATTCAAACTGGATTGTCCTTGAGTAACAACATAACATTCCTGACTACTAGGAAAATGAATAAATGCCCAAAAGAGGACAGTTTAAATGTTCAACAGCAGTTAGAAATTCAGACAGGTCATATTTTAAAGGAAGGTGGGAGGGAAAGGAGTGAGGTTTGCTAGAAAATATTTTTTCAAGCAGCTAAGCAATTTTAGTAGCTGTCCACCATGGAAGAAAACTAATGGTGTTAATACAGTGGAAATGTAGCTAATATTATGTCAACTTCAACTGACTTTCATCTGAATTCACTCTCTGTCTCTGATAGCACATGGCTCACAATGGTAGGCAATAAAGAGGCCATAAGAACTCTGAAGATTTTACCAACTGTGGAAAGTAGAGGTTGACTCTAGACTGATGACAATTAATCATTACATCATGTTTAATGAAAGTATAAAGCGGAGCATTTAGAACTATATCAGTAAAGCTAAGAGAAATAACAATTGAAGTTTTCTCAACACACTAGATTGTAAACACAAAGCAGTAAATATGACCTCATGGTTGTCACCAAACAAGATGGAACTCATACCTAACAACACAGAAGAATGTCACGGAAGCATGTATTTTGTAGAAAAGATTAGATTCAAAACTCACTGGAGGATCATTATATATGAAAAAGCTATATGGATGTGCAGAAATTCATGATTCTTACAGGATGTGGTGGAGGGAGAGATTAAATCTCCACCGGACTTTCTGAACCTCTTCACCTTGGAAGCTCACTCCACCCAGAGATGACTTCTCACACTGGAAATACTCCCTTTACCCCTCTTGACTTCCCCATCTGACTAACTCCTCTCAGAACTTCCATTCTTATAGTAACCTGGGTATATCAATTCTTTCCTTCAGCATGAAGCTTAACATGCTAAAAACTATCCATTCTAATAAACATTTAGATCTTAAAAGGGGGGGGGGGAAGCTATGTGTCACAATGGAAAGAGTGCTGACTCATCTTCCTGATTTAAAATCCAGTCTCACACACTTACTGGTTGTGTGACCCTGGGCAAGTCACTTAACCCTGTCTGCCTCAGTATCCTCATTTGTAAAATGAGCTAGAAATGGAAATGGCAAAACCATTGCAGTATCTCTGCCAAGAAAACCCCAAATGGAGTCATGAAGGGTAGGATATGACTGAAAACAACAACAAAAAAGAATGTCCCCCCCTTAACACTCACCTCTCTTTTCATTATTGCTGTTCTCCCCCCACCACACACACACACACACACACACACACACACACACACACACACACAC
>NW_027187349.1:93939-160070 GCF_028583685.1 Petaurus breviceps papuanus | reverse complement strand
CACACACACACACACACACACACACACACACACACACACACACACACACATTGGAACGTAAGCTCCTTGAGGGCAGGACTATTTTTCTTTCTCTTTGTATTTCTACCCAATACACAGCTTAATAAATATTGGAGAACTCTGCCTGGAGTATACTACAGACTGACTACCTGACTGGAAATGTACTGACAAACTGAAATGGATCTAGAGAGAATGACCAGCATGGTGAGGGGACATGAGATCCTGTGGTGGCACATGCACTCTGCCTTTAAATATCTGATGGCCAGTTACCTGTTCTGTTTATTCCATGATGACAGACCAACAGTTCAAAGCACCCAAGAAGCACATTTTACCTCACTACTAGGAAAACATTTTCAATCACAAGATGTATCCAGAATGGGAAGCCTTGCCCACTAAGTAGTAGTGAGGTCTTTGTCACTGGAATTATTAGTGAATATTCATAAAGGTTGAGTTATAAGCATTGAAATAAAAGCAATATAAAAGTAGTGGTGGTTTCGCATAATTGTAACAAAATTGTTTACTTCACCAAAATGCTTGGCAATAAAAAAAAAAACAGACAAAGATTTATGCTCATTCTTCTAGAAAGTTAAAACCTGAAGTGACATAGTCACATTTGTGTGAGCCACTACATTTTCCCCACAAATGTCATAAATAATACCATTAGAGAGATGTTTAATGGAAAATGAAGAGAGGCAAAATCAAGATGGGCAAGAAAGAGTCAACTGATAACTGGAATCTATCACTGGCATCCACATAATCATAATGTCAGAAAAGCTAGAGTAAGACCTACTCTCCTTCACCCTTATTTTAAGTAGGCTCTTTGTGAAGAACTAGGAGGAGGTCACAGGCAAAAGAAAATACTGTATGAAAAGGTACGGAAGACTGTAATTTTTTAATGTTGTTGAAATCACAAATCTACTGAATTATCAAAAAAAAAGTACTGACTACCTGGAAAAAGAAGACTGATATGACAGCTAGGTTTGGTAAATCAAGAACCTGTATGCATCCACAACCTGAACATCTTTGGTCAGATGGTCACTACAAATGTAGTAGAATCATAATTTCAGGTGATCATTTAGGAGCAATGGAGAAGAGCCTGAAGAGGACAAGTAGGTAGTAACGTATTTCCAGTGACACTGCAACATGTAGGAAGATAAGAAGAGATATTATTGACAAGACCTATGATCAGAAGGAGAGGTGATCCAGTCACATAAGAGGTAAGGAGTACAGGTTGGCTATACAAAGTATTGCAAATGAAAATCACGAAAAATCAAAAGCCATAAAAGAAGATGTCAGAACATAGAATAGATACGCTACAGGATATATCAATGGGAAAACACTGATAAGAATCACACCACAAAAGAAGCCATGTTTGGGTTGTAATCTACACTGTGGGAGAAAATAGCCATATCAATAAGATCACAGATCTACTGAAGAATCAAAATACACGCATATTATCCAGTCCTGTTGCTACTCAAAATGTGCCGATGCCATTAGAATCAACTGTGGAAAACTGTAAATTTGGAGATATGCATTTAATGGTCTATTCATAGATAAAGAGCTTTGAAAACATACCATGAAAATATTCCATTTGGTTAAAACAGTGTGGTATTGACAAAATACTGAGAAACTTCAAGTCTTAAAAGTAATGTTTCAGAGCAAAAAGAATTATATCTCCCTTTCATTAATATACACCTTCAGCTGTATCATCACAATATTAAAATCTGGAAACTTCTTAAGACAAAAACTCTGCTGAGTTTTAGAAAATCAGTATATAAATATTTGAAACTATATTTATCATTGCTCAGATGAACATGGATATACATTTTAAGAATGGAATAAATGAATGAAAAAGCATCTGTTGAGCACTTAACAAGTTCCAAATACTAGGAATACAAATAGAAAAGACAGTCCCTGATCTCAGTGAGCTCACATTTCCCCTGTATCTTTTCATTTTAATGGAATTGCCATTTTAGCATAACCCAAATTTCCCCAGGTATCTTTCTTCCTCTTTTCTTTAAGACGGCTACACCATAAAACAAATTTTTTTTCCTGCTTTTTGGAGGGCAATTGGGGTTAAGTGACTTGCCCAAGGTCACACAGCTAGTTTTTGTGGTACGTGTCTGAGGCCGGATTTGAACTCAGGTCCTCCTGACTCCAGGGCCAGTGCTCTATTCACTGCACCACCTAGCTGCCCCCCCAAAATTAATTTTTTAAAGTAAAAAAGGAAAAGAAAAAAAAATCAGCAAAGTTATCAACACATTGAAAAAACTGAAATTATATGTAACATATCACACTTGTGGACCCCTTCCCCCAACTCCTGCAAATCAGTGGGGAGAAGGGTCATCTCATATGTCTTTATATGATCTCATATATCTTTATAAAGCCTTGTTCCTTGTAAATTGTCAACATTTTCTTTCGATTGTTTTGGGGTTGTTCTTGTCATCTTCCTTACAGCAGTCATCGTGTATACATGTATATTTTGCCTTTACGTACTTCAGTTTGCCCTAGTTAATATAAGTCTTTACATGTCTCTCTGTATTCAACATATTTGATTTTTACAGCACAGTAACATTGCATTACATTTGAATATTATAATTTATTTAACCATTTTCCAGTTGATGGGTTTATCAACTTTGCTTACAGTTCTTGACTACCAAAAAATGTTTTTATAAATATTCTGATATACACAGTGCTTTTCTTTTTCTTTTTTATTTGGTCAATGACCTCCTTTTGTTATAACACGATCTAGCCATGGAATATCCTTGTAAAAGAGTATGCACATTTTAGTCACTTTATTTACATAATTTCAATTTGCTTTCTAAAACAGCTATATCACTTCATAGTTCTGCCAATCACTGATTAGTGAGTCTATCTTTCTACAGTTCTTACAACATTGATTATTCCTATCTTTTGTCATCTTTGTTAATTTGTTAGGTATGAGGTGAAAACTCAGGGTTATTCTGATTTGCATTTCTCTTCTTATTAGAGATTTGGACATTCTTAATGAGGTCAGATTCTAATTGCAGAAGACAAAGAGATATAGAAAGGGTTTAGTTTCAGGGGAAAAGGCAAGAGCAGATGGTTCCTAGGATGCTGTGGCAAACCAGGAGACAAGTCTGCGGGTTTGGAGGGTTCAGAGGCAAAATGGAGGCTGTGAGCTCATCCCTTTGCCCACCAAGAAGTACGTGTCACTTAGCACCTCACTGTTGAAGAAGTAAGTTGAAATATTGAAAAAGAGCTAAGAGCTCTTTCACATGCCAGCTGTAGATGTCATCTTGGTATAACACCAGCCCTGTAATGGCTTCAGGTTCCACAATCCAGGCCTAATGACCTTCGGCATGTCAGGTGAGGAAGAGAAAGAAGGAGGAGGAGAGAGAGGAGCTAAGAAAGAGAAAGACTTAAGAGAGGCTATCTTGGCTACCAGGAAGATGAGGCAGTGGCTACCAACGTTCCAGATGTCAAGACTGTGGGCACCGAGTAGGAGTTGTTGGGAAGATGTTTCAAGCAACAAAACAAAATCAAATACTCTTGGGAAACATTCAGGCAGGGAAATAAAGTCATATGCAAGGCCAGAAGGAAGATGGTGCCTAAAGGACAATCGTGGCCCCCAAAGTAGGGCACAGCACAGTCATTCCTATTCCTTACCCCTCATATCCTACAATGTTGGCCCAGGAAATTTATTTTTAACATTCACTTTTTCAATGAAAAAAAAAGGCACAAAGGACAGACAGGGATCTGTATGAGACTGGTACACAGTGGAATTTCTCAGAGCTAGGAGCCAACATCTAGCCATTCTGTTTGCCTGAACAATTATGACCATAAAAATCACTGAAAATGTCCACAATGCTCTATAATATTATGATAAACAATCAACTGAATTGAAAGCTGCAAACCACGGCAAGGTCTTCAACTTCACCAAAGAGGGGCCAAAGGTGACACCTGCAAAAAAGGGTAGAGTACTGACTTCCCTCATGCTAGAATGAAAACTAAAATCATCAAAGTAGGATTGGGAAAAGAGAGGGACATTACCAGAGAAAATTGGGTATGACTGTCATTAGACCATGGCAAGAAGAGGGGAATCCATGATGGTCTAGGATTCAGTAAGGCCATGCTCCAGGGAGACTCAGGCAGGTCCAGGTTCAATAATGTCTTAGGTTTAATAACCACTCTGAGTTCAGAGTCAGGTGGTTCAGGGGTCAGAATGGCTCAGGGAGGCCTGAATGATTTCCAAGGTCTAAATAGGGAGATATAAGTGAAATATTTCACAAAAATGAAAGTTTCTAGCATAGGAAATTCTAGGGGTGTGCATGCGTACACTCATGTTTAGAAATGCAAGCATGCATGGATACACAACATTCTAGTGAAATGTAAGGGCAGAAAGGAAGGGGTATTAGTGAGAGAGTTACAGAAAGAAAAGATGAAGGGATTGGGGGGAATACATCAGAAAATAGATAACTTATAATAAGTTAACTTATTAAGACAAGAATTGGAAAAAAAAAACCCACAGTTTTATATAGACTATGTATGATAGCCCCCTGGGATTGTAGGTAGGGATGGGGGAGGTGGAGGAGGGGGTTGTGGTAAGGAGATATTTTGAATTATTATTTTTTGTACCTCTCTTTTCCTCCTCCCCTCAGCCTGACAGAATGTAAGTTCTGTGAAAGGAGGGACAACTTTGTTTTTGCCTTTGTAATATCAGTGCCTTATACATAGCAGATAATTAATAAATGCCTGTCAAACTGAATAGTTTTTCAGTTTGGAACTTTTATAATGTAAATATCAAAGCTGCCTGCAAAGCAAATATAACATGGTTCAATTTGAGGAGGATTCTGAGGATCATGATGTTGGGGGTGTCCAAAGCTACCAGCAGCCCAAACTGCTATAGGAGCTCCAACTGACACTGTCTATAGATATAGTCATATAAGAAAATGAGGTTATTCACACATCATCCGACCAGGAGTATTTGTTAACTCTGGACTAGCACTGTGTGCAGCAGCATTCAAGACATGAAGGAAAGCGAGGGGTATTTAAATGTTCAATTGTCGCATTCGATAATTCTCAGTACATTTCTAGGTACATCCCTATGTGGCCCAATAAACCTTTAACCCTAAATTGTTTCATTAAAAAAGCATACTGTATATACTGTGGTATATACAGTAACAGAAGGAATAACAAAGGAAAGTGTTGACAGAAGGAATGTACATTTTCCTTATCCAACTAGGCTCAAGGAAAAAAAAGAGTTTAACAGTCCCTCTAAAGATTTAAAATATACACATCATTTTCGAGTTTGTTTGTTTGTTTCCAGTTTGGTAGGTCTCATAGTATTTTCTCAAGTTCTCTAATTTCTTGGACCTGCAAACTTATTCACTCCTTTCTCCTTACGGGTGAGTGACGGCAGCTGTCGTGCACAGGTTCATAAACGCAAAGGCTATAAGCAGACACTGGAGTGCTGCTAACTCACACTGTCACTAGACACAATATGTTCTTCATATCCCTACTTGATTTGGGCAAAAAGCCCACAGCCAATATAACAAAAGAATGAATAATTTAATTCAGAAAAAAAAAATCGGTATAGTAACAAGATGCTAGCAAGAAAAAAAAATCCTAATATTGCTTAAACTAATAAAATACCAGTTTAAAAATTCTGTCTATTGCTTATCCACAGGATTCCCAAGAGTGACATATAAGAGAACCAAATTGTGAAGACAGCCCGTTTTGTGAAATCATAACCCATGAAGTATACCATCTGTGATCTAGCACAGTTCTCGTCAAACAATGAATCCCTGGTGCCGTTGAATATGATAAATAATTTCTTTCAGAGTTCTGAGCTTCTAAAGCCTGACTGCTGAGAATTGTGGCTGTATATGTGTCAATGCTGACATTAGTCGATGAGACTGCCTTAGATTCCAGTTATCTCAGCTCTGGAGCACAGAAGATTGGGGTACAAACTTCAGTCAGGAACAAAAATTGGCCTTTTTAAACCAACTGTAGTAGTAGGGAAAGGGACAGGAAGAGAAAGGGGAACAAGAAGATGACAGAGAGTAAGGAAGAAAGGAAGACAGAGTCTTCATATGTCAGAGGGAAAACAGGTTTAGGGAAGGGAGTGACCAGAGTAAAGTGGTATGTACATATTTGTGAGCATTGATTTTTTTAAAGCAACCAGTGTGAAGAAAAGATGAGAGAAAAAGAAAAGGGAAGAAGTTAAAAGAAGAGTAAACAGATGATAATGGGCTTAAATAGAGGGGATTATAAGAGAGGATTTTATAAAGCTGACCACTCTCACTACTAAAGTAGTGGCCTTGCCCACTATTCCCTTCAAATTACATTATGCTTCAGTCACCCTGGACAAATGACTGTCTCCCATTCTGGCCTTTGCTCTCATACTTTATTCTCTCCTTTCCCTAAAGCCCCTCCTCTCATATTAGATTAAAAAAGTGAGGGGAGTATTTAAATAGCAGCTAGGTTTTGAACATAACTCCTCTGACTGGAAAGCTACTGGAACAACGCATTTTCATATATAACTGTAATGTCTACTATTATGTAAATATTTCACAGATGTGAAAAATAAAGTGTTATGTGAGGTGCATATCTTTCAAAAAGCATTCCCTAGGTCCTGCAACTAAAAATTATCTTTCCTTTTTAAAATTTAAAGTATAGACAGGTAAGAAAGAAAACAGGGTCTTAGGGTATCAGAGGGAAAATATGTCTGTATTTATGTATTTATTATATATGAGACAAACCAAGATGGCAGAGTTAAGAGGAAGTACAGCTCAGTTCCCCTCCACAACTGAATTGACATGTAGTGACTGGAATATCAAAGAAGTTAAAATGGAACTTTGTTCAATACCAGAATAACATATCTGACCTACAGAGACGTGACCAGTCAGGAACTCTGGATCAGGAGTGGGACAGGCTCATGGTTTCAGGGCTCAGAGTTTCAAGCTCGGCCAGCAGCAGATGAAGGCCCAGAGATTGCAGACTCAGCCCCCAATGCAGGAAGGCAGAAAAGTCTGCAAGATGGGAAGAACTGAGACTCAGACCAGGGTGTCACAGAAGAGACTGTGGATGTAACCTGCTCTGCAAGGAGGCCAGGATCAGACTTAGCCTCAGGGCTTCAAGTTAGACCAAGAATACAGCACAGCCCAAAGCAGATTCCTGAAAGAATGACTACACAAAAAAACATGAAATGCTATTATGAGGGAAAGGATGCCCAAGTCAAAATCCTAGAAGTTGACACTTACAAGAACAATTACATGTAAGGCCACAAAGATAACCACAGTTTGCCTACAAGACTGAGTAGAATTCTTAGAAGAAATTATGTAAGAGTAAAAAATTTAAAAGGAGTTAAAATTATAAAATAACTGGAGTAGAGGAAAGAACTGATCAAGAAATGACAGCTCTGGAAGAGAGATTTGGAAAAAGAATAGGATGGCACAAGAAACACAAAACTTGAACTAAGTAAGAGACATCCTGAAAGTGAGAATGAACCAAAGAGCTGTTTAATGACTCCATAAGAAAACTCGAAAAAGTAAAATATCTCATATGAAAAACAACTGACCTGGAAAAGACAATTGAGGATTGGACTAACTGGAAACCACGATCAACAACAACAAAAAGAATCTAAACGTTTTATTTCAAGAAATCATAAGAAAAAACTGTCCAAATTTTTTGGACCCAGAGAAAAAGCATTAATAATAAAAAAAAGAAACAACTACTTAAGTCATCTCCTAAAAGAAACCCTAAAATGAAAATGCCTCAGAATGTAGCATCCCAAATCCAGAACTTTCAGATCAAAGAAAAATACTGCAATCAGCCAAAAAGAAAGAGTTCAAGTACTGAGAAACCAGTTAGAATCACAAGACTTTTAGGAAATACAAAGCTAAAGAGGCAAAGAACATGAAATGACACTCTGAAAGACATAAGATAAGTTTACAATAAAGAATAATGTATCTGGTCCAGATGATTCTTACCCTGAAGGGGAAAAAATAGACCTTCAATAAAATAGAAGCATTCTACGTATCCCTGGAAAAAGATTAGAACTGACTGGAAACTGAAATACAAATACAAGAAATGAGGAATAGGAATAAATAATAGTGAGTGATCAGAAAATGATGTACTAGGATTAAGTGTTTCCATTCAAACTGAGGGAGTGAGGAGCATGAAACAAGCTCTTCCTTAAAATCACGTCATCAAGAGAGTGGAAAATAAGACAGAAAGCTAGGGGTGGTTTTGTTCTATTTTGATGATCTTGAAAGAAGAAAGAAAGGGATGGAAGTGGGGTGGGGAGAAGATATACCAGTGGAAGAGAAAGGAGGAATGGTGGAAAGCATTATGCACAATTCGAGGGCACAAGTACAAATCCATGGAAACCAGGGTGGAGATGGGGAAGCAAGCATCTCTTAAATCTCATTCTGATTTGATGCAAAGTGAAGGCAGCAGAACCCAAAGGACAAATTCTATTATAGCAAAAACATTGTAAATATGAACAATTTTGAAAGACTCAAGAGCTTTTATGTACACAGTAAGGGACCAATCATGATTCCAGAGGGCTCAAGAATGAAAATGCTTCCCATTAGTTTGAAAGATAGATGATGGATTTACATATGCAAACTGAGACATTCATTTTTGGATACAGCCACTGCAGGAAATGTTTTCTCTGGACTATGCTTATTTATGGGAGTGTTTTAAAAATACGTTTTTTCAAGATGGTGTATAGAAATGGAAGGGACAGAAGGTAGATACTTGTTATTTAAAAAAAAAGATGTAAAAATAAAAGAACATATACATATATATGTAAAATAAAATCAAATCCTTTCTATTAGAGTATCAGTTTTTTCAGGGTGGGACTTCCTTGTCCTTATGCTCCTCTCTGCCTAACACATAGTAGGAAATGAATAAAAATGTGATGAATTTAACTGGATCACTGGTAAGCTGAACTATATTAGAGAATCAGCCCTGTGGAGTGCAAAGGATATTTACTGCGTACAGCATTGAGCCCAATGCCTACAAAGAAAATTTCCCCACTAATATCAGCTATACTGTAACCCTATACATGGAATGTCACAGGGGTAGAGTACAATCTACAGAAAAAGGATAAAACAAAGTAAAAAAGAAAAGTAGATGCCCCCTCCAGGGACTATGACAGCTATTACCTTTTCTAGGGTTAGATCTTAACTTCTCTCGAGACTCCTCACCTATTAACTGAAAATCTACTATTCTCCCTTTTGTAATACTTTCACACCCCAGAGCTTACTGACTTTGTTCTTTAGCCTAGAAACACTCTTCAAAATAAGTGCTAAATACTCACTAGCAATTTGTACAAAAATGCTCCTCTGCTTAGTTTCGCAGCAAATAAATGGCATATTTACTTAACATTGCTGAGCTGTGGGTGTTCTCACCAGCTGGGGGTTGGGAGAAGAGAAGGTTCTTTCCTAGAGTATTAAGAAATCAGGAGCAATTCCTTCTTTCTGTCTCTCATTTCCAGCATACCAAAAAACAGATAATCTTCTTCAGTCTCTGTATCTGTCATCTACCTGAGAAAGAAAAGGAAATCAACTTACCTTAACACCTAAGAGTGCTAAAAATAATTTAGAATGGGAGTTTTCCTCTTCCTCCCAACCTTGCCTCTTAAAAATGCTTTCTTACCAGGGCATCCCTGATCACACTAACTGAAACTGATTTTGTGTTACAGATCTTCCTTCCCAGTAAATAATTTTTGAGGTCTCTACTGGAAAGATAAGAACGCACTCACTAGAATTAATTCAGTGTTTTCCACTTGGATGTTGATCAAAACCAAACCCCTAATGCTAACATTAACATCTTCACTCTAATACTGATATTACAGTACCATTCATTTCTTAGCTAACATATTCCTGAGAGCTGAAAAATAAAACAAAACAAAAATCTCAACTGCTCACATATTGTTTATTTCTTTTAGTTCTTCCCAACTGCATGTAAGCAGTGAGTTGGTACTGCCAAATCCTTGCAGGTAGAGGAGTCATTAAGATAAAATGGAAGGTAAAGAAAGTTTTCGGGGCGGCTAGGTGGCACAGTGAATAGAGCACTGGCCCTGGAGTCAGGAGGACCTGAGCAAAAATCTGGCTTCAGACAACTAATACAAAAACTAGCCATGTGACCTTGGGCAAGTCACTTAATCCCAATTGCCCTCCAAAAAGCAAAAAAAAAAGAGGGGAGTTTTCGTACTGGATGATTGTCTTGCCCTAAGACATTTATATAAATGTAATTCAAGAATACCATCAAACTTAAGAATCTTCTAACTTAGCTATTCAGTGAAAATTTTGGAAGGAAAACATTTTAATTCAGAGAAGTTTAGAATCAATTCAGAAGTTCAGGGAAATGTTTTTAAAGAGAATACCAGTCACTAACCTAACTTGTTTAGGCTGTCAATAGAATAATTTATTATTCTTTTATTATTAAGAACAAAGGTTCCAAAAACACTAAAACCAATGTCATAGGTCAGGTACTTATTAATTTGTACACTGACTATATTATTGAGAAATTAAGATTTATGTGTAAACAAATTTTTCCAAACATTTGATCCAACTGTGGTGTGGCAAATCAGAACAGGGTGGTGGGGAGAGAACATGTGTAATCTAAAGTGACTTTCAAACTCATCAAATTGGTAAAAGATAATAAAAGATGATGATAATGTTGCCAAGTGTTTGGGGAAAACAAGGACAAAAATATTTTGCTGGTGCACTTGTAAACTGAGTTGGCCATTTAAAAATATAATCTGGAATTACATGCTACCTCCCACCCTCTAAAAAAATTACCACGTATTTTTATATGTACATGTTATTGTAGACCCCCAGGGTGGAATATAGGCCTCTTGAGGTTACAGACAATTTCATTTCTGTCTTTGTGTTACCAGGGCTTTCTGGACTTTAAAAAAATATTGCTATGACTTCTAGATTAAATGATTATAGTCAGTGTCAATGTAATTTCTGTTGCTCATTTCTTACTTTTTATTTTCAATTACTTTTTAAAGTAATTTGGGGATAAATCTTGTTAACTATATGGGGAATCTTCTTGTTACTATTATTCTTGTTTATTATGAATTCTGATTTTAGTTCTGGCAAGTAGACGTTTTGACTGTGCACAGAAAGCAGACTCTGAAAACTCCCAAAGCCATAATGTGCTCTTCTGTCTGCTAAAATGCAGGCAAATTAATAAGCATTCAGGATCTACTACTATGTTCTGAACACTGGTTAATTACTGGGAAAAACCCTTACAGAGCTTATAGTCTAACGGGGGGAGACAGCATACAAATAAATATACACAAAGTAGTAGATTATAGGCAGTATAAATAGGAAATAATTAACAGAGGGAAGTCACTAGAATAAAAAGGGGATGGGAAAGGGTTCATATAAAAAAAAAAAAACCAGGATTTTAGCTGGGGCTTAAAAGAAGTCAGGGAGGTCAGTAGGTGGAGTTGAGCGATAGCATTCCCCCTATGGCAGAGAGGCAGAGATAATGCTGAGAACCTAGTGTATTTTCTTCCTGGATGAGCAAGGAGGCCAGATACAGGATGTGGAAGGGAGTAAGGTGACTGGAAAGGTAAGAAAGGGTCAAATTATGAAGGAATTTCAAAGTCAAACAGGGGATGTTATATTTGGTCTTAGAGGTAATGGGGGAGTCAAGGGAAATTATTGAAGAGTTAATGTTATCCTTTGTGCTGTTATATGGTATTTATCATGCCCAAAATCTTTAAGAAAGTTTGTGATTGAGAAGTGAAAGGTTTTTATAGTTTGGACTAGGCAGTAATTCCTTAGTAAATACTGGCAAGTAACCAATTCGGAACATAATAAAGAAAATATTTCTATAACATTTATTGACTTATTAGATTGTTCTTTTGATAGTAAGAAGTTTAAGAACATAAAACTAGCAAAATGGGATTATCTCCTACTATATAGTTGAGCCCCCCCAAATCTCATTAATATTAATAATGGAGTCTAATACACATACATATATATTGTGTGTATGTATATGTATATGCATGTATGTACATATATTTATAATGGCCTTATACCTTAGTGATAAGTAAACTGATGACAGGATTGTTAAAATCAGAATAATTATCACTTATATATTAACAATGATTAAGAAAAAGTAAGGATGAATAAAATTCTGACTTTGTTTCCATCTTTACAAATCCAAACAAATTAAAAAAACAACAGAACAAATTTGTGAAAGCTACCAAAAACATTACAAAACGTTGCAGAGACCTCATATTGACTGGATATTACCTGTACACTCTAAGCTCTTCATTCTTAGGACTCTTCAACATATACAACGTGCTTTCAAAAAAGCAAGAAGTCCAATTTAAACTGACATTCCTATGGGGAGGTAATGGTTTGACCCATGATCCTGCTACCACAATTGTTCCAATTCTCTAATGATTTCCCTGCAGGGTTCATTTACCAGTTCTGGGTCAAAGACCAACATGTCCATGAAGACAAGGGTCAACACAAGCATTGCATGATGTATTTGAAAATAACTGGACCATAAAGGCACCCTTCATCAATTAGAAATGGCCCTTGAATTTAAAATGAAAGGAAGTGAAGTGTAAAGCACAATGCCTCCTCCAATGAGGTTACCAAACACATAGACATACATGATATACTATGGTTACTTATAAAACCAAAAATCCCTTTGGGCCAAAGTAGACCTGGGTTCAAAATAAGAGTTTTAAAAGAGATGATCTCACTTTATCATCCCTAATAGTATAGTTTTTCAGAGAATTTTCCATTTGTTGCTGAATGAGTCTTCATTGCTTGGAACCTCTTTAGGGTATCTACATGGCAATTCTAAGAAGGAAGGTTGAAATGGAGAAGAAAACACAGATGGGGATTTTTATGATGTAAGTCTGGCTTCAAGTTAAAGAATAATTTGGTGAATTTTAATTAGAATGGCCCTTATCCTTTACTTTTTGACAGAATAAAATACCATAAAGTAATGTTCTGTGGTCTTACTACCATTCCCCCTATTCCTGACTATGCATAATGAGAATATATGAAAGAATTTTTTTCTCTATGTGGGTCTTTGTGTATTTGACAGTGGAGTGTAGGGTGGGGTGGAAATTCTAAACAACAAATGACATTGGAAAAGCATGAACTGAAACAAAAACTAAGGGTTTTTAGTAAGACTTTCAGAAGAATAACTTTTTGAAAATATAAATTACTAATCACAAAGAAAACAAAACAAAAAAGACAATCTGTGGTTTTGATCATAAGGGGAAGAATACACAATATAATAGATATCTTTTGCCTTCTCTCTTTGCTAAAAGTCTGTATATCTGTGTAAAAGGAAAAGAGAAAGGCAAGAGAGAGGTTGGGGGAGGGAAGGAAGAATGTCAAAATAATGGAATCATAACACTATTCAGAAACTTCATACCAGAACTGAGATCATATCAGTGAGTGAAATCTTAAAAATGGGATTTTACCTGATGGTGGGATGGAGAAGGGAAGAATGAAAAGAATGACAACCCTCAGGCTAGTAATGGTGGCTAATGTAGCTTTTGGAATAATTTTCAATGGGCCTGCATAGTATCAACTGTGTTTCACTTGACCAAGTTTAAATTTTCACCAATGAGAATGGTTGAAAGAGAAAAAAATTAGTGTTTCATGTTTGCTCTTCAAATCTGATTGAGAACAATGACGAAAAGCTAAGAAGAATTTTTTTAACCACTCGTAAAACAAATTACAATTCTAAAATGCTTTATTTTTACCTTTATAATTTTAAATGGGCACTGCTAAATATGTTGTCTGGGAGACATCGTCTCTAGATTCCCAGTGTTTATAAAAACATTCTTCTAGTGGTATTGAAAACATAAAGACAAATAAAAAAGAAACAAGTGTTACACTTCTGTGACATCAAAATACTATATGATTCATTCATTTAGAAAGGGGTCTCCATCCCAGGGATCTGTTTGTAGCCCTCTACTATTAAAATGCTTATCACTGACATGAAACATTGCAGAGACTCCTTTCTGACCCATAATCACTTAAAAAGAGTTGTACCTATCTATGCAGGAAAAATAAAGTAGACAAGGAATATTTATTGTTCAGATTATGATATCAAACAGAAAAAACAACTTATAGTGATAATCCATCAGTACATATGGTAGCCAAATAACTTCACACAGCTGAAAGACACCAGAGATCATCTGGGTATAACCCCCTTATTTTGCAGATAATTGTGCAAAATTATGCTGCAAAGAAGCTAAGTGATTTGCACGAGGTTGTACAAATAGTTAGCAGAAAGGCTATAACTAGAACCCAGGGTTCCAAATTTGATATGAAACGAATTAAACATGAAGACTAAGGCCAACATTTTTATAATACAGAATCTCATTGTGAGGTATATCTTTTGTCCAAGGATCTGCCTAAGTTGGTCTCCAACCAACTATTGGCAAAGGGGGTAGGAAGCAGGTTGTGATCTATGTTGGATGAGAGAGTACTCAGTTATGAAATCACAGATTCTTAAAGCACTGAAGTAATGAAGAGAAATGTAGAATTTCACAAGTTCAATAGCACTTAAGAGGCTATCTAATTTAAAAGGGCACTTGAATAAAAAAATATGCTTTACACTACACCTGACAAGTGGTCATTCTGTCCTATCCTGGAAGACCTCTGGTAAGGGGAAACCGAACTGAACTGAGGTAGACCAATTCATTTTTAGATAGATGTAATTTTAAGGAAGTTTTTCTTTACATGCAGCCTAAGTCTATCTCTATGTAACTTTCACCAATTGCTTCCCATTCTACCCACTGGGGCCATTAGGTACAAGGCTGAATTCTCTTCTGGATAACAAATCCTTAAATGGAGCTTTTATGTTCCCTCTATGTATTCTTTTTTCTAGGGTAACTAACCATTCCAGGTTTTTGCAAGCAATCTTCACATGGTAGTAAGCTCAGAGGTTCTTTCTTATTCTGAAAACTCATCTCCAAATGTACTTCAGGTTATCAATGTTCTACCTAAAATGTGGTGTCTAGAACTAAACACAATACTGCACTTAAGACTTGTGTAGGACCCACTGGCATTACTAACTCTTTTTATACCTTCATGCAACTCAAGAGACATTCCAGTAAGTCAACATATCTCAGATGCAGGTATTCATTCCAAGGATACAGATCACAATCCATCTGTTTTCCTATTCTGAGTACTTCTTGCCAGCGACATTTCATATATTCACCCCAGAAGGTTCTAACTCAATTTGCTGGGAACGTCCCCTACAATCTTCTGCCATTGCATGGCTACCAAAAGAGCATGTTGGCTATCCAGTGGTTTTCCCTTTTCCTTATTAAGTGACTATCCTATCTTGTTTTCTGGTCAAACATCTTCTGCTTGACATTCTTAACACCATTTCTATTTTTTCTTGGGGGGGAGGGGAAGGCAAGGTAATTGGAGTTAAATGACTTGCCCAAATCACACAGTCACATAGTAATTAAGCATGAATAAAATTCTGACTTTGCTTTCATCCTTACAAATCCAAACCAATTAAAAAAACAACAGAACAAAATTTTGAAAGCTACCAGAAACATTACAAAACAGACTTCACATGGACTGGATATTACCTGTACACTCTAAGCTCTTTGTTCTTAGGACTCTTTAAGTGTCAAGTGCCTGGGACCCGATTTGAACTCAGGAGGTCTTCCTGACTCTAGGGCCTGTACTCTATTCTTTGTGCCACCTAGCTGCCCCTACATCACTTCTTCTTCTCTTTTTCTTAAACATTTTTTTGGAGGGGGGAAGGCAAAGCAATAGGGACTAAGTGACTTGCCCAAGGTCACACAGTTAGTAAGGGTGTCAAGTGTCTCAAGGCCAGATTTGAACTCAGGTTCTCCTGAATCCAGGGCTGGTGCTCTATTCACTGCACCATCCTACCTGTCTCAACATCATGTCTTAAAGAAAAAGCATGAACATCTGTCTTGCCATTGTACCTTCAGGGCCATGGGATTTTTCTTTCTGACTTTCAGCTAAAACCTTTTATACATATACATATACATATACATATACATATACATATACATATACATATACATATACATACATATTTCTCTCCCCCATTATAGTGTGAACTCCCTGAGAACAGAAACTGTCTTACTTTTTTCCTATTTGTATCTTCAGAGTTTAGTATAGTGCTTTCTAAATAGCAGGCACTCAATAAATACTGTATACATTCATTCATTCTCTTACAACCATACATTTTAACTGGGAAGATATGTTAAAAAGAAAGGCTTTTTTTTTTTCACAGAGAAACTTGAGGGTGATTAAAGGATCTTGGGGGAATAGCCAATTGACTATTTTCAGTATGTGTCCTAGACATATGTATTGGTAGATAAGCATTGTAGTTTTCTTGTTTGTTTCCCCACTCAACTACATATCATAGTCTGAATAACCATTACTCATCCACTTGGTTTTTCCAGTATGGACATTTAGGACAAAGACTTTTTAGTGGTTTTAGATCTCACTTAAGAAACTGAAAGGACTAAAGTACAACAATAGAGATTTCCTGCCAAAATGACATTGAGCCATTACTGATTAAATTTCAGGTCTGGTCATTCAATTATTTCTAATTCCACCTACTGTGTTCTTATCATCCAGTCCATACCTCTTTCATAATAATCATGAGAAACTTTGTCATAAGCTTTTCTAAAACTTGTGATTATATGTATATCAGGGATATGAGAAGATATAAATTTTTCATGACTATCTTAGTTGTAGATGACACTATCTACTGTATCCAGCCCTGGAACATCACAGAGCCTCCTAAATGAGAACCACTGTGGATAGACAATGAGAAGAGGCCCATCACTGCATGAGCAGATGAGGTTGAATTAGGCTGCCTTTGGGAAATTGCATTGAGCTTTTAATAACCACAAGCTTCTCACTGCAACAAAGATCTTTCTTTTTAATAAAATATTCTTCCAGTGATGCAAAACAGCTACAAGCCATTGTTATATCAGTCTCTGAAGGACTGAAGTTCAGGAGCATCTAGCTAGCAACAGAGAGATGTATATAGGCTGAAATATATTACTGTACAAATGAAGAACTTTCAGGAAAAGTGGAATAATGGATGGCATTAGAGCAATCAAATGAATTCACCTGTTCCATTGGTATTCATGCAATATCAAGTCATTCAGTAGAAAGCTCCCAGAAAAAAAAGGTTGATTTCAGCCCTGTGGTGAGTTTATATAGGACACAGAGAAGACTCCCAAAGATGGAAGACACAATACTGATGAGATTAAAAAAAAAAAAACACTTAACTATCAAGGTACCAGATCAGGAAGAGCTCCTGTATATCTACAACAATTTATTTCACTAGCCGTGTGACCTTGGGCAAGTCACTTAACTCCAATTGCCCTCCA
Organism: Petaurus breviceps papuanus; assembly: GCF_028583685.1. Classification (NCBI taxonomy): domain Eukaryota; kingdom Metazoa; phylum Chordata; class Mammalia; order Diprotodontia; family Petauridae; genus Petaurus; species Petaurus breviceps. Next base: position 142,660 of record NW_027187349.1, on the reverse strand, counting down.
AAAAGCAAAAATAAAATAAAATAAAACTATTTATTTCCATCTACATCAAAGAAGAATCATAAAATCCCACTTTGTTTCATTTCTCCAGGTACCATACTCATATACTCATATAGGCAATCTCAGCTATCACGACAGGACTGAAAATTTTTGAGAATGAGGGAGCTCAAATACGATAGAAAAATAACGAGAGTTGAAGTCAGAAAATGTTTTTGAGTGCAAATTCTACTACGTACTTGGCAAATGACCACTTAACATCAATTTTCTGATAATTAAACAGCTAAAATGATGGTAAAAGATGGTAGGGTTTCAGAGACAGAAAGGATGCAATCCCTTCCATTGAAGAGTTTCCATTCTTCCGGGAGGAAAGGCGTGTAAAAAGTACAAGGCAACAATATTAAAGGAAAGGAGAGGTACAAAGTATTCCAGAAAATAATATGAAGAGACAACACTTTCAAATAAGATGTAGCAAGGAACGTTTATATATAAGACTATATAACTACTTAATCACTCCCAATGGGGATATGAATGTACTATTCTGTTCATTAACCAATCCATAAACACAGCTGCTGGTGAAATATGGCATTACATTTCTAATATTTCTTCATAACTTAAAAAAATTAAGATTAACTTTACTGCCAAAGCCAATAACACACTAAATCTGGATACTTTAATATTTTGGTGAAAATCTTTCTTTTATTTCCCTTCCCATACCAAATGATCAGTCTTTTTATAAGAAGATAAAAACAATTGCACTGCTTGCACTACAAGACAGTTATAAGATCAAATGAGATAATGCATGGAAAACATTTTGTAGAATTGAAAAGTACTATGTATTTGTAAGCCATGATGATGATGATGATGTCTCTAATAACTCTAATAATTTATTAAAGGAGAATGGCTAGTATCATCTTCATGACTTAAATAAAAATCAACTGTTCATTTGCTGGCACCAATGGACACCTATACTATTTGGCATCAGAAAAATATTTGGAAGCACTCTACTTGGAGGCTTTGTTTTTATCAATGAATCAACAGGCACTGATAAAATCTCTACTGTGTCAGTCATACAGATAAATATATGGAGAATGAAACAACCCGTACTCTCAAAGAAATTACATTCAAGTGAGGAAGATGAGTACTTATATGTGTGTGTATGCAGAATAAACAAAAAAAATACAAGGGAGTTGAATACAAAGAAGATAGGAAAGAAGGGCACTATCTTTTGGGGAAGGAAACTGGGAAAGGTCTCCTATATAAGTGTGCCATTTTAATTCGTTGGAATACGTAGGTTGGATTAAGTGACATCCAAGATCCCTTCAAAATCTATGATTCTAAGTTTGGAAAGAAGAGGAAGAATCATAATATCAAGTTCACCTAAAATTACAGAAATAGTGCAATAAGGCCATAAGGTCTATCTTCACTCTTACATGTAACTCTCCTACACACTTTCCCAATATGCACTAAATACATGTGCAAAATGGTGAGGTAAAGAAATATGGGTTGAAGTTGTAGCTTTATCACCAGCTAGTTGTGTGAGACTTTGGGGGAAAAAAAAATCACACAATCTCTTTTGGCTTCAATTATTTTTTATCTGCAAAATAAGAAGGGTGAACTAGACGACAGCTCTTTTCTAGTATGAACCATCTCTAGGATTCTATAATCTATAACCATGTTACACTAGAAGCAGAAGGTGAGTTACATAAGAAGAGTTGAGAAAAGGAATGTGAGAAGTAGAATGTCTGTGAATATGTCACAGTCATCAACAAAAAGCATTCGTTAGATAAGAGATTTACTAACTGACTACTTGTGTAAAGTATTGTGTTAGGCATTTTAGAGGATACGAATTTTTCAAGTGTTGTCTCTCAGTGATCAGGAAGAAAGAGTTCATGTACATACACATGGAGTGTAATCTACTCACATTTAAATCACTCTAATTAGTAGTTGACATGAGGTATCTCTTGCTATATTTGTTAACTTCTTTATTTACCTGTACACTTTTTTTTAAATCACCACCTCAATGTTTACAAGCATTTGGAATAATTTTCGACAATGTCCCTTTCTACAGCATTTTCCCCTTTTACTGTGATGTGTGCTTGGGAGCTGTATCACATGGACACTTCATTTCAAGTGTTCTTACCTGAATTTTCTAAAGAGTAAAGCAATTTTTTAAATACCCTTCTGTATAAACAAAGAGATAGTTTCTTTTCTTTCTAGTCTATCAATAAGGAACATGGATTATGCTGGAACTGGATCCCACCACAGAGACTACAATTATCTCCTCAACCATGATGGGTCAATTGTAAACCTATTTCTGCCTTGCCTCTGAAATAAAGACAAATATGGCAAATATGGACTTTGTACTATACAGAACATTTTAATATTTAAGGATTTCTTCCTTAAGCAATAATTCAATCTTCAAAATGGAACTAATCAAGGAAAATGATTAAGTACACATACACTCTTGGTAATCATAATAAGGAATCTATGAAGTATATTCTTTTCTTCCATTTAATGCCATTTCAATTTCTCTGATAAGCACAACAAAAAGCAAAAGAGAGGCTTGAGATAACATAAGAGACTAATGCAGATGTCATTTTAAAAGGCCTTTATAAAGGGCCATCTTTCTCCATGCTGACAGATGTTAGCTTCCTTATGCACTGCTTTGGTGAAGTCGCCTCTGCTCAAAAACCATCAATAGCTCTCCACTCTTGAATTAATCAAGTTCAAAATTCTTTTCTTTGCTTGGTATTCAAGGTGAATGTCCAACAATAGGTCACAAGCCTCCATATAATCTGTATTCTACTTGTCTCTTCCACCCCATACAACATTTCTAGGCACCTCTGATCTCTGAATTTTGTTCACACTGTTCCCTATTCTTTCATTGTCCTCCTTTTCTGAGATCCTTGCCCTCATTTAGTTTATAACTCTTTCAAAGGTCTATATAAATTTGATTTTCTCCAGGAAACCTGCCCTTACCCTCCAAAGATAACAGAACCAAAGACCATCAAAAGTATTGTAATATGCATTACAGGCCTTACAAATTTGCATCAGAAAGTCTCTGCTCTTTAGAAGCTTATAAGGAAAAGTAAATCAAGTGATCCATATAAATGAATAAACAGATAAGGATAAGAGATAATATAAATGCAATTCAAAATTCAAACATTTATTAAGTACATACTATATTTCAACCTCTGTGCTCGAGGGCACTGGTGACATAAAGACTAAAATGAATCAATCTTTACCCTCAAAAAACTGCCATTTTATTGGGAGGGAGAGGAAATCGCATATATACATATAGTTAAATTCAAAACATAAAAAACAATTTTAAAAATATTCAAATATACAAAATAATTCTGTAAGGAATGATTAAAAAGTAGATTCAAGAAAGCTTGTATGAAGTGTCACTTGAGCTGATCCTTGAAAGAACCTAGGGATTTCTAGGGGAGGAAATATGGGCATAGGACACAGCTTGTGTAAAGTAATAGGGAGGGGAGGTGGAATATCATGTACAAAAAACAAGCAAGTCAGCTGGCTTCCACGGTATATAAAGAGGTTAAGGGAGAAGAATTTAAAAAAAGTTAGAACAAAATTAAGAAGTGGTCTAAATGAAAAAGAAATGATTACCAAAAAGGTAACCTAGCAAGGAAATTTATTGAGAAACAGGATGAAAGATCTGTGCTTTAGAAATATCACTTTAGTAACTGAGTAGAAGATGGAGTGCACAGTGGAGAGACTGGAGGATAGGAGACTGTGATAGTGAAGTGAGAGATGATGAGAGCTTGGAATGGGGTAGTGGCAGTATGAATGAAAGAAGCTGCCAAGACTTGACAACTGAACGGAGATGAGAGGTCAGAAAGAATGAAGAGTTGAAGATGATGCAGAGGTTGTAATCTTGGGTGGCTAGAAAGATGGTAATACCCTCAAGAGAAACAGGAAATTTAGGAAAAGGAGGGAGTTTAGGAGGAAAGGTATTAAGTTCTGTTTTGGACATGTTAACCACAAGATGCCTATAAGGCATTTATGGAAATGTTCAAGAGGCAATTGGTGATTGGGGGAATGAAGCTCAGGAGAGAAATCAGAGCTTGACATATAGATTTAAAAATCTTCTGCATAGAAACTTGAGACCATAAGATTAAAAAAAAAATGAAATTAATGCAAGTACTCAACAAACATTTATACTTAATATAGACACTATGTTTAGAAATGTATAACTACAAAAATAATATATCAAGATGTTTTATAACATTAGAGGAAAAGGAAAGTACATAAAGCTGAATAAGAAGTCATTTTTATAATGTATTAAAGCTTACAATGCACTTTCCCACAATAATCCTATCTCAGAATTATTAAATTGTGAATTCCAGAACAGTAAAGACTGTGTCTGCCTTTCTTTTTAATCCACAGAAGTTAGCACAGAGCCTAGCACATAATAAGTAATTAATAAAAGCTAGTGGCTTCTTATGCTCAATTCACAGATGAAGATATTGAGGGTCAGAGATTAAGGTTGTTATCCATGGTTATATCAGGTCACCTAAATACAAATCCAGTGATCTCTTTACCTGGATCAAAACACCTCTTGGTAGTTTATTTTGACCAAAGGTCTAAAAGAATGTTTAAAAGTAGAATGTGGGGAGGAGAAAAAGTATTCAAGCTGTAACAGGGGATAGCCTAGATAAAAAAAAAAGAAAAAAACTGAAGAAAGGATAGGATGCATACAGGAGTTTGCCACCATTTTTTTCTAGCATGAGAGGAAGGAAAATGATTTTAGTGAATTTTAAGACAGGTTTTAAAAAGTAGAGGTTGGGAGTTTTATTTGGAGTAAATTATAACATAAGATAATGGCTATCAGCTAACTCAGTATCCCCAATGTCTGTAAATAAACAGGGTAAAAATCTAAAAAAGGTGATGAGAAAAGTAGGCAGGAAAGGGTTTGGAAAGTTGAAGAATTTAGGCAAATTTATAAGCCTCAATGTCTTTCTGAGTATGACAAATTTTTATAGCAGATCTAAACTTTTCTGTTTTTTTAAAAATTCAAATGTTAATTTTAATAAATCCTCTTATAAAAATCAAAGAAAAAATTGGGATTGCAGAATACTAACATCAGTACCTTAATACCAAGAATTTCTGAACTTGAGGGTCACATTTAATGGGAAGAAATAATTCATCCTTAAAGATATGTACATATGAACATTCTACCACATTATAAATCAAGATGATAATTCTCTAGTTAACTTTCACACATTAGCCTAAGTTCAATGTTATTAAGCATCTTTCAATATTATCTTTAGGAATTTTAAAAAATGGACTGATTGGTTGTCTTTATAGATGTGAACTTATCAATGTTCTGTTTAGTGTTGGTATGTAGACAAGGAGTTGGCAGCAAGGTTCCTTTTGCACTAATTACATTCTTTTCCAAAAGTTCACCCTGCCTGGGTGTCCAGGTAATTGCAATTAAGTCAGGAATCTGGTAATTAGAAATTCAAGTGCCCTGCCAAGAACAATACACTTCCTTTTGCCGTGCTGCCCACAAGAACTAATTCACTCGGAAAGGACAGAAGCTGATGTGAAGTGGCAGAGTAGATGTTGATTAAGCAACAACCACTGAAATAAATTTCCCCCCTCATCGCTCTCCCTAAAATCAAATTCATTACATCTCATTTAAACTACTAGAAAGCATTTTATTACCTCTGAAACACTGGAGCACCAAAAGTAGCCATAAATATAAAAATGATGCCTGTCTTCCTTCTAGTAACAGAATTTGCCTGAAAAGACCTAAGTCTGTGAACTTTCCTGAAAAACCTAAGGATAAGTACTCGTATTTTTCCTCAAGTGCTCATTTTCTTCCTAATCAATTTATTAAACATTATTCAATGAAGCTCCAATCCTACACCAACTAGTTTATAACAAATCTTAACAAGAAATATGAAACAAAGGAAAACATTAGTGTACAGTTTGTAATTATGTGTAACCAAAAACAGATTCTGTATTTGGTAGACTATTTTATATAAATGATTTTCTCTATACAAAGAATCTCAAAAGTTTTAGCGCAGGTTTCATTTTATTTTGAAATGCAAAAGAATGGTATTTTTATATGGTTTGTTATTTCATGGATCCAGATATGCCACTTATTAAATCTTATTCACAAAAGAAGAATGAGCTCTCTTCCTGAAAATCTATCCTACACACTGTTGCCAAATTTCCTAAAGGACTACTTTACAAATAAAAAGTTCTAGCTTTAAAAACCTTAAATGATTAGCCAAACCTAAAGGTCAAACTGCCATTCCATGACATTTAACACCTTCCAAAGTCTCTAACTTCAAGACAGTTTTTCAACAGTGCATCTACTACTACTCCATAACACAAACCCTCACAGTTCTAGCCAAACCTGGGTATTCAAATCTCCAAAATATGCACTACATACACTACAGATTTTTCTCATGTTTTCTCTGGATTGAGATGCCCAGTTCTTTCCCACACCTCACCCCCTTCCTGCTGGGGGTCCGAGTGCTAAGCATTCCACAAGACCCAGCCCCACTGATCTCCTTTGAGAAGTCATTCCAACTGTCCCACACAACCACCATGATCCCTCCCTTGTCTGAGTCTTCCCAGCAATGATCTGTAGCACTCATTGGTGTTTACTATATGCTACTTGACACTATTATCGTTTACTGTATATAGACAAATCTTATTTTTCTGATTAAATTATAAGTGAGTTTTGAAGACCAACTTAATTTTTCATAGATGCTACATATGACTGGATCTCAATAAATGTCATTTACGCTTATGAAAAAAGTCTTTTTTTGGGGGGAAGGAGATCATATATTGCATTATACATAGATCTGATTAATTAATAGAAATTACATTCCATAATAAATTGTCAGTAAAATTACAGATGAATTTAGTAAACTGAACCTCTCTGTTTCTGGTTCATAAGACAAAAAACTGAGATGTTAAAATGATACCAAGTTTTTTAAACACTATATTTTGGAATGGATGTTTTCCATTTTATGGCTATAAAATAAGCTAGATTTGCCACAGACTTTGTTTTCTAGTACTCCAGTGGCTAAGAAGATTTCTGAGATCTGTGTCAGACAAAACTGCTGGAAGAAGAAACTGAGATCGTCAAAATCTCAAGACAGAAACACTGGAAACAAAAATGAAATGTACAGCGTTCACCACCTACCCCAGAAGTACATCAAGTGCACAGTAAGGAAAGGCTAGAGTAAGAAATTACCTTTCCCACTCTGTAGCAAAGCCTCAGGAGCCAATAACACAATAAATAAAACTGCTGGTATGATGGAGAGATCCAATAAAGATACTTATCACTTATTTTCAACTTTGTCAGTCAAATATATCCTATTATTTTCAACATTTTTTGTATGTGTCTAGAACTTCACATAAAAAAAATTCTTCAACCATATTTCTGAGTACATGAAGAATAAATCATTTTCCCCATTGCTCTACTCCCAACCAAGGACTGACCAATATATCAATTGATACCAGAAAACAACTATGTACCAATTATCAAGAATTAGTTGTCGTCTTTTTACGCCTTTCCTCTCTGTAGGAAAAATACTGGCAAAATTTTAGAGCTTTCCTGCTGAAAAAAAAAAGTCATTCTTACTGTTTCTTATTTCAAGTTTATTCTAATTATATTTCAGAGACACAAACAACAACACAAAATACTCCGGAAGGGATCTTTACTTAGAACTTTAGAACTCCAATTACACATGTTACGAAAGGGAATAAATTCAAGCCATTAGATAAAATACGCACAATTTCACTGGCAAAAAGAAACAAATGCTGTTAAAAAAAAAATAAACTCAGTGAATAAATGAAGGCCTTACATAGGGTAAAATGATCCAGATCTCTTCAAGTGGTATATTAGCCAATATCTAGGTTAGAGTAAGGTCTAGAAACTAGCTGTGACTTCATTGATACAGGGAACAATAAGAAGAAACTTGTTATCCCTCCAGGTTAGGCCCTTATTGGCTACTCATATTGGTGGAAAACTGTCTGAAATACAATAGGTTAAATGATTTGCTCAAGGTGACAGAGTGAATACATGTCAGGTACCAAACTTGAACTCAAGTCAAAGGTTTAGAGGGCAAAGATAAGACAGAAATATTCCACAAATCGACTCATGAAAGGAATCCCAGAGAAAAGCCCCAGGAATTTCATAGCCTCAACCTTGAGTTCCCATAGGGAAGGGGGAAAAAATTAACTGCAAGCATCCCAGTTCAGTTACCAAGGTGAACCAGTCAGGATCACACCAGACTTAGCTGCTTCTACCATGGGTGAGAGATCTTGGAATACAATATTCCAACAAACAAAAGACAAACATATAACCAAAAAATAACGTGTCCTACAAAGTTTGTTATAATCCTACAGAGGGGGAGAAATGATCCTTTAATGAAATAAAGGGTTTTAATGCATTTCTGATGACAAGATCAAAATGGAATAGGAACATTAAAACACAAACACAAGAGTCAAGAGAAACCTTAAACAGGTAAATTTATTTGAGCAACAGGATATGTATGACGACTTAGTGCTAACATTTTAATAAAAGGAGAAGAAATTGACACAAGAAGAAAATACTTGATAATGGAGGTCCAACTATTCTAAAAAGAAACATGAAATTATGAAAATAAAGTCATTAAAATGTCCACAGTGATTCCACTCCTAGGCATATATCCTAAGGAAGTCAATGATAAAATCAAAGAATCTACTTATACACCAGAATATTTATCAGCCCACTTTGTAGAAACAAAGAACTGGAAATAAAATACTTAGTTGCCCGCAGATTGGGGAACAGCTAAACAAATTGTAACACCTTCACATAATGCGATATTACTGTACAATAGAAACAATGTGAGGAATGCAGAGAAACATGTGAAAACTCATAAAACTGATCTAAAGAAGTTAGAAAAGCAAACAAAACAAAACAAAACTGCAATCATGTAGATAGTAAGATGGAAAGAAGAAATAAAGAAATAATGACTCTCAAAAGACATAAAAAAATTAACCTCCCCTACTATTTTACAAAGGTGTGGACACCACAGGTGTAGACTTTGTTTATCAGTTTTATTGATTCTTCCCTCTTCCTCTTTTTATCTATATTTCTAGCTATTTATTTTGTTGTACAGGATGCCTGGAAGGAAGGAGGCTAAAGGGATAAACTGAGGTGATGTAAAAACATTATTAGCACTAGAAGTTTACTTTTTAATATTCACTGATTAGAATAGAAAAAAGGTCAAAAGGAAACAGATAAACAGAAGACTTTTGAAAGTAAAGTGTAGATTTTACGTACGTGTGTGTGTGTGTGTGTGTGTGTGTGTGTGTGTGTGTGTGTACTAAAGCATGGGGAACATTCATGGATTCATATAGAAACCTCTTTTTGTATTTGTGTATGTGTATGTATATGTGTGTGTGTATTTGTAAGAACACAAAAAGAAAAATCACTACTGCACAGGGAGCCAGGATATCTGAGGTCCATTCTTGATTCTGATACTAAATATCTTTTACTTTATGACTTAGGCTGTAGTCACTAGGAGGGAACTGACGTCAGTTTCCTTATTCATAAAATAGAGGGGGTTGGACTTGAGTTATATGATTTCTAAGATACTGGGTTAGTGCCAAAATTTATGTTCTTGGGGAGACACAGTGTTTTTCTAAGGAGCAAGAAAATCAGTAAGGAGATTCCAAAATAGTTTTCTCCTGCTTTCTTTCTGAGTTTGGCTTTTATAGATACTGTTTTTACACAGGGAGGAACTTAAATATAAAACAAGGAATTCTGACAGAAACACATAACTGCTACCCTCAAAAAAGTAGAAAAGAACTACTTCATGCTATTACTTGAATGTTTCAAGGTCCAAGATTTCATTTGGGTAGGTTTCCCCATGTACCAGCATAGCTCATAGCATCTCTGCTTTAATAGACAATTTCAATTAGTAGGTGTGGTATAAAAACATTCATTTCTGGGAAGTCAAACCCATAGTGATGAAGACATGTAACCTTCTAGGGCAATCTTAAATTTCTTTCCAACTAGATAGACCTGCAAGAGTTTGTGCTCTCCCAGCAGGGTCATCAAAAGCAAAGGGGCATCTCTAGGTCATGATCAGGATTTTAGCAGAGATATGCTATTTTTAATTATAGAGTATAGAAATAAAATGCACAATCAATAAATATCCTTCTATAAAAAAATCCTTCTAGACTCACTTTTACATTAGATACACTCTGAACCAAGATATTAACAGAAATGGTCAGGATTCTCAGGATTAACTAATTACCTTTAGGGAAAACAAATGGCAAATAGATTGCTAAGTAAAACTAGATAGGTTTCTATATTACTATTCCTGTATTATTAATGAAAATGAGCTATCTTAATGTCTCACTCACTTGCTATGCCTTTGCTATCTACCAGGGACGAGGTTATTTATAGAAGGGTTATACTTGTCTTGTTCTTGCCTCAAACTTCTAGTCTACTGCATTAAACATACTTGGAACTTAATAAGCAAATAAATGAAAAAGACTTCTCAAATTTCCCCAGTAAAGCCATACATTCATTTCTTTAAAGTTCAATATAAGAATTAGTTCCTCTAAGATCATAGACAAAAACGCACCCCCTGCCACTCAATCTGCGTTTGCATTGCATCATCTGTGAGTCTAGAACAACACAATATGCGAGTACACTATTCGACATCACTGTTAGGAAAAGGTCTGATGCATCTGTAAGTCTCACAATCACTAGAAGGATGAATTACTGCAAGTAATATAATGCCTGACACACAGTAGGTGCTTCATAAATGTTTGATGATTGTTCATAGATTTAGAGCTGGAAGGGCAATAGAGGACAATTATAGACAGGGAAACTGAGGGTCTATAGAAGCTAAATTACTTAAATATAGGTTAGTAAATAACACATACAGGATTTGAACCCAGGTCCCTCAAATTCTATTTTCCATAATTTTTTAACTATAGTGCACTATTTCTCCAGATAAGTTTAGCATTTCCAAATTTCTTCCACCTTGCTCAAATGAATCCACATCCTTTATCCAACATGTTTTTGAATGGCTGGCATTTGTTGGTCTGAATATAGCTAGCTAGGGCTATACAAAAAATTATTTGACTGCATGTGGTTATTAAAAACAAAAACCACAAAAACAAATCTTTATGAGCACTGAGTATTCTGAATGGTTTTTCTACATACCAGTTGCTTTGAAACTGTACAGACATAATCAGTCACAATATGCTTTATGACATTTCCATGTTTATGTGATTGCACATTTTACTAAGTTCTTTTGAGGAAAGAATTGTATCTTCTTCCAAACAAATCCACCCAATACTTAGGTGAACATTTTGCAGTATTTTGCACTTTCTGTCCTTAAGTATAAATGGTATTGACTCATAAAGCCATATTTACATTATTTATGTGTTGAGATTTAAAATTTCAATGTTGACCATGGTAGTTCCCCATGAAAACTTTAGTTTATTACAGAAAAATGTGAAGACAAGGTACCAATTATATTGGGAGAAGGTGATCAGTTAGAACAAAACTCACTTTGCTAGTAGACATATAGCATCTGTCTAAAGTTGACATCCATTTCAACAGGCATGTTTTTCCTGGACAGATCCATTACCATTCAATAACCTGTTTGAGAGTGATTTCCTGATAAATTGTACTACTCTGGACAAGTCACACAGGTTTCCAACAGTGTGGCTGCCAGGAGAGAATTCAACAATCCACAAGGGTCATTTTGCCCATTTTATAAAAATACAACCCCTGCCATGCAACCTGCGTTTGCATTGCATCATCTGTGAGTCTGAAACAACACAATATGAGACAACGCTCTTCAACATCACTGCTAGGAAAAAAAGTCTGATACCTCTCTAAGTCTCACAATCACTAGAAGGACAAATTATTGCATTAAAAAAAAATAAATTAACTACCCAATAAGGCCATACAACTGGAATTAAAAAAACAACATAAAGATTCAATCATATGAACATTATGCAAACGATAATTTTGTGAATACAGAAACTGACTTCTCTAAAATGTGTTATTTGTGGGAGTTGAAAACATCAAAAAGGGATAAAAAGAAAATGAATATTTTTTTAATGGGGGAAAAACCCACCTTTTGTGCAGTGCATTATTTGTAATCGCTAAATGGCTGTGATCTTTATCACTTGAGAATTATCTACATATGCTCAGTAATTATACTGTTATATTCTTCCGGTGATTAGGAACATATATGTGTGTGTGTGTGTGTATTTTATCTTGACTTCCTCTGCTTATTTTTCTTGCTAAGTATGCAGATACAAGAAATGTATGCATTCACATGGTATACCTGAAGAACAAAGCAAAGCACTCACAACTGGTGTATTGGCTTAAGAAATTACATTTCAATGTAATCTAAAATATTCTTCAAATTGGAAACATAATTTGAATGTAAGCGGTTTCAAATCGCAAATATTGTCATCTCAAATAAAAACATTTCCATTAACAATGATTTTTTGACTCAGTATGAGAACTTACTGTACATTCTTCTTCCTATTATTATTTACTGAACTCTAAACTGCATTTTCCTTTAATATTTAAATTGATAATAGAGCTGCCTAGAAGATCTAGTATTGCTGTGCTCGTTTCCATGTGCTGTTTCAGTTTTAAGGCACATTTTCCTTTATTTCACTTTTCCACAAGCCATAAAAAAAACTCATTTCTAATTCATCTGTTCGTTCAGCTTAACCTCTCTTCTCAGCAATTAAAGCACTCTGCGCATCCCTCATCTATCACACAGCCAGCTAAATAATGCATTGCGTCCTCCGCTCATCTTTTATCATCCCAAATGACAGGTATTAGCATATCTCCCCAGTCAATTACACTGCAGCGGAATAATCACAGCATAATTGGGCGAAAGCCACTCTAATCACCAACCCTGCAAACTCACAGAATAAAAACTGAGTGGCAGTTCAGACAGGCCTTGCTCTTGTCCATGACTCTAGCCAACAAGCTTGGCAGGTCTCCATTTCCTTCTTCCTTTTAAAAGTTATTCTTTGGTGGATAAACTTCTTTAAAAATCTTATATACAGGAAAAAATACATACATACATAAATAGAAAATATATACTACTGAATGTACGTATGTAGTCATATGCTTGTACTCCTGCAAGCTTGCACAGATTGTTAAATAGCATATAATAAAAAATTCCACTGTCAATCAGAAAGGAAAAAAGGTCATTTCATGGATATGATGTCATTATACGTTCTATTTCATGGCTTATATTAAACGCAAAATAGAATATTTAAATTTTTTTATAATAACCATATATATTTGGGAGAAGAAATATTTCTTGTTTAATAATAAAAATTTATGTCCTTTAAATTTCTATCAAGAGTCCCCTAGGCCTTTTTAAATGTCGAGATTTCTCAACTATGTACCCAATCTATCCATTTTTCACAAGGACACTGAAAACAAAACAAAATAATTTTAATTCACTTTTGCTATTCTAACTTACTCTTCAGCAACATGGGAATGAAGGACTTTCCCCTATTTTTAAATTCAACTGACACATGACCCTAATTAAGCAATTATGTATGATATGCCAAGAGAATAAATTTGTACCTAATGAAAATGGAACATACAACATTATATTCACTTGAACAGAGCAGAAAAAAAAGGGGGTGAAAAATTTTATCACAGAAATAAAATCAGAATTGGATGAATCAGAAATAGGTGGTTAATGTGGAAGCATGAGAAGTTGAAGACAGAGAGAATAGTTGTAGGATTTAAAAGAAAATGAAATGAGAAAAAATATAAATTTAGGGTAACAAAATTATTTCAAGGGATCCTTTTGCAAATCTTAAAATATTGTTTTACCTTAATGTTTAATTTTAAAAATCCTATTTCTTAATGCTTTGTAGAATTGCCTAAATGACCTGCTGGCCTTGGCCTATGTTGAAACATCTTAAAAATACATTTTTATCTGATTTCTTAGCCTAACAATACCTAGCATTTAAATAGTGTGTTAAAGACTGCAAAATGCTTCACAAATATAACCTCATTTCATCTTTATGACAACCTAAGGAGGGAGATGCTATGTTTATCCCCATTTTACAGAGAAGGAAACTGAGACTTTCCAGTGTCACAGAACTAATAAGTACTGGAGACAGGATACAAATGCAGATCTATCCATTACACCACCTAGACCATGCCAGGTGAGGACTACCTAAAGGAACTGGGTGAATTTCTGGGATAGTCTCATGGAGGCATGTAACAACTGTGTACAAATACTTACAGGCCTGTCAAAAAGAAGAGGGTCAAGAATTAGGGGATAAAACTTAGACCAATGGGTAGAAGCTGCAAAGGTTTAGGTTGATGGAAGGAAAAAATACTTAATAATTTGGAAGTGGCTACTTCACAGGACTGTGGTTCTACTCCCTTCACTGGAACTTTTCAAGTGCAGGTGGGATAACTGTGCATTGCAAACACTGCAGATGTGATTCCTAACCAGCAGAGGTTAGACTACATAGCCTAGAAGGTTCCTCCTTGAGATTCTGTGAATCTAATGTACAGCTGTTACATTCTGCCTGATATCACAGTTTTCTGCGGACGTTTTTTATCCTTCCTTATAGAGTGTAGTTACTTCAAAGGAGAAGCTGTGCTTTATTAAATTTTTATATCCTTAATATTTAGAGCTTGAAAAGTAAGTAATAGACATATGTTGATCTAGGTGATCTCTGATATCCCACTGGATTCTGAGAATTTAACTGAATCGAGGTCTCATTTTATTTTCTACTGGGTGACTTTGAAGAACAAAGTGAGCTTAGGGGGTTGTGAGGATGGTCAGTGACATGGCAAATATTGGGAGCACATAGCTATTAGAGGCTTTGTAGGTTCTTTGGCAGTGCCTGTCGGTGTTTCAGTTGTGTCTGAGTCTTCTTGAACTTATTTGGAATTTTCTTGGCAAAGATACTGAAGTGGGTTGTTATTTCCTTCTCCATTTTACAGATGTGGAAACCGAGGCAAAGAGGGTTAAGTGACTTGCCCAGGATCACATAGCTAGTAAGTGTCTGGAGTTGGATTTGAGCTCAGGTCTTTCTGACTTCAGGTTTGGGGCTCTATCTACTATACCACCTACCTGGGATTAGTGATGCATGCCCATATGACACGTACATAGTAAAACTCTCTTCTTAGTACTTCAGTCATAGGAAAAAACACCAATAAGAGCATATGAAATGATGGGAATGGGTTACTAATATATAGTGAAAGAAACACAGAAAGGACAAGATATCTATTATTTAGAATTTAAAAAATTTTCATTGTAAATAAAGTATTTTTAAAATCACCTATTTACAGAGAACACCAAAATCTATATAGACAGCTCTAGCTTCTCCCTGAGCAAGTTTCCATCTCCCAATTTTTTTGTACTATTTCTAAAACTGAGCTCATTATATTCTCCCTTAAGGCTGACCCATATCTTCCAACTACCTTGTTTCTAATGTAAAGTAGTTAAAGAAAGCATTATATTTGGAGTCAAGAAACTTGGGTTCAAATATCGTCTCAGATACTTAACTGTTGTGATCAACAGAACTTCATAGTCCTCATCCATAAAATAGTGATAAAAACACTTACAAATTCTCTCTCTCTCTCTCTCTCTCTCTCTCTCTCTCTCTCTCTCTCTCTCTCTCTCTCTCTCTCTCACGCACACACACACACCCCATTTCTGACCTCCCCTGTCCAATGGATCCTCCATACAATTTCCCAAGTGACACTCCTAAAGCACGTCTCACCACAGCTCTCTCCTATTCAATAAAATCCAAAGGCTTCCTGCTGGTTCTAGCATCAAACACCAATTTCTCTGTTTGGCATTGTAAACCCTTTCATAACCAAGCTCCAACATGCTGAGTTGATAATTTATTATTTTCCTTTGAATACGATGAATCCAGCCAAAGTGGACCATCTCACTGTCACACATACACACCCCCAGCCTATTTCCCAACCTACAGAGGTTGTCCTTCATTTCTTGAATGTACCCTCTTCCAACTTGTGGGACAAAACCCCAAGCTGACTTCAAAGGTCAGCCCAAGAGACAACTCCTACATGATGTCTTCTCTGATTTTCCAGCAGCTAGCTCCCCTCCAAATGATCTTTTATTAATGTGTATCCTGGAAAAGTCCTAACTCTGGTTGAGTCTCCCAAACTCATGGAGGATAAAAGCAGGTTACAGAAACAATGAGTTGTGAAGACTCCCACTTTACCTCATAAAGGATGTACTTGCCACCTTTCAAACTCTGAATGGATCATTTTCATCTTCCAAAAGGTGTCAGGTGATTTAACAGTCTGACCTAAACTGAGAAGGGTATGAAACTTGAAGTGGAAGAGTTAGCTTTGGAGAGGAGTAGGTCTAGGGAAGCAAACTAAGAAACCTGCCTAGCAGAAATGCTGAGCCTGGGGAACTACATCCATAAGAATCTTGAAGAAGAGAAAGGACCACAAAGTTGTTGCTCATGTGCATTCCTTTTGTGTGTCTAGTCCTTCCACTGTCTGCATTCCACAATGGCCATATGCTCTGGGTACCTGTTAATCTGTATGCTGAAGAGGCATGTTTGTGCCTTTGTTTAAAAATTCTCATCACTTATCACAATGCTTGGCACATACTAAGTGATTAATAAACTAAACATGGTAAACTAAGCATGCACTCTAGGACTATGAGGGATAATTCCCCCATATCCTTCTACTATTCTTAAATCTATGATTCCAGTAAATACTTCTTTGTTGAACTAACTGTATCTTCTGGTTGCCTAGCAAAGGCAAATACATCGGTAGGGCTGCAGTAGTTTTAAGAACATACTTTCAAAGACAGCCTTGATTCTGGGGTCATCTCAGTGACCCCCAAAATGAGTGTGAATTGGGAGGATAGCAGGAAAGGTGTACCACATGTAAACACAATGTTCTCTCAATAAAATGTAAGCTCCTTGGGGGCATATATAAAAATATTTTATTTTTGTCTTTGTATATCCTACACTTGGCTCAGAGCCTAGAACTTAGTAGGGGCTTGACAAATGCGTAATGATGAAAAGGTCATCGTGAGTAATTACTATGACAATCATTACTATTGTGGCACCACCATCCACCCAGTTACACAGGAGAAAAAGCTCTTAAGTCACTGAATCTGCTTTCCCCCACTCATGCTAGTACCATACAGTCAGTTGCCAAGTCCTACTGCTAAAACCTTTACATTTCCTGAATATGTCTCTACCTTTCTATTAACACTATGATCGATCTCCTTTGCTTAAGTTCTCGGCACTTTGATTATTCCCAATAGATTCTCAATAGCTGACTCCCTTGTCTGTCTCCTCGTCTTCACCAAGCTGCAAAAATAATCTTCCTAAAGCAGAATCCTGATCATGTCACTCAACTACTTGCTAGAGGATCACTTGCCAACTTCTTTGATGGGAGCACTAAAAAAAGCCTTCCAGATTGGTTCCCACATAGCTTTTCAGCGAAGTCATCAGAGGAATTTCAGAACCTAAGGGAAATTCAGGTGGGGTAGGGAGAGGGAAGGTCTGCATGGCTGAGGCAGATTAGAGACAAAGGCCATGGTAAAGGACAGGGGTTGAGAAAGTAGGAGGCAAGACTATTGTTGGGTAGAGTAAAGGAAGAAGTGGAAACGATGTATTTCTTGAGAAAGAGTAGGAGCTCTAGGTAACAGCAATATTAATCTAATATAAAACAAACTGTGAAATAGAAGGGATGGAAGCTGAGTGATGAGGGTTCTGACACCTTCCTAACTACCTGATCACAATGATCATTGGTATCCTGCAGGGCAGGGGCACGGTCAGGTTACCCAGACTGGCAGTGCTTGGCAGGACGGTTCATTTGGACCTAGAGGAAACTGCCTCCCCTCCACCCGAAAGAATAGAGAATCAGACAGTGACCATGGGGAATATGGGAAACTGGGAGTGGAATTTCTTCTTCTAGCATCCAAGGCTAGGATTTCTGCTTCCAGCATCCACCCACAATCCTGTACTAGTTCAAATTTTGCTGTTTGGCCTAACTTCATATTATTCCCCTTCAAAATCTAGGAAAACTGGTCCATAAATTGTTCTCCAAATGAAACATGCCACCTCCCATCTCTGTACATTGGAACAGGTTAACCATGAGTGATTTCCCATCAGTTCATAAAAGCTGATGGCTAAATTTCAGTGTGGACATTTATACTGCAGAAATCAGCACATGTGTAAAACGTGAATTATTTCCAAAAAAATTATTATCTAGACTTAAGAAAGTGATAAAGAAAATGTTAATAATACAGCTTAAATTTAAGAATATGTTGTGCTTAGCTTTTCCCCTCTTGTAAACTTTGTTAAACATTTACCAGCACATTTCTGGTTACCCAATGTCTATATAAAATGTTTCCTCTTCCCATCTCCTCCCTGAAGCTTTCCATCATGATGATGATGATGACTGATGATAACATTTATACAGTGTTTTGAAATTTACAAAGTATTTTCCAAATAGCATCTTATTTTTATCCTCATTGCAACAATGAGAGGTAGATGTCACTATTATCTCTATCTTATAGATGAAGAAACTGAGGCAGACAGAAGTTAAGTGACTTGCCTAGGGTCACACAGTTATTAAGTGCCTAAAGCTGGATATGAATTCAGTTCTACTTGATGCAAGGTCTAGTACTCAATTCACTGTGTCTCCTATGTGTCAATATGTAAATGTATGATTTCTCTTTCCTCTTCAAATTTTCCTAGAAGATTCTACCCAGACTGCTTTTTTTATCCTCATCACAATCTACCCTGTATTATACTTATTTTTCCACTTAACTAATAATACCTCCTATCCCCTGGAGTAAAATGAAATCTCCTTTAGGGTCTCAGCCATGTCTTTTTTTTTTTTTATTAAGCATATTGTATCCCTACCACTTAGCAACAAGTGTAGCACAAAAGAGATGCTTAGGAAATGTTTTTTGAAATTGTAATTTTACAATCTAATAAGGCAGTCAGACCATTCTAACTATTTTATATAACAAGTAATGAATATACCAAAAGGTTAAATAAGGAGCGGGTAGTCACAAAATAAAGCATACGGTAGGGTAACATAATATCCTACATGACTCAAGCATTTTTCTAAGTTAAAAACCCTACATTTGCAGGGGTTAAATGTTTTATTTGCATTGTTACTTCAAGAACTCTCCATGTATTTTTCTTGGCATTTCTTTGCAAATGTACCCACAGGATACATTACTTCACTTGTAAAATGGTAATTTTATTGCTTACTTGGGAATATCTTTTACAAGTACTTATCAGGAATACATCTGGTATGTAAGTATTAATTCAACAAGTTTTTTTTAATTTGATTTTTTATAATCGCCTAATATTTTATTTAATTCATATAAATGCTATACTTGCTTTTAAGTAGTTCTCAACATATTGGCTCTATCAACACCAGACATTCTCAACTGACTCACTGATCAAAATAGTCTTGAGAATAAGCCAAGTGCCTTTTTTTTAGAGGGGGGTATGTGAGAGTAGAGGAGGTTGGGGACAGGAGAGTTTCAGGGTGAGGAGAGAAGGATGACACCATTCTAAGAAGCACTAAAATTTCATACAGAAGAGATAAAATAGGCCTGTACTATTCTAGTTGGGAATATTAACTTTCTGTCTTCTCAACTCAATCACAAAAACTTGCTACTTAACATACTAACAAGTAACTATAAAGTATTTCATAGGCCACAAAAAAAAAAAAGCACCTTTGGTTCTTCTGTACAATGGGCTTACATAAGTAAGATGGGTGGGGGAGGGAACAGGGAGAATTCACACATTTTTATTTTTATTATTACTAGAAAATTAAGTCCTCAGAAAACAGTGCCAAAATAATGTCCCCAGAGAACAGGAGACTGGAATTATTCATTCAGTCCTCAGACTATGAAGATAAATAAGCTTTCCTTCAGCTTAGCTCCACCCTGACATGAAAGTACTACTTTTTGGCATTCACTTCTCCATGTCACATTTCAATTTCTGACATCTTTTCAAAAAGTAACCAAGGAGTAGAATATGTGAAGAATTTTGTCTTTGCAATGAACTAAAACCATGAGGTCGATAAATTTATTCAGCATTAGATGACAAAAGATTTGGCTTAGAAAGCAAAGATTTCCTATTACATTTAAAATCTGTCTTGTAAAGAGAGGAGAATGGATACACTGGGATGCCTCAGAAGATTAAAAAGATGATACAAAAACAAAATATGTTGATATTTATTTAAAAAGAAGAAAGTCTTTAACTTCTTATACTTACAAAAGTGTATTTCTAATTTTCATATCACAACACTGTATATTCCAGATAGACTGAACAAGCAATTCTGAGTTATGCAGGCTGATTCCATTTGTTGATATTAGGATTTCAGTTCAACCAAACATTCTCACTAGAAGTCAGGATAAACAATTGTTCAAATAAAAATAGTATTTTCTTTCTTGCAGAAGTTATAGCTCTACTAACCTCCTACTTGGATGATTTGTCTTTTCGGGGAATTGACCTCAGGTTTTTGAAATTATGCCCGTGGAGTACAATCACAAGCAGATTCTAAACAGTAAAGCCTTTTGAGTGTGGGTGTATGGCGGTGGCCTGGCACGTCTTTTGTCTGAGGATCAGTCTCATGAAAGTTCTGAGATGCTCAAGTTGACCATAACAAATCTCAAAGACTTTTTACTATGAGGGATTGTGATTACTGTCAGTGAGGGAAGGAGGAATGAATGTTGACAAAATTATAGATCCTTTAAGTACTGAAGAGGATCTAAGATCATAAAGAACATACTAAACAAAGTTGCTGCTTGAATCTGGAGAAGTATCATCTTCCCTAAATAAATATATAGATACAGAAATCGAATTAAAAAGAGTAAATAAAAAAAAATACTTTTTAGAACACCTACCATGCACAAAGCCCTTGGAAGTTGAGATTAGCAACAAAGCAGGATCCACCTCAATAGCTTCTTTCTAAAATAAGTTTTTCCTCCTGTTTCTACCCTGGGCCTTGATGAAATCAGAGCATAAAGAATCGAAAAATCGGAAGGGACCTTAGAGGTCGTTAGATTCATAGCCCACCTGAAGTGAAAGGCACAGGGGAGGATGGAGGTGACCCTGGGTTTTTGAAAACTGTCAGCAGAGTGCAAGACCTGCCAAATTCTACCAACCAAGAAAGGCCTGAAATATAGTCCCTGAGACATTCTACATCTGGTGACTGAGAACTCACCTAGCTAAGAATCAAGAGGGCAATCACCAAGAGATTGGCTACTAAGGGAGGAGTAGTTGAACCACTGAAATGCCTATTAAAAGTCATTTAATGTGTGCATCGTGTAAATACCCAAAATTGTTAAGTTTTATCACTAGGGTTTATTATATATCAATTAATCAATTACCAAGAACCAGTTACCTAGCTAAGTGCTGAAGATACAAAGATAAAATAAAACAGTCTTTACAGGCAAAGGACATACATGCTACCATAGAAGATAGCATTACATACATACACACATATGTGTACGTATACACACGTCTGTATGAAATAAACCCTATATTACTAAATAGAACAAATACAACCTAGCATAAAAAGGACTAGAGCAAAGTTCCTGGCTATTTATTAAGTGGGTATTTAATAAATGCTTACTGATTGGGTGATAGGGTTTCGTAACGGTATCACGTACTTCCCAGAAATAAAACACATATCTTTCCTGGCAAATCCTATTTTCTTCAGTGTTAAATACCTCATTCACATATCAAATTGCACATTCTTGACAGATCAGTTCAACTGCTTAAGAACATCTCTCCCTGAAAAAAATTTATCTTGTATTTATTATATGTGAGCATTTGTATACATTTGTGCTCACATGTGAACACGGTTTTCCATATCAATTAGACAAACTCCCCAACAGAAAGGCAAACTTTCCCAATAGAAGGGTAGGAACTGTTTCTATTTCTTTTTAGAAGAATAATTCATAGACAAAAAGTGAGAATTTTTAAAAGTTGATAGGATTATTTATGAACAAAATCAATGTAACTAGAAATCAATGAAAAAGGTGAATTTCCCAAAGGATAAGTAATCAAAAGGCATCAAAAATACTTCTCCAAATAAGAATTGTAAACTATTTACAACCACATAAAAGCCTACTCCAAATCGCTAACAATGAGATATATGTATATTGAAAAGACTCTGAGGTGTCATCTCTCAGTCAATCAGCAAAAGATGAGAAAAGATGGAGATGGTCAATACTGGAGGTTTTAGGAAAGACAAGAAGAATAAAAAACTGTTTTATAAATGTATAAAGTGCTTTATTTTCAAAAACCTGGGAAAATCATGAGATTTTCCTGAACTGTTAGTCATGAATTTGTCTTCTTAACCTTTGCAAAACTGACCCTCTTCCAAACTCATTCCAAGCATGAAGCCCTGTAAGGTCCCTTAAAGTTTGAAATGTAGTCTTTATGATCTCATCTCCATGTCTTTGGACTGGCACTTCCTCATACCAGTAACGCTTTTTGTTAAAATCTTTACCTCTAAGAACCCTTGGCTTGTTTCAGGAATCACCTCAATGCCTAGCTTCTGTAGAAGGCCTTTGCTGGTCACCACACCTTAACCTCCTGCTGCCTGGGGCCATTTTGTCTAATGCTACCTTCCAACCACTCTACAATGTAGCTGCTTTGTAACTATTTATATACATGCTTTCTCCAACAAGAGCATGCAAGCCTTTGGAAGGTTTAGAAGGATTTTTGCTATTTCTTTGTATCCCTTGAGTTAAACACAGTGAATAGATGCTTGACACATGGTCAATGAATCATTAATTGATCAACTATTTTTGTGATAAAACCAAGTTCAAGAACCAAAATAATTTTTGGAAATGCAATCCTTTCTAATTTTCAAAGTAATAAATGTATATTTAAAAAACAGTCAGAATAGGGGCCTATGGAAGGCTTTTATTATAAAATCACGAAACTATGACTCCAGGCTAATTAATCAAGTCTCACCTGATTCAGTATCTGTGGTACAACTTTCATGTTAACTAGCTATGGAAACTTCACTTGAATCCATCCAGAATATGTACAGGGGGATATGGGATTGTTACGTGAAGAATGTTTTACAGATCTTAAAGGGCCATGGAAATGAATTATTATTATTAATATGACATCCAGAGGCAGTTCATTCCTCTTTTGGAAATCTCAAGTTGTGAGGAAGAAGTGTTTTGTTTTTTAAATCCTCCTTACATGGAGCCAAGATTTCCCTCTCTCCAATGTGCATACATTGGTATTAACTCTGCCCCCTGGGATCAAGCCAAAGTAGAATAATCTCTTTTCGATTTATAACCTTGAACACAGATAGAATATCCTGAGTTTTCTTTTCTATCGGTTAAATATCCTCTAGGTCCTTCAACTAATCCTTGTATATAGTATGATCAAGGCTCTTTAAAATCCTGGTCCCCTTCCTCTTGAGTATCTTACAGCTTATAAAATATCCTTTATAGAACAGCATTCTCGATGGGCTCTACCCGGACACTATGGATTTCCTAATGCAGTCTTAAGACAGCAGTAGCCATTCTGGCTGCTGTATCACACTCTCCAGTCAGAGCGCTGGCTTTCACGACAATGCTTAGGTATGTTTCAAGGGAACTAAATTCCGTGTCCTCCCCCAACCTAACCCCAATCATGTTTTTGAGCTGATTTTTTTAACTCAAGTAGAGAACTTTTATCTTATCAAGTATTCACTTTTATCTTATCAGAGTCAACCTGATGTTCTAACCTTTTGGGATATTTTTGGATCCTAATTCTGTCATCCAACATCCCTTCCAAGCTGTGCGTCATCTGCAAATTTGAGAAGCATGGCATCTATACATCTTAAACCAAGTGTAAAATCCAGGGACTGTCTCTTCATAATACAGAGAAGGGTTCATGGGGATAGGAAAGGGAGAAAAGAATGGAAAGGCAGAAATTGAGATGTAAGAAGAAAATAATTTTAATTTCTTTCTTTACTCAACTGAAGAACTATATATGAATTGATACAGAAATATATTTCTAAAATTACAAGTTTTTGGGTCCTGTTATTTTGGATTTAATATAATAACATTTAATTTAATAATATCTAATATAATAACATAACGTTATTATACAAAAAATAATAAAACACCGATTTTAAAATAAATTTTCCCCCAAAAATTATCACCTGAACATTTACTTTCTCTTTTCAGTTTTGTTTAACTTAAGCAAAGATAATCTGATAAGTTGAAGCTCTGCCAAGCATTCATCAATGTAGCCCTGCTTCTAAGTTGTGTACCTGGTTACAAGATTTTAAAGAATTAAAAATTTCCTACCACATTATCACTTTCAAAATTAGAGCTGACTGAAGACTTTCAAACTGATGTTTGCTTGGGGCTTTTTGCTAACAAAATCTTCAAGAAAATATATTACCAAAGTACAAAAAGAAAACACTCTATAACTGAAAATAAAGATGAAAATGCAGCCATTGGAAATTACTCTTCAAGTGAGTTATTACCGCGTAAGAGTCATCACTGCTAGGAACTGGAAGCATGTAAAATAAATATCACAAACAGAAAAAGAAAAAAGTATATGAATTTATATATAATTGTCTACTGAAAGTCATCCTGATTGTGGGGAATCCTGGTTGACAGAATTTGGTAGTATCCCAAGAATCCAGAAAAACTCTAATATATTTTATGGAAATTTCACAATTTATAAGTCATGATACTGAAAATATACAGATAAATAAAGTAGAAGTTGAATTAGAAAGTTGCTATGCTCTAAGTATGTTCATTTTTTTCTTTCATTTTCAAATAAACTAAGTAAAAACATTATCATCCAAAGGAATCATTTATTTTTTTTTTAACAAGACAAACCACCGTTTTCAATAAAAACATCCACTTTAGGGGCGGCTAGGTGGTGCAGTGAGTAAGAGCGCTGGCCACGGAATTGGGAGGACCCTGGATCATCCTGGATCTGTTCGGCCTCAGATACTTAACACCCACACAAAAGAACTGGCTGTGTAACCTTGGGCAAGTTACTTAACCCCAATCGCTTTAATAAAAAAACAAATGAACAAAACCATCCACTTTAAAAATAATAAGCCAATTAAAATTTATTACTGATTAAAGTGTTACCCATTGAGTGTATTTCTTTTTACCATGAACAAGAGTATCTAGCTTCTTCTTCTGAACACACTTTATAAACAACTCCACACACGCAGAATTATAACTTTATAAAAAGTTCCATTCTGAATTCAAAATACAACTAAAACATGTAGATTTTCAAAAGTACTATTAAAGGTAATAAACAGCTTATTGCTTATTATGATCCATACTTATTTCACTCCCTCCCTTTAGTACTTACAAATTAAAGGTAATTAGTGTAATGAACAATGCTAGATCACTGGGGAAGATACTGGTAACTTTAGGGATGAACAACAGTCAGGAAAGATCAGCTAAAACATACTACTCTCAAAATCCTCTAGAAAAAAAGTGTCAGGGAAAGCCTGAGTAGGGGCAGGGAGGGGAATAGAGTTTTAATTTTGTACCCAATCTAGATTCAACCATCAATCAATTCATCAAGAGAATGATAATTAAGATGAGCTTACATTAATTCCTAGGGAACATCAAACACCCTTTCAGCTGCTATATGGAAGGTAGAGTAGCTGATCAATTGCAAAAGTATCTTCCTATAACAAATTCTAGTGTGTTTTCCTTTTTTTAGATAAAAGGAAATAAAGACATCACAGACAGATAACAAAGTCTTTAAGTGGTTGTGTGAAAATGGTTTTTTTAAAGTATCACACGAAATAACAGGACCCAATTCTTATGTAAAAACCATGGAAAGTAAGTAAATTCCCATTCATTTAGAAAATAATGACAGGAAAAGCATAAAGGTTTTCATGACTAGGCAAAGCCCAGAATTTGTCTTCAGACTTAACTTTTTGATAGGAAAGAGTTCTGCAACAAGTGTGGGAGTGTGTAATGTACTGAATAACTAAATCCCTTTTCAAAATAGGATGATAATGAAAAGGCTGTCAAAAGAAAATCTTCAAAAGATCATTAGAACCTGAGAATTTCAGTAAGACCCTAGAAGATATCACCCTTAAAAAAAAAGAGTGAGGTTAGTTTACAGAAAGAAAAGGAAGGTATGTGTATGCTTGTCCACCTCTATGTACAGTCCTCTACCCCCTACACACACACACACACACACACACACACACACACACACACACACACGTGTATACTGATTGCTATGACTTCACTTGGATTTTAAAACCTCTGAAATTTACAGTGGGATGGCCTCACCTAACTAACCTTGGTGCCTGAATTTCCTAATTTGCAAAATTACAACAACAACAACAATAATAATAATATCAAACCTACCTACATCACAGTAACCTTAAATTGCCTTAATGTAAGGGTCAAATAATAAAATTTATAGAGTGCTTTATAAAGCATAAAGTATTATGAAACATAAGCTATTATTAAAATGTGTCTTATTTTCCCTTTAGAGGCTTTTTTTTTTTATAAAAGGATGGTTTACTAATTAGAGGTCTGAATTTACTGAATACGACAAGTTGAAGGTATGTAGTATTTTCAGTCGAGATTCACAATAAATCAACTGAGTAGGTTTCATATATTTTTATGCATTTAAGTGAGATTTGTAAAGGAACTAGTAAAATCTTAAATTACTATTGAAATGTTAACTATTATTATTTTAAATGAAAAAACTATCTTAAGGGACTAAAGAAATATATCTGGTACTGGTATATCAGCCTGCCAGGGCTAGTAAATGTTCCCCAACCAAATTACTATAAAATAATGATAGGAGGAAGAAATCTTTGTGATCATCTAGTTAAACCCCCCTCATTTTATAGGTGAGGAAATGGAAGCCAAGTTACTAATGGTAGCTAATAGCAGTATGTCTCCTGAATGAAGCTAACTTTTCCTTACACGGCAGTCTTTCAAGGTACCAAAAATTAAATGATCCTAGTAGGGGGAATAAGTTTTCTATTTCTGAATATGATTGATGATTCTACAAATGTAAGTGCTGGGGTAAAATATGGTTGAATAAGTTATAAATACAGTAAAACTATTTCATGCCAAAAATGTACCCAGACATTTGACCGTGCAATATTCATTTTGAAAAATCTACAGGAACAGTATTTCTTTCGAAATTTTTCTTCTCTTCCATTTTGTACTAGGACATAACAAAATATCTACATCAGCCATGAACCTGGGCTCCAGAAGCAGTAAGCACATCGATATATACAGCTTCTTTGCCACAATTTATGGTAGAAAGGAGATTTCATTTTATTTAGTAGTTTATGCTGTAAAAAATAAAATTAAGCTTATGGATCACAGGGTCCATAATTCAACTATAAAGTCTTTAGTTTTAAGAATGTGTAGGTGTGGGGTGGCTAGGTGGATAGTGAATAGAGTACTGGCCCTGGAGTCAGGAGGACCTTAGTTCAAATCCGGCCTCAGACACAACACTTTACTAGCCATGTAGCCTTGGGCAAGTCATGTAACCCCAACTGCCCTACCAATCCCCCTGCCCCCCCCCCAAAAAAAAAGAAAGCATAGGTGGGTAATTCAACCATAGTACTAAAATTAAACTCCCTGTTCAGGTATTTACAGACAGATTGTGAACAATCAGGAATAAGGCAATAGTTATTGCCAAGACCATACTGTCTAGTTTTATGGCTGGGTTGACTTTCAAAAGTGGCTCAAAAAGACAACCTAGAATCTGTTCTGAATATCTGAAAAGAACTCTTTCCTAATTTGTTTCCTTTCTGGATGGAAGCAAATTATGACAGAGTAATAATGGTTATTCTTTTCACTGAAATAAGACTTTGAGAAAGATGAAATTCTAAGTAAAATGGTATTTTAATGAATGCAGAAAAACTAAAAAATAAATGCATGAATATTTATAGCAAGAGTATGTATTATGGTCTTCTACAGAAAGATGAATATAGTTATCCTACATCCAAGGGGTTAGTTAGTGGCTGACACCTCTGAGATAGAGAAAATCTGCATAAAATTTTTTGGCCCTTCCTTTGGACCAGAAAAATCAGATTTTTCAACTTTTTCTTTAATGGAGTATTTACAGTATCTTATTACAGAACATGGATTAAGAATTTAGTCATAGGTTATATGCAGGTCAATGTTAAGTAAAAATACTGGTCTTTGTGTGCCATACACTGGCTTTCCCACTCTTCTTGTAAACTTTTAACTTTTTACTTATTTTAACTTTAAAATAGAGATTGTGAATATGGTATTAAAAGATAAACTATGTGGATATCATAATATATTTTAAGCATTTCTGAGTTTCTAAACCTTTATTATTTGCTGGCCTTTGTTTATCATCTGAGGCTTCCACAAAACTTTTGAAAAGTTCACATTTAATTTCTTATGCCAACCACAATATGGTGAAACTGTGACGGGGAAAGTAGCAATGTGAAAGGAATAACAGTACAGAAGCTAAAGGCTCCTAATGAGAAGACAGGACTTAATGGAAAAGACACTGATGCAGATAAAGATTGGTGGCAAAAGGAGAAGGGAACAGCAGAGGATGAGATGGATAGATAGTGTCATGGAAGCAACAAAGATGAGCTTGGACTCACAGAGCTCAGAAGTAAAGAAGGGCCTGGAATGAAATAGTCCACGGGGTCATGAAGAGTCAGACATGACAGAATTACTAAACAATAACAACAATACTGTATATTAATGCAAAGTTATATGTCAATGTAACATAATTAAAATGACAAATATTCCTTGACACATGGGTGGTGCTTTAAGATTCCATCATGCCTTTCTTTCTCCATGCTTCAGGAAGAAGCCACAAATAATGAGAATAGCCATGCCCAGCTACATACAGGGTGTGAAGGGCCGCAACTGAAAATTTGGAAGAAAGGACAATGCCTCCCATTATGTTTAGATCCCTAAACCAGTGAGAAATACTGCCATAGATAGGAGACACTTATGTGAAAGGATGATAAATTATCAAGTTTTGGAAATGGAGAGAGAGAGAGAGAGAGAGAGAGATGGAAAGAGGGGGAGAGATATAGACAGATAGACAGATCAACAGACCCATTTCTAAAATACAATGAGAGAGGGTTCCTCTAGCTCCTGGAAGGTCGCTCACATGCAAGTCTTAATGGCTACAAACAAACTTACCAGGGATAGACCTGAATGTTCTTTCCATATAGGGTATGTTAGAGATCAGGTCATCCAAAAAAAGGAACAAATGCCATCTTCTAGAAGCTCAGAACAGAAAGAGAATGCAGAGAAAAGGCAGAAAGGGAAAGGGCCAGGGATGAATGAGTGCCACATGCTAGGGGCTAAGGACAGCTAATGGAAGTGGGACAGCACAGAAAAGCATTGAGTATGCCCAGAGATGCATGCCCTGCTTAAGTCCCTAATGGTAAGTGATGGTGATGACAAAAGCTTCTGGGGGCGGGGTTGTTCATTAACGAGTAATGTTATTTTCTAAGGGCTCTGGGCTTCCACTGGTTTCTATTAACATTTAAAATAAATTTGTATACATATATTTTGAGCCTGGCAATGCCTGAGAGTTGCCCTTCTGGTTCTGATCCGAATATTTCTAAATTAAATTAAAACCTACACAGTGATACAAAAATAGATTAAAAGTGAAAATAACAATGGCAACAACCTTAGGCTTTGTTTTAGCACGTACAGAATTTAGATGCAGAAGAGAGATCAGAGTACCACTCTTTAGGATGAATAAATTGAGATTCCCAAAGAATGAACATCTTTGGTTAAGGGTTAAGCAGTAAGTTACTAGAACTCAGACCCCAATTCCCAGTCCAGTCTGCTCTCTACTGCACCTCTACACTCACTCAAAGCATCTATATGAAGTTTCTAAACCACGAGACTCTCTGACAAGGATGCATAAAGAAACTTGAAAGAACACTGAATTCAACTTAAACTTGACAAATTAGGCTAGGGTGATATGCCCAAGTCACCTAATAAATTTACACTAATAAGGTTTTTACTGACATATGCCATAACTCTCAACATATAGAGGAAAATATTGTTTCATCTTGATTACATGTTTAAATTCTCCAGTTTAGGATTTGGAGACTGCTCTCAAGTCATGAATTAAGGTTAAAATCTATCTCTGATGCATACTAATTCCATGATATTGGAAAAGTCACTGATTCTCCTTGAGCCTCAGTTCCCTCATCTGTAAAATAAGAGGACTGGTGTAGATGGGCAAATCTGAGGAGTCCTTAAACTCTAGTTCTATAATATGGTAATACAGGGTGGAAATGAAACTTAAGAGTCTTCAATTTACCTGGTCTGGAAGGGAGTTATATTTGTTCATCCCTTCATTTCCTACAGTGCTTAAAAATATACTGTCACAACATGAGGGGTCTAGAAAGTAGGTGTAGAAAACGATAATCATTAAGTTTATTTTTAATATGTATAACTCCCCATCTACCTACAGTTTCAATATGGGCATATTTAGAAAATCTATTAGGCTACAGAAGTTAGTCGTTGTGCTGTGTCTGCCCTTTTCACTATTAAAAAAAGAAACATTTCATAATTTATTTCATTGCTAGGTTATATAATTATTCTAGAAAATTAAGATAAAATCATTACAATGTATAAAAACTTCCCTCTCATGGCTTTACTCCCAACTTTCTGGTCTTCTCAACCCATCCCCAGCAGCCTACTCACTGAAGGAGGCCTCTGTCCATATTGCTTACTCTCCCAACTGTTGAGTTGCACATGGAACGTCCCTTTTGAAAAAGGGCCTAAGTACCTTTACTATACTGGTACTATCTGGCATGCTGGTATATCTCCTCCCTCCCCACTTTCCTCTTTTCACTTCCCTTGTATATGATATCTCCCTCAAATAGAATATAAGCTCCAAGAAGGTAGTAGATGAATTTCTTTTTGCTTATATTTCAATTCCCAGTGTTTAGGATAAAAAATACTTTATTTCAATCTCAATGAGGTTTATATATTAGGGAAAAAATTATAGAATGACAGATTTGGAGCTCAAATTAAACTAAAAGATTATGGAGCTCATTATCTTCAGTTTGCAAATGAGAAACTGAAGCCAACAGAAGTTGTCATTTTCCTAAGGTCACACAGTTAGTGACTTTAATGGAATGCAAGCCAGGACATTATGGACTCTAAATCCAACATACCATTAACCATGACAAAGAATCTATAGATTAAAAATATGGCATTTATCAAAGGTGGGTTAATACTGTAGAATTATGTAGAACTTATGAATTTGGCACAGAAAAAGTTTACTTATCCATTATTTTAGGCTTGTAATTATTGTTTTTCGGTCATTCACTTCTATCTGTCTCTTCCTAATCCTGTGGACCACTGCTATCCATGGGTTTTCTTGGCAAAGACCCTGCAGTGGTTTCCCATTTCCTTCCCCAGTTCATTTTATAGATGAAGAAACACACGTAAACTGAGTTAAGTGACTTGCCTAAGGTAACACAGCTAGCAAGTATCTTAGGCCTAATATGAACTTAGGTCTTCCTGACTCTAGGCCCAGGGCTCTATCCACTTAGCCACTGACCTGCCTTCTAGATTCATCACTATATATTTAAATAAATTATTTTACATTTGCCAGTCTTCTCCAGCATGAATTTGTCCCCTTTCCCCTAGAAAGAGAGTCAAAGAATAACTTAGTGACACCTATTAAAGATATAAAAGAAACATAACAAGTAAGCATATCAAAATACTGCAGAGTAATCAAGATATTTTACAAGCATCATTCCCAAATAAGAACTAGTTTATTATAAAGTAGTTTTGTTTCAAAACAAAACCTGCAAGTGCTTCAATAACCAGCAGATGGCAGAAGTAGAGGCTAGGAAAGTCCTAAACAAAAGACAAGAATATTCAAAGTAAGCATGAGAACCAAAGTAAAATTAGAAAATGTTAGGGATGTTTTAAATTGTTATAACCCCTTATCAAGGAAAAATAATTAGCCCAATTCTCTTTACTAATGACATACAATGTAAAATAAGAGAAACCACAAATGTACCTCACACTTCATTTCCCCAAAATTTTCTGAAAGTTTTTACAAAACCATCATTATTTTTTTTAATCTTGCTATAAGGTTAAATAATCAAGGTTCTAAAATTATATACTGCGGAAAATTTTTAAAAACTCATTTCTAATGGTATATTTATTCCTGCACTTATTTTTAATCCAAGAAATATTCATTTCTTCTTGTTTCTCAAAAAGTGAGCACACATGCATGCACACATACACACAGACACACACATTTACACAGACATATTTCCTGGGCAAAATGTTTGGGATTCCACCAAATCTAGTTTATGAAAACAATCACCTTAAATCCAAATGATAAAATTGAAAACTACAGTTTACAGTTTTCAACATTCATGTGATTTTATCAGCAAAGTGAAATTTGATATGTACTAGAATTAATTTAGCATCTAAGACCTGGAAGGCACTGGGAAGCAGTGTGGTATACAGTGAACTGAACTGTGAATAAGAAAGACCTGGTTCTACCTCAGACATGTACAAGCTATGTGATCCCTAGTCAGGTCATTTAACTTTGGTTACTTTGACTTCCTCATCTACAAAATAAATGATTTGGCCTAGATGATCTCATAGGCTCCTCCTCCCAGCCCTAAATCTGTAATCCTCTAAATCTGAAGGCTGAAATTGGAAAGGAGAGTGTTTCATAGGACTAATCAAACTAGAACTAATGCTAATTTACAAAGAAAAAGAAGTCACTTCAGAATATTAATTTATGCTTTTCACTTGGGCATATTAAAAAAACAGCAGGAAATTCTAAAAAGCCACATTTGATGTACCAAAATCAATGGTTTTATCAAATAGAACACTGTATTAGGAGTCAACTGGATGAAACTCAAAAAAAAAAATCCATTATGAGTAACCCATGACACAGGCTACTTACTCTACCATAGAGAGGTCTGGTTTCTCAAGCAATGCCTAAAGCTTCTTGATACTGCTATTATCTCATTAGAAATGTCAATTTAGTTATGACCCTTTAGCTCAGGCAATCTTAAACTTTATTGTGTCACAGACCCCGGTGATAGTCTGGAGAAACTCATGGATATTCTTTGAATAATGTTTTATGCATAAAATAAAATATGCAGGACTTCAAAGAAAACCAATTATGCTGAAATATGTTTACAAAATATTAAAAACAAAAGAACAAGTCCATGGATCCAAGGTGAAAAATCCCTGCTAGTTTAGCTAAACAGAATAACTGCTCTGGTTGATTGTTTTTTTAATCCCATGTTACTATTTCAACAAATGTCTTCCACAGTTTTTTCCTAGATAATTATAGCAGACCCTTATTTAAAGGGTTGCATGAGTTAATTGAAAGTATGGCACCTAAATTCTTTCATGCCAACTTCTACATCTTATAAGTGAAAATCCATAATGAACATTTTTCACTACCACACCTCCCCCCCCCCCCCCAAAAAAAATAAAGTGGCTAAGGAGCCCAGATGCCAGCTAGTCATATTTTATGTGGTGCTTTGGCCTCAGTGACTTTGGAAGAATCCTTCCTACTTTTTTAATATTGGTGCCTTCAGTTGGTCAATCATATTATATATAATAGCACAATTCCATCATTTATTTTGGGTTTGTTTGGGAAAAAAAAAAGAGGAAACGGAATTTTTTTTTGGGGGGGGGGGGAGAGAATGTCCCATGGAAGGGAACAATGAGAGTACTCCATGAAAAGCTTAGGTGTGAAATCACAGACAAATGTGGTCACCTCAAGTCATCTTCTGATTATATTTAGCCTTAAAAGTATCTCACAAAGACTATTTTATTTGACATGCCTGCAAATGTTAAATTCCACCGCCATTTACTTTATAAATCAAACCAAAATCCTAATTCCATTCCAAGAAAAGCAACCTAGAAAGAATGATTAAACTAATTACATTACAAGGCAGTTTTATGATAAGGCACAAAAGCAGGATTAAAAAACCAGGGCATTCTAGTTATTCAGGGACTGATCCCACTGGAGGAATACAAGCATCTCACTTCTCTAAAAGGGTTCTTTTTGTTGGTTAGCTTTACTGAACTGGTTTTTCCTTTTCTTTTTTATATCTTTGTTAAAGGGAGAGATTTGTTATGTAGGAAAATGGTGGAAGGGGGAGTACATTTGGAAATAAATGTGGTATAAAAAACAAAAGATATCAAATAAAAGAAAATTAAAGTTCTGTCTCTCCTAATGTCTATCTGAAAAAGTGGCATTAACAAAAATATTTAAATTACTGCTATGGTAAGATAAAGCCACTTCTGCAACTGATGGTCTTGACATGAAGTTAGTATTATTTTCAATTGAACTCTATTTCAATACAAAATGCTACTAACTTTAATTTAACTAGTTAACAGTAGTGTCAATAAGGAAAAAATCCAAGAGATCTTGGAGAAGTTGAAAGAGGTGAAGGTCACAAGATTTTAAAGGTTAGGGACATTACTTGACCTCAATAAAAGCAGTAGGGTAGCACCCTAATCAAAAAGATTGTGCTTTTTAATTGAAATTACTAAATACAATGAAGTTCCATTTTATTAAAAGTGGTGGGAGGGAGGAAGGGGGACATTACATATGATGTCAGATTTACTGGTTTTTAAAATTTTTCCCCTCTCTTCTGCTTCCTCTTTTTAAAAAGTAAACTAAAGGGACTGCTCTCTTGGAAAGGAAGGAGAGAGGGATACAGGAGAAAATTTAGGTGAGGTAAAAACAAAAGATACCAACAGAAATTTATCTGGAAAAAAAAAAGCAGCTATATTTTACCGATGAGATGAGTAAGAGAACTAGGCACTGACACACACTAGTTTTGTGACTCTAGGGGAAAAGTCCTTACTGGGAACTTTCTATGCTGATAAAATCACATGTCCAGTTTGTTGGTTTGGTTTTGTTTTTAATTTTTTTTTTTTAAGTTTCAGATACTGGGAAGGCTAGGTCAGAAGTTGTTTTTGTTTTTTTAATGGAGTTCTGCTCCCATGAAACTTGGGATGGGGGGTTGGGCACAGACAGAGAAGATCCGGCTAAAGAGAGATCCCATAGTATTCTAGAAATATGTGACGAGGAACAGTACATGGCTAGCTCTTGTCCCTATTATATTAAACAACATATGATTAATTATCATCAAAAAAGTGGGACTGATTATAGGGCATTAAAAGTCACAGAAAATACAGCTGTGACCTGCTAGAAGTTGATAAGTCTTGTAGAGATGCACAGATATACAATAAAGTAGTAAAAGCATGTCCACCTAAACTAAGTGGACAATGAGTAAGGTTCTCACCACCACAGAAATTCAGAGAAATTACTTAAGGCTTGTAGTTGGGATGGTCAGGAGAAGAAGCCTTATGAAGGAGGTAAGCTAAGAACTAGGCTTTTAAAGATGAGCAGAATTTTGAGCTGAGAGGGATGAAGTAGGGCCATTACAAGGAGGAATGTTATAAACCAAGGAATGGAAAGAAAAAAGAAATCCCTCCAAATTCAAAGAATAGTTTATCTTTATTTTTTCAAGGACATCTAATCAATGACATTTTATAAATTAAAGAAAAGCATCTGATAGAAATAATAGATTTCAAAGCATGTTCCGTTCAACTATTCTCTAGCAAATCCAAAATTACAAATCTTAGCATATCTACATCCTAATGCCTAGCTTTAAATAAATAATTCAAGTTGTCTAATCTCTTTGGAACTTAAATCTCCAAGCAACAATGCTAAAAAAACAGGAAGGAAAATTGTTCCACATGGCTAATGGAAAGGAATTCTCAGTCAAATTCAACAAACAACTCCTTCAAAAAACTCTATAACTGGTTTCCTTCTCTATAATGGGATTTTGGTCATTTCTACCTATATAATTTAGCCATTACTGAGGAAGGTTTTGAGACAGTTAAAAAATTAGGATAGGGACAGAATGTGATTTCATCGACAAAGGAAAGTTCAGGATGAGGACATTTCTTCTATCAATATAAGTCTTAAGTGAGTTGAGTAGAACGCAGAGATTAAGTGACTCATCAAAGGTCACAGCACCAATATATATATGAGAAGTAGGCCAGGTTTCCAGATCTTTATGACTGAGGTCAATTTTCTAACTAATATAAGACAGACTTAGAAGACAAGGTAGGATCCGTGATACTATACTTTGAAGAAGATGCTTTCCCAAATTTATAAAGTATGTGATGATTATAAAGGTCTGTCTGTTAAAGGTGGAACTGGAGAAGGTTAATTAGTTGAATAGAATGTGATAAACTGAAACAATTACCCTCCTATGTAGAAACAGATGCTAATTCCTGAGACTCAATTTAGGCCAGCCTAGCCACTGAAAAACCAGTTCAAAGGATTCCCATGATATTAAAGCAGTTCTGGGGTTCCATTAGGGTCTATGTACAAAATCACAAACAAATGATAATTATTCCTTTTAAATGTTTTTTTCCTCATGAAAAATGTATTCCCCAAATTTAATGATCTTAACTAACCCTATAGATCTTCCATATTTTTTTCTATCAAGAATTCTGAAAGGAAGTTTTGTCTGAGTGAGATAAAAGAAAAGGCATCTCTTTTTCTTCATTTAAATAACATGTTAATACAAAATTAATCAATCAATATACATTTGGTAAGCACCAATTATGTGCCAGGCCTTGTTCTAAAGGATGGGGAGCAAAAAAAAAAAACAAAACCCAACAAAAAACAAATAGACCCTGCCCTAATGGACTTTATAATCAAATGAGGTAGACAATAAGTAAACAAAGATATACGAAAAGATCATATATAGACTTTATACATCTATATGACCTGTTAGTAGATGAAACAAGTAATAAGTATATATGAAGCAAGAAATAATAAAGAGAAGGAAGGTATTAGAAATAAGAAGGACTGGAAAAAGTTTTCCAAAGAATATGGGACTTTGGCTGGGATTTGAGGGAAAACAGTAGGTAAAGATAAGGAGGGAGAGCATTCCAGGTATGGGGGACAGTGAGAGAAAATGCCTGGAGCTGAAATGGAATATCTTCTTCCTGGCATGGCTACCTTAACATTAAAGACCATACTATTAAAAAAAGAGAAAAGAAGCAGATCATCTACTGCTCACAACTATGAGTATTATTACTCTAGCAACAGATAGAGGCAATTATAAAGACAGTATAGATAACTTTGGTTACATTAAACTGAAAAGCTTCTGTACAGACAAAACTAACACACCAAAGATAAGTGGTAGACTAGAATAAAAAATTCATTGTATCAAATTTCTTTGGTAAAGGTTTCATTTCCAAGATATATAAACTAAAAGTGTATTTATGTAAGTATGTATGTATGTATGTATGTACATACAACTAACACCCATTCTCCAAGAGATAAGTGGAAAATGGATATGAATAATTCTCAAAAGAACTGCAAAGCATTCACAAACACATGAAAGAATGCTCCAAATCACTAACACTAAAAGAAATACAAATCAAAACAATCCTGAGAATTTACCTCAAAATTACAAAATGGCAAAAATGACCCAAAATGGTAATAATCAATGTTGGAACAACTGTGAAAAGAAAGGAACACTAAAATATTGGTGGTGGAACTCCGAAATGGTACAACCATTTCAAAAAGCAATTTTGAATTTTGCAAATAAAGTGACCAAAATGTTTATAACCTTTTGAACCAGACACAATTACTGGATTTATGCCCTACAGATGCCATTAATAACAATAAAGTCCTTATATATACTAAAATATTTATAGCAGAACTCTATATAATAGGAAAAAATTGGAAGCAAAGTAGACACCCATCAATTGAGGAATGGCTAAACAAATTGTGCTACAGGAATGTAATGGAATAACAGTGTCCAGCAACAAAAAAACTATGTTGGTGATAAATACAGAGAAGGACAGAAAGAGTTACATGAACTGATGCAGAATAGAGTAAGCAGGGTTGAGAAAAAAATATACACAACCATAACAATGTAAATGGAAAGAATTACATGCTAAAAAATCAAAAGAAAATGTAAAAAAATGATAAAAGATTAAGCAGAACCCATATTGAAGTGATATGAGTACACCCTCAGCTTACATTACACATTGCACAAGTTTTGTGATTTTTTTTAACGTACCAATCAATTTAGCTGATTTTTTTTCCTTTCTAAAAAATATAATTTTTAAAATATGTGATGGCTCTCTGGGAAGGCGAGGGATAATGGGGCTAACTATAATGATGCAAGAAAAAGAAGATAGCAATAAAGTCTCCTTAAAAATATAAGAAAAATATTGTAAAGGGAAACCAAAACTATAAATGTTTAGTGATGTGATAACAGACAAGAGAGATCTAGACCCAAGTTAGTATGAGAAATTTGAGAAAGGAGAAAACATTTTTCCAGTATGGGGAAAGGTACTGGGAGAGGATTCACTCTGATATTCAAAACGTATTTTCAGTCATACTATAGACATTTCTCAGCTGACATCTTATTAAAAAGGCTTAGTTTCTAGTATTTTATAATATGAATTCTAACACTGACATCTGCTTATAAATATTACAACATTTAGAAAGTTTAAAAATGTGTGTTTAGATTTATTTAAAAGGTATAGGTACCACTGGTCTTTTAGTGTATTTATTTAAGCATGAAGCACAATTATATGTAATTCAGCAGCAACACATCATCAAACTGTGAAAAGACAACAGAAAGTTTCTTGGTGAGAGACTCTCTTAAGCCAGTTCACCCTAAGAAGATTTAAGAATGAAAATGGAAGGAAATTAACAGATACAAATAGAAAAGACTTATTAAGACATCTATAACAAATGACTGACAGTGGAGCCACCATGACCTTGATGTGCTACATGAGTAAGAAGAATGAAACTAGAAAGAAAAAAGGACAAAGTTGTAAAATGGAGCTGAAGAAGCCTTAACAATGCTTAAAAAGTGGGAAGTAACAACTTTAATAGCATTAAGGAGTCAATTTTCCAAGTACCTTTGGGGATACAATACTTGGGGGGAAAATACAGTTGTACTAGCCCCCTCCCCAAAAAGGATCAAACTTTGTTGTTATTGTTCAGTCATTTTTCAGTCATGTCTGGCTCTTCATGACCCCATTGAGGGTTTTCTTGGCAAAGATACTGCAGTGGTTTGCCATTTCCTTGTCTAGATTATTTGACAGATGGGAAAAAACTGAGGCAAACAGGATTAAGTGACTTGCCCAGGGTTACACAGTTTAGTAAGGGTCTGAGGTCGGTTTTGAGCTCAAGAAAAATGAGTCTTCCTGGATCCAGGTCAGGTACTCTATCCACTGTGCCACCTAACTTCCCAGAAATAATCCTAGCAACATGTTCATTTATAAGCTCAGGGTAAGAATTTTGAAAAATCCAACAGACATAAACAGTCTCCCTTAAAAGGGGTTTGTGCTCCTAGAAGAGTCACTCTAAGATAAATTCATGTAAATAGCAATGGATTTTTCCATAGAATATAATGATGAGATACAGGTAATAATGCCTACAATTTAGGACAGTGACCACCAACAGGAAAATTAAATAAACCATTTTGTCCTCTTAAACCATCATAAAAATCATTAAATTTCAAAATCTGAAGAATCTCTAATAGATCACAAGGGATAATTTCTTCATTTTGGATAAGGGCTCTGAAACCCAGAAAAGTTAAAATGATTCTTCAAGGAAAAAAACCTATTAGTTACTAAAAGAAGGCAGATAGGAGCCCCCAGGTCACCTGACTTGTAGTCCAACTTCCTTCCATCAAACCACTGGCTTCTCAAGCAATGGACGGAAGGAGTGGCAATTTTAATACAAGGCGTCCTGAAATCATTAAATCTAACCATTTTTATTTAGATCACCCAAAACATGGTTTATTAAAGAAACAAACAAACATACCCTCTGTGGTCTGAAAAGTGATTCATACATGTACAGATTCCATTTTACAAGTACAATAAATGCTGTAGTGATGAATAAGATTCTGGTCTAGGAGTCAGCAATTCACTGTCAGAACTTACTAGATATGTGACCCTGGGAAAGTCATTTGACATCTGACTCCATTTCCTAATTGGTGAAATGGAGATAATAGGACCTACAGCTGTGGTAAGGAAAAAATGAGATAATGTTTGTAAAGTGTTTTGTAAACATTAAAGTGTTATGCAAATGCTAGCTATTCTTATTAATGATAATAAATTGCAAACTGATTTAAAACATTACTAAATTTGATTATAGCTTTTTGTCATCGTGTATTTTCCATAACGAATATAATCTATCACTATTACTTATCTACAACCACAGGGGTAGGGGGTAGGGGGAGAAGTCTGTGAATATTTTATTGTAACACTAAAAAGGAGCTCTAATGAGGGAAAAGATTGAGATTGACTGGCACTGTTTTATGTTTCTTCTTGACGTTATGCAATAACCAACCACCTAAGACTATATCCACTATGGTAGAGTACCAAAACAACAATATTCTTATGTTTTCCAGGGACATAGAAGTTATTAAAATGTCTTTAAGTTGCCTTTGAAAGGCTAGATGAGAAGAACCAGGA
Organism: Petaurus breviceps papuanus; assembly: GCF_028583685.1. Lineage (NCBI taxonomy): Eukaryota > Metazoa > Chordata > Mammalia > Diprotodontia > Petauridae > Petaurus > Petaurus breviceps. The sequence continues at coordinate 102,092 of NW_027187349.1, read as the reverse complement.
GAGACTTGGGGTACACCTAACGATACTTTTTAAAAATGGACCTTCTTTTGCTGTTCTCTTCTTAGTTTTTTTCCTCCTTCATCAACTTTCCCACAGAAACATAGAGGCATTAAAAATCAAGTTATTGGTCTTTCTATATTTAAAAGCAGAAAGCCTTTCTACTTTCTTGAGCTGCTGTCTCATCAGGAGGAGCAGTTCAACTTTTTACAGTTCTACCATGTTCATTCAGAGTGTCAAGTAATCTTAGGACTTTGTCTTGAAGGATGGTCAAAAAAAGGCACAAAATAAAAAGTATTCCTATTTCAGGTATAATTTTACTTGTTCTATTATGCTAGCTGAGTGTGACAATCACTTAAACACTGTTTTTTTCATTTTATTATTAATTTTTAAGGACTACATATTTATTTTATAAAGATTTAGTATGAGATGTTACATAAGAGAATGATAACTGTCCCTATATACCAGAACAGTATCATTCCTCAAAGCAACCATTTTATTAAAAATATTTTTGGAGAAGCATCTTTTTAGAATTGCCTCAGGAGTCAGGTTAGCAGTCACATGAAATCTATCTCATTATTTCAATCACTGAAATATACATATTAATGTTTCAAAATCTGGAAGTCACCTTAAAAATACCATTTTCTCCATCTTTTCCATATTCTCCTTGCTCTGTGTCACCATTTCCCCTCTGTCTTGAACTGTGAAAAATCTCCAAACTTTGGAGATAGAGCCAAAGCAAGGCTGAGAACAAACAAAAGGGGCAAAATGCATGTTGGCTTGCCTGTCAGATGAAAATGGGCATAATTTGTGGAATTTCATAAATAAGAATTACTGTAAATTGAGGTCTGCCCATGTACTCGAAATTCAGGCTTACTCCAAATGTGCATGCACCAATAAACTCTGAAATAGGGTCTGTGCTAATTTAAATTAGAAATTATCAGTGACTTGGATGGGGCGTGGGGGGGGGGAGGAGGAATGGTGGAGTTTAGATAATGATTTCAATAGGAGATGCTGAGACACCATCTTTGAAAAAAAGTTAACAAAAATGTAGTATACCTATATTACAGAGATTTTGTTATTGTTAACAGTAAGACAAAATTAATAATCAAAATAATTTCAAATGCTTCTCTGAATTTTTGCAAAGTTGGCTTTACCTTCTTTATCTATAAATTAGCAATAACATAAAAAACTCTCCAAAGACTCATTATTTATTTTCTATAATTTTAAGTTCAAATAATTTTGTTTTCGTGTTTTGAGAGGATGGGGAGAAAGCAGTGTTACTAGGAGTAGAGCTGACAAAGGCAAGCCATTTTTAAAAAAACAAATAAACCAGGGCGGCCAGGTAGCACAGCGAGTAAGAGCACTGGCTCCAGTGTTGAGAAGACCTGGAGATCGAATCCCGGGCTCAGACACTTAGCACCCACCCAGAAACACCTGGCCGTGTAACCTTGAGCAAGTTACTTAACCCCTATTGCTTTAAAACAAACAAACAAACAAACAAACAAATAAACCCTCACCTCAAATTTATTTCTTTAAAGATCAAGATTGGAAGGGTGACTATATACATTCATAGATATACTGTCATTTTTATGCCAATATATTATTGACTATTATGAATAGGCCAGGCACTGAATTCTTTTTCTAAATAAATTTAGAAATTTCATAAAAGAAGAACTATTTAGTAGATAGACGTAAATGTCCAAAACAAATAAGGAAAAGGAAAACCTAGACAGTTATATATTTGAACTTTTATTTTTTTAAGGGAACTTCCAGGTTTTTGTATAAAGAAGTCTTTTGTAACACCCAAAGTAGGAACCTTGGAACCTCCCCCAACCCTTTGGCATTAGATTTGCCTAATTTAATTCCCTAACCCCCAAATTAGTTATTATTAAAAAGAGAATTCAATCTCCATAAGGGTTGAATTTTAAGGCTATGAAGACGACCTGCAAGTTCAGTTAAAAAACAAAAGCACAGTCCTTTTGGTGATGGGTCAGACTGTGAGAGCTATTGGCTACAGTAATCTTCAGTAATACTTCTGTTTACCCAGCTAGTCTGAAGGATTATGGAAATGAGTTCACAAGGGCTGACCCTCTAGGTTTATTAAATATTCAATGAATATTCTGTATGCATGCTGGGCATTAAATAAAAAATGGAAAATATAGTAGACTACCATATGTGAAATACTTCAATACTAGAGTAGCGCTATTTTAAATAATTTATTTTAAATCATTCTGTCAGATATCATAACATGAAAATTATATATTAAGGGCATAACCTTAAGTTATTCTATCAAATATTTAGATTCGTATCAAGTGTTAATTTAGCTTGTTTTCCCTTGGTTTCATTTTGTTTATAGTATTTGTAAGCCCTGAAAAGTTATTATTAACCTCAAAAATACCAGGTTTTTGGTCACATCACTGTATCAGGTCATTTAAAACAGAGGCATAACATGTTGTTTTGCTACGTGATAAACATTTAAATAAAAAAAAAGTAAAAGCAGGTAACAAACTACCGTAATTTCATACACCAATCTAAATATTTGGTAATTACCAGAATAACAGGCTGAATTTTGAATTTTCAAATCAGTTGTTTAGCATTCTGAAACTCTCAACATTTTGGTCTTGAAAGTGGGGATTAATCACTGCCTCTATGTACCCCAACATTTCCATCACCATTCCTCATTGAAAAAGAAATTATCCAAAGCAAAAGCTAATAACTACACCACTTGCTACAATTAAGAAATTATGACAAAAAAAGAATTCTTTACATCTTCAAGTCACTTCACGGTCGCTGTTAAGGTAAGCTCAATGAACTTGTACAATAGAACCAGTTCCTGAAAAATAGCCTGTCATATGTTATTTGACATTATAATGTTGAATGTTTGTCCGCAATTTGCTTAAGTAACTACTGAAAATGAGGGTGAAATGGAGAACTACAGATTGCCACTTAATAGCTACCACTTGAGGCAACTCAAATTTAAATGTCACTTATCAGTGACCTCTTTTTTTCTTTCCCTAATTATCATAATCAAATGGATTATGAACCAAAGAGAGAATCAAATGAAATGATATATGTAAAGCACACTGCAAATGTTAAAGCGCTATAGAAATGGGAGCTATTATTGTACATCCTTCCAACATCTGACTGCCCCTGCCCCCCTTGATGGGAGAACAAAAAAGGGAAATATTAGGTCCTCTAATTCTGGATTCAATTCAAAAGAAAAAAAAAAACGGAATTTTTAAAGATCTAACTAATGGAATCTTAAGGTTAAATGAGAAATTCTTTTGTTTTTAGGTCATCAAATCCAACTGGCTAAGCTAACGAGACCCAGTTAACAAACTACAGCAAACTACACACCTTGAGTCCAAAGGCAGCATCCTCCGAGGCCAAGACTTCAACCTGCAATTATAAGGAGAAAAATCATTTAGGAACTAACAAAAATCTTCTCTGAGCCTAACTAAGCACAGAACTCAGGGCACAGACTTAGTCTGGCACTAAGAATTCTGATACAACTTTTAACCTTGCAACAGGGAAAGGAGCTGATCAAATTCAGACATCCAGGAATGAAATTTGTGTGTCTCCCAGTCTTTTCAAGGGCTGAATATGAAGACACTTGTGAATTTAGGCAAAGATTCCATAGCCCCTTGCTTTGGTTGTAACAGAGGAAACTCCTACTAAAGGAAGAAAAGTTCGCTCATTAATGTATCTGAGTCACTGATACCAGCTGCCTGGAAGAATAGAGAAAATGAAGGTGATTTATCTACTACCAAAACTGTCTAGGAGAAGGGTTGGTACCATTTGAATATTTGCTATCCCACATCAAAATCAGAAAGTGTTCAATATGTTCTTTTGCCTTCGCAATGATATGAACATAAGTGTTATAATTGGGATTTATACTCCATGAAAAAGTTTCATCACACCTGAAATCTAACCAGTAGTTTCTTGTCCTGCCCTGAACAAAGTAGACTGTCCTGAAACTGTGGAATGCTGCAGAGCAAGACTTCCTGAGACAGAGGCTAGAAAGGCAAAGCCAGAGAAAAAGCTGGTAGGTAAGATGCAGGAAGCAGCTAATGTAACAGTATAAGTGAAATTGCTCATTGGTTGTCTTATGAGTTAGAAGACAATTCATTAGCTGATGGAACTAGGAGGAATAACAGCTGTTCTTTTGCACTATAGTCTTCTTGTTTGGTGGATAAGCTTTTTTTTTTTTTTAATTCAAAAGAGAACTAGTGCACATAAGGAGAAAAGAATGTTTACAAAACTGAAATGCTTCAAGGGTTTTGCATGGCAAAATTTGGTCTGAAGTAGTACGTTTCAATAATAGTTATAAACCTTTTAGGAATAGGGGTTTGAGGTATGTGTGTGTGTGTGTGTGTGTGTGTATGTGTGACACACACACATAAACACAGATAGATATACAGATAGTTGCTAGTTTATACCACATCAAAATATCCCCATACAAATGCTATAAAACAAAATTGAATTCTCTCCTAAAGGAAAGGAAATAAAGAGGTAATCATTCCACTAAGAACTGAATCCAGTTGGAAAGTGAGAGTGGTTAAAACAAAATACAGAAATAAATCAATTACAGACTGGGTTTGTGTGTTTCTGTCTTTTATTTTGCAAGTGTTTTCCTGAAAGCTTCGAGGACACAACCACCTGATGGGTAGTAGTGAAAAGTAGTACACAATATTCAAAGAGAATGTGACTTAGGTAAAGAACAGAGGAAGAAGAAACATTAGAGAAAAAGAAATGGATTCAGTAATCACATGTTGCAGATGTATCCAGATAAAGACTAAATTGTTGAAGCAATGGACACAATAAAACAGAGTAACAAATGATATTTGTTTACATTTCAATTCCCAAAGCTAATTATTTAAGTCCAGAAACTGTGCTTTGATACTATGCCCTTGGTAAATAACTATTTCAATCATGAAAGTACCTTTGAATTGAATGAGTCTAAGACTCCCCACTAAGGTAGACAGGTTTATTCAAGTTATGAACACAGATTAAAAGTTTACACAAAAGAAAAAACAATAAATTTAAGTCTTTTTCACTGTAGAAAGTAAATGGCATCCAATTCAACAACAATATCTATCCTGTAATCTTGACAGTACAAGAGTGTTATAAGTAGGAAAATCAAGGAACATAGAATCTGCTAGAGGAATTAGATATATACAAGTAACTATAATGGAAGTAAAATGTTTAAGAAAAGCTAAGCAGAGAAACTCTGGGAGGGCTTAGTTCTGCTAGGAAGATAGATCAAAATTATGCAAGAAAGAGAGGCCCCTCAGGTGTTAAACCTGGATAGAAGGGAAGGATTTTCTGTCATGGCCCCCAGCACCGTATCCAATCAGTTGACAAGTCTTGTCTATGCCACACATCTCTCCAATCCATTCCCTTCCTCTTCATTCACACAGTCGCCACTTGAGTACAGGCTTTCCTTCATTCCTTCAATCATTGTTTCTAGTCATATGCAATTATTGTCTAAATCTTCTAGGCCAGTCTTCAATGAAGGTACATCACACATGCTGATAACTAATCTTCTAGGCCTCTTAATATGGATGGATGTCAAAGGAACACATTACCTATCCAAAAACTGGCCCTTGCTCTTGACCAACATGACAAGGCCATCCATGGTCATGACATTTTTTTGGTCCATATTCACTGCATACCATGAAACCCTCCCTTCTTCCTCACTTTATTTCTATTGAGGTTCCACAACACTTCCAATCACCTAAGATTTAAACCTAAGAATCATCCTCAATTCTTCCTGCTCTCTCACCATTGACATACAATAAGTTGCCACATCTCAATGATTTTAACTCTACAATCTTTCTCCCACCCATCCACTTTACTCCATTCACACAGTAACCATGCTAGTTTAGGCCCTTATCTCCTCCTACCCAGATTAAGGCAACTGGATGTCCTGCCTCAAGTTTTTTCCCTGGTACCCATACTCCACACAGCTACCAAAATAATATTTCTACAACATCAGTCTAGGATACTACCCGACCAGAGAAACTACTCTCTTTCTAGCTTACCTCTAAAATGATGTACAAATGTATCCGACTTTTAAAGTCTTTTAATAATCTGCCTCTACTTTGCTTTTCTGGGTTTTGGGGTACTAGTCTTTCTCACCATGTACTCTACATCCCAGTCAAACTGGTCTAATAATGTATCATAGTATCATTTCCCCCAGTAGAATGTAAGTGCCTTGCTTGGGGTTAGGGACTGTTTCATTGTTATCTTTGTATTCTCAGTATACACAAGGCTGAGGTAGATGTTTGATTAAACCCATTCCCAAACTGTGAGGATCTATGGGTAATGGAGCAAAGACTAGGACAACACTAATTATTGGCTCCATCTCAAATTTAGCTGAAATGAACAATATTTGAAGGGGGAAAGTTAGGAAATTAAGGCGAGAAAAATAAGCTGGAAGCCGGATAATGGAGGATCTTGAAAGTCAAGACATTTTGAGAGAGAACAAGTCCTAAAGCTATCTTGGAGGTCAAATTCACAGAATTGGAAGAAAGGAAAAGTCAAGGATAAATGAAGTTTCTAGTCTGGCTAATTAAGAGAATGGTAATGCCATCAACAGAAACAGGGAGAAGCCAAAGGGGAGATGTTTAATTTCATTTCAAACATATTGAACTTGAGGTGTCACTAGAACTATCTAGGTGGGCATTTCTTGTAGGACACTGACTTGTGGATCTGAAGAACAGGGAACAGAGCACTTTTGAGGGGATTGTGAGGTTCCAGACATGTGAAAGCTTGAGGAATTTCCATTGAAGAAACTTCATCTATCAATTATATTTAAACTGCCTGGCAACTTATTATCTAAGATTTGCCTAGAGCACTGAAGAGCTAGGTGCCTTACCCAGGTTCACATAGCTGGGTCTGAGAACTCTCAACTCAAGTATTGCTGTCTCTGAAATAAGCTCTCTAAATACTATTACACAGGCAGCTAAGTGAGACAGTGCAGAGCACTGGGCTTGGAATCAGGAAGACATCTTCATAACTTAAAATCAGGCCTCAAGGTTACTAGTTACGTGATTCTGGGCAAGTCCCTTAATCCTGTTTGCCTCAGTTTCCTCATCCTTAAAATGGGCTGGAGAAGGAAATGGCAAACTAGTACCTTTGCCAAGAAAGCCACAAATGAGGTCACAGAGAATAAGACGTGACTGAAACAAACCACCACCACCAACATTATTCCATATTGTCAGTGGAGCGTAATATGCACACCATATTTATTCCTATCACTTATAGGCAGATAAAGCACCTTCTCAAATGCATGCAAGCTTTTTAAAATTCATATAAAAGTATGCAATGATACATTAGCAACATCAGCGTTAGTTTTATATTCCCTTAATGAAGTACAAATCAATAAACCAACATAAAAAGTGGAGTTAAACTATAATTTGACTAACAAAGTTATCTAAATGTAAAGTTTACACATGGAACTGAGGATAAGTTTAGTGATCACAATATCTTGGATTATGATTGTAATTACATATGATACTAGGAAAAAAAACCCAGTCACTAGCAAGCATGATACAATAGAAAGAAAACAAACAATAGTCAGAGGACCAGGGTTCAAATTCTGATAATGATAACTGTTTGCTGCTAGTGTAACTAGGCCAAATCATTTAGTTTCTCTGGAAGTCAGTTTACTTAACTGTAAAAATGAGGGGTTTGAAGCAGAGGCCTTCTGAGATCTCTATAAGCTCTATATTATTTTTGTCTTTCTTAAAATTAAAAAAAAAAAGTGACCCTCCTCCCCCATGCACCATATCATATATCAGAGAGGCATTGTCAAACTTCTAAATCAATTTTTAAAAAGTAAAAGTTTTTCAAGAAAAAAACTTGTGTACTGTCCAATAATATATATATATATATATATATATATATATATTTTTTTTTTTTTTTTTAAACACTGGACTAAGGTCAGGAGACAATTTCTAGAACCAACTATGTTGGGGCAGCTAGGTGGCACAGTGAATAGAGTACCGGCCCTGGAGTCAGGAGGACCTGAGTTCAAATCTGGCCTCAGACACTTAACACACTTACTAGCCATGTGACCTTGGGTAAGTCATTTAACCCAACTGCCCTGCCTTCTCCCCTCCAAAAAGCCAAAAAAAAAAAAAAAAAAA
>NW_027187349.1:64272-93839 GCF_028583685.1 Petaurus breviceps papuanus | reverse complement strand
TATATATATATATATATATATATATATTTTTTTTTTTTTTTTAAACACTGGACTAAGGTCAGGAGACAATTTCTAGAACCAACTATGTTGGGGCAGCTAGGTGGCACAGTGAATAGAGTACCGGCCCTGGAGTCAGGAGGACCTGAGTTCAAATCTGGCCTCAGACACTTAACACACTTACTAGCCATGTGACCTTGGGTAAGTCATTTAACCCAACTGCCCTGCCTTCTCCCCTCCAAAAAGCCAAAAAAAAAAAAAAAAAAAAAAAAAAAAGAACCAATTAGGTTACCAATTAGTTGTATGATGATAATAATACTGGGCAAGTCATTTAATCACTCTGATAACCAATTTCTTTAGCCAGAAAAATGAGGTAGTGAATTATGCTATGTAAAGATCCTTCTAGCATTAATGGTCTTGAACTTTTTATAAAGTGATTGCTTTTATTTAATATGCTCGACTCTTTTTGCATTCTTTATTTTCTGTTTTTTATAAATAACGTTGTATAGTAAGAAACAGAAAAGAACAACTGATTTCATAAATTGAATACCAACTTCAGCTTACTATTAAAGAAAGATGTAATACCACCCAAAGATTATCCCACACTATTTCTTCAAAAGCCTACTAATGTAGGTTGGAAGGAATCCCCCTCTAGTGGGAGTGAGAAGGTATTTCAGCATCCAGTTAAATTTTTCAGGTGGTATTCAGTAAATGTGGGAAAGGTGGGCTTCAGAATTTTTTCAGATTATTTTTTAAAATCAAACAAGAAAATTAGTCAACTTTTCCCCAAAGAACAAAAAGGAGTTGCCTATTATCATTTTATCAACTAAGAGTAGCAAGGAAGAAAAAAAAATTGTAACAAATAATCTTATAATATTTACTTTGTAGCCAACTAAATGGTGACACTGATTTTATTTTATCTGTTCATGCAGAACCATTATAATTTTAAAAGTGCAAATGGAAAGGAGACACTACTCTGTCAGTGGAAATAGACTGAATAAGTCTAATGGAATCACAGTAAGTTAGTCTCCATCAATATGAAAACATAATAAAGAGGGAGGCTCCAATGATGTGATATTTCAAAAACCATTATTAATTCAACTATATGTGGTGTTTACAAAATTAAAGACTTACTCTACAATGCAAACTAAAAAAATGAGAATGATGATGTCTAGCCCCCAAATGCCAAAAAGGTATCAGTTAAGAGCATAACTGGAAAATATAAAAAGGTTTTTTTTTTTTTTTTAACAATTTCAAATATAGTAGAGATTTAAGTCATCCAGTACTCGCTAGTTTAGGGAGGATAGTTCTCATTGGTGCTGGTGGTGCTGCTACTCTTGCTGTTAGCAAATGACCAGGAATAATCCAGAAGAGTGTACAATTTCCAAACAATTTCAGAAGACTGTGTATAAAATATGGAAAAAAGATACAGCATCAATGATGGAAATGATGCTAGGCTTTGGCATTTTAGACACAGTTTTGATCCTGTACCCTCCTCATAGATGGTTACTACTGAGGGGAAGGGAGGCAGAGTTGGGATTCTAGCATTTTCCCACAAATACAAAACAAACAAAAACTTGTGCAACTACTGTTAAGATATAAGTTTGGGGGGCAGCCAGGTGGCTCAGCGAGTAAGAGCACCAGCCCAGTGTCGGGATGACCTGGGGATCAAATCTGGGCTCGGACACTCAGCACCACACCTAGAAATAACTGGTCGTGTAACCTTGAGCAAGTTACTTAACCCTGATTGCTTTAAAAAAAAAAAAAGATATGTGTTTGACATTTTGAAAACTAAAATTCATTCTAGGAAACATCAGTATTCATAAGATCACAAGATACAGCTAGAATGTTAGGGTACTTGTTAAGTGAACTTTATGCCGGCCACTGTACTAAGTGCTTTTATAAATTTTATCTTAGTACATCCTCAAAAAAACCCTATTAGACAGGAGTTTATAACTATCAAGGCAACTGAGGCCGTCCAGAGAAGTGAGTTACCCAGGGTCATACCGTTTATAAGTGTCTGAGGTTAGACTGGAACTCAGGTCTTTGGGACTCCACTGTAATGCTTCTATCTAGAAGGCCATCCAGGTCTTAAGTCCTCAATTTACAAAGAAAGAACTGAGGGAATGATAGGTTAATGACTTGTTTGAACTTAAAAAAAGTAGAAATTTGGGGCAGTTAAGTGCCACAGGAAAGAGAGTGCTTGGCCTGGAGTCGGGAAGACTCATTTCCCCAAGTTCAAATCTGGCAGCAGACTCTAGCTATATGACCCTGGGCAAGTCACTTAACTGTGGTTGCCTCAGTTTCCTCATCTGTCAAATGAACTAGAGAAGGAAATGGCAGGCCACTCCAGCATCACTGCCAAGAAAACCTCAAAGTGGGGTCACAGAGTCAGACACAACTGAAACAATTGAACAAGAAGAAGTAGCAGACGCAAAATTCAATCCCTGGTCCTCTGGGACTAAATCCAATGCTATTCCCACTGCACAGTGCTGTCTTCAATAATTTACTGTATCATTAACCATTCAGAATACAGTTAAGCATCCAGCTGTAATTTTCAGGTGGTATTCATTAAACTGAAATATAAATAGAAGGGTCATTTCTATTTATTGAAAGAAAACGAGATCATCACTTCATTTTTCTCACAGTCTTTCAAAAAGGGACTGTTCATTCAATACCACTTAGACATAAACTAGAATAGTTATGTGAAAGGAATTCTTGAATAGGGAGAGTCAGAGGGAACTTTATGCAAGGAGCAAATTATTCATTTCTTGTAGGGGCCTCTTAATATGAACAATTAGGACATAACAACCAAGCTTTCCTCATGACAAAAGATATAGGAACAGACATGCTATCCATAAAGAGATTTTAATTTGTAGAAAGAAGTTGGTAAACAAGTATGAAGAATTACAATTCACTGTATCAGATTTGATTGGGAGAGAAATAACACCATTAGAGAGTACAGCAAAGCCAAGAATCACAGGTATTTGAGTGTTTTTTCCATTAGAATCATACTTTCCCTCAGTAATCGTTCATTTCCTTTTACTCAATAATTAAAGTGTCTTCCTACAATCTGTAAAGCACTTTTCAAGGGTTAAATCTTTGTGAAAGAAACTTATAAATTCTAAACTAGAAATCTGAGCTATGACTGAGCTCTTCACAGTTCTTTTGCTCTGTCCTGCAGAAAAATCGATTTAAATTTCCGAAGTATTCATCAAAACAGAAGTGAAGAAATGTGTAAATACAGGAACTCCTCACCTAGTTTCAGAATTACTTCTTTTTTTAAAATTGGAAATATACTGCACATAGTATCACCTTTTTTGTCTCAGTGGGGACATCGGGGTGTGTGTGTGTGTGTGTGTGTGTGTGTGTGTGTGTGTGTGTGTGTGCGACTAAAATTCTTCTATCAATGTGTTCCCCTCACCCAAATTAAGACAAAAATACAACCTCATGGAGCTGTCGTGAAGAAAGTACATTGTAAAACTTAAAATACTATGTAGATGTGAATTATTATTATATAAATCAGTTTAACCAGGGATTTATTATTGGTATTACAAAAATGATTCACAAGTGTTCTTTTGAATTACAAACTTCACCAATGAATTGAAATGACTACATTTCCAAAAATTCATTTTAAAACATTTTCTTGATTTTATAATAAACTTAAAATGATACAGCTCTTTATTAAATACTTACAAAAAATATTTTCTTTTAATCCCTTACAACCTTTACAGGTAATGAGTGAAAATGAATGACAAAGCATGTATGAACAAGCAAGCAAGACAACCCTTAACCTCAAGGACCTGACATCCATATAGAAGAAAACAAGACATAATTGAAATAGCTGAAAAGTGGGGAAAGCTTTATGACACAGCATGATCAGAAACTGTCATGGTGGAGCTGGATCTGAGTAAAATAAGTGAATGTTCACCAATCAGGGGCCTGGGCCCCATGGTTACATATTAGTGGGAGAGGGGGAGAAGGATGGAGAATCTCAGAAAGGGTGGCCAAGTAGAATATTCCCCATTTATAAATGTGAAAAATGAAGCTCAGAAAGCTTAAAAAACTGCCCCAATTTCCAAATTAGGGAGTTAATCTAAAAGCTGGAATCAGAATCAAGTATTTTACCTCTTAGCTTAACATTCCCTTACACACCTTGCTACACCTTACACATGTGAAAAACCAGATCTGACACATACAGCTTTCAAGGTTTTGGTTTGGGGGGAGTGGTATGGAAACTCTTCAACAATTTAATCTGTACTTTTAATTGAAAGCTGGAAGCTAGGAAAAAATCCGTCAAGTCAACAAGCATTTATTAAATGTGTGATATATGCCAAGCAGTATCCTGAACACTGGGGATATAAAAAAAGGCAAGGAACAGTCAACAACAACCCATCAGTTTCTGCTTTCCAGGAACTCATAGTCTAATGGGAGAGCCAATGTGCAAACAGCTAGTCACAAAGCAGATACATACAAGATAAACTGGAGGTAATCTCTGACAGAAGTCACTAAGGTTAAGGAGGACCCAGAAAAGGGTTCTTCCAAAAGGAAGAAGGAAAAGGAAGAATTGACATCTTTTTGTGGGTCAAGTATGTCTAAAAGAAGAACACACCTGACCATAGGCTAGGAAAAACAGAGTGAAGGAGCAGGGAGGATATGTCTTTGTGTGTCTAATATATTCAAGAAAGAAAATTCTATCAATAACTATATGAAATTCCAAATCTGGCTGGGAGGAAAAAGGAGGAACAGACAAGATTCAATACAACTACACAACAGACTAGAGCTTATAGCTTATAAGAGGCAGGTCTTTTACCTCTTCTTCCCAAGATTTAATCAAATAGTTAAGTCACCTGCTGCCCAAAATGAATTAAAGAATTTCCAAATGTGAAAAACTGTCCTTAAGAATAAAAACAAAACAAAACAAAAACCAAACACATTGCTTTAAGACAGTAGTGCCTTGGTGTAGATGTAAATAATGTATGAACAAGAGGCCTTTCCACTTTGGTGGGGATATTTTAAAAATGTTTTCTAGGCATGTTTAACAGGAAAAGTGGACAATAATTAGTTCATAATGACTCTGAGATAACAAACATTCGAGAATTTAGGAAAACAAATTTAAGGGCAAGCAACTAACTGCCTCCTTTGTGATATTCATTCCCCTATTGCCCAAACTGAATTATCAATTCTGAATTCTAGCAACTGAGGCAACTGCTTTGTTTTTTCCTAATTTTTATGGTTATCCATAAATGGACTGGAAAGCTTTTCAAGAAACCATATAAAATCTTGCTGGCATACTACCCTTGCTTATTAATTCTCCTTATTTTCCTTATTAGCATGTACAGACAACACAGGAACTCCAGGACGCAGCTTGTTGAAACAGCTCTGTATTTGGTTAGCCAGTAGTGAAAGAACATACAATGGTGTCTTACACTGTTTTATTTTGCTTAGTGAATAAATTCTATCCGAATATATCTAACAATGACTACAAAATATTCTCCACATTGTACTGAGCACATTGCAAGCCCACTAAATAATAACTAACAGTGATCAAAGGAGAGACAATTTGGTTTAGTAGGTTGGTTTTGATGTCCAAAAAGGACTGGGTTTATTTCTGCCTCAGGCATACTGGCTATGTGACCTTGGGCAAGTCACAACCACTTAAAGCTCTAAGTCTAAGGAGCAGAAAAAGTGCAGGCTTTCACTGATAAAGGAACTTTCTTCATTCTGAATTCCTCAATAATGATGAAATCACAGATACAGTCTTAATCCTAACTGTGGCCAAAAGGAACTAAGTAACTCAAAATTACTTCCCTTGTTCTCACCCCAAGCACTGGTCCAATACAAGGGATCCATATTTGACTATTTCCACTGCCTACTAGGTAGTATTATTTCTTTCTCAATAGACTGGATTTCTTTCTTGATACAAATAGCACATGTCAAACAAATACTGAGTTTCAAGGCACTAGCACTATGCTAAGCAATAGGTTAAAAAAAAATGAAACTTCCTTTGCGTGAAAACAGGTAAGGAACTTGCAGAAACTGTTTTAAAAACAAAACAAAACCTTGAGAGCCCTTGTGAACTTTATACAGCAAATAGAACTTATTCTACCTCTGGGGAAGTACCCAAGACATTTATAGTATAGAGTAGAAAAGAAAATGCCTTGGTACAGTTTGAGGTTGAGTGACATAGAGGACTCTAGGGGGCAATGAGGAGGCTAAGATGTCCCTATAATCTCATTCCTGAATCACAATTTTGGCACCATGAAAAGATGGAATCTCTGCCTACTAAGGACTCTCATTCAGTGTACAACAACTGAGGGGGAATCACACTCAATATTTGGACAACCAACCTGTCTTTTCCATCTTTCAGAGCCTACTTAAGAGTATACTTTCTTCAAATGGTCAGGAAGAAAAATAATAACTTTCCAATCACCCGCATTACAGAGTAAATAAACCATCATAACCTGGGTAATAATTACATAGATTCCAATGTTAGAGGATTAAGGCATATCCACGAAACAATAACTACATACAGTGAGGACCTGGAAGATCACACACAAGAATCAGTATAAGACTCTTGCCCTTCAATGCCAGGGATGTTTAATTAGGCTTTAACTGAAAGCAGATGGTCTTACTATTTACAATAACCACTCTTGGTGAATCATTAAAAAAAAAAAAAGACTAAGATTTCTACAAATAAGATAAATCACTTTTTAATTTTTTTTATTTTTCTGTAAACTAGGTATACAAAATTTACAATTCTACAATACTATTTCTCACGTTTGTAGTCAGTATCTTCCTCCATATGTACTCATTTTTAAAATTCAGTTTTCAAGTTAAGATCTGTAATTCTTTTAAAGATTCTCCACAATCATCCAAAAATAAAATAAGGCTTTCATTAGGGATAAAAAAAAAAAGACTATTCCCTTGGCCCCTAACAATACCATCAAAAGGAATTTAAATTCTGAGGCAGTACCATGCATGTTAGCACCTTGGATAGATAAATGGCATTACAGAAAATTCCTGGCTATTATTGGGGTGAGAAGACAATGACAGCTGCAATTTGTCCAAACTTTGTAAACATGAATATCTGAAGCATTAAATGTTTCTTGGCTCTGAGTATTTCCAATTTTAATAAATGTTTTAATCGCATTTAATTCTATAATATTTTAGCCAATTTTTGTCTCTTTATATATCAGGTATTTTTTAAACAAAATATTTCAACCCAATGAACATTCATTTTCATAAAGTACAACTATCTCTTCTTTAACACAAATAGTTTTTAAGACTGTCTTCTTTTCAATAAGTGTACAATTCTTAAAAGGGAAAACATAGTCAAACAAACTTTGAAAAAGCCACATTCATTATAAGGACTATGTAAATAACTTAAAGACATACTCATAAGGGCACCAGTGACCTTGTCAGTGAAGTTCCTTTCAAAGAAAGCCACCCTTTTCTAGAGTTTTCTGTCACTTAGATTAGCAAATAACAAACATAAAAGTTTGTGAGGAGTTCTTTTGTGACAGACATCATAGATACAGATATATTAGGTAAAGTCAAATAAACATTAATAGGGCAGCTAGGTGACACAGTGGATAGAATGCCAGGCCTAGAGAGAGGAAGACTCATCTTCTTGAATTCAAATTTGCCTTCAGACACTTACCAGCTATGTGACCATAGACAAGTCACTTATCCCTGTTTGTCTAACTTTTCTCATCTGTAAAATGAGCTAGAGAAGGAAATGGAAACACCACTCCAGCATCTTTGCCAGGAATGGTGGGTCATGAAGAGTCAGAAATGACAGAAACCACTAAATAACAAAACAACAATAAATATAAAGGATGTGTAAAGATGCATCATGGACACAGACTAATAACAGAGTAGGTGAAGCTGAAAATGTCCCTTGACAGTTGAAATTATTTTACAATGTTTAAAAAAAAAACCCTTGAAGGAAGGGAGAGAAGGTGGGTGGGAAGAAAAGGAGTTAGTCACTAAATCAAAGAACAGAGATGGTAGAAGACTCCTTCACAAAATGATGGTTACAGAAGGAACACACCATAAAGGAGAGGTTCAGCCTTGTGTTGGGGTATTCAAGGGTGAGAAAGTCAAAGAAGTTGTTTCCTACTCCAGGGCAAGGAGGTCCCAGTGTGTAAAAGTGTGTATTTAAAAACTTACATTTAGGCCTTACAATGTTTGGTGAGTTGGTTTGTTTGTACTATTGTGATTTAAGTTTGGAAGGGGGAGAAATAGTATTAATAAGGATTAGGCTGAAATATTTCCCTTCTTGGTTATGAGAAATTCTACCAACAAATTAACTTCAGAATGTAAAGTCATGCCATCACTTCAGATTAAGAGAATGGATGACTATATTCAGTTAAAATTTAATCTCAAAGCTTTGGAACCAGCTAACTTTTTTGTTCAAAGCAGGAATTATTTCAAATAGGACCAATTTGGAAGGATTATTGTTTTAAGTTAACCTATAAAAAGAAGGAAGAAGGACCTACTAAGTGAAGAGAAGCATCAAGGAAGAGTGTACTAGTCTCAAAATCAGCCATTTTTAGGTAAATTATCTCATGTGTCTGGGCCTTTGTTTCCTTATTCTTAACAAAAGTTGCAGACACTATAGTAGAAGATATGTGAGGTCAATATATTGGCTTATATAACTCAATAATTTCTTAGTCATTTCCTATTTATTTCTATACAAAATCTAATTCTGGATGAGAAAAACAAAATAAGGTTTCACTCTGGCATGTCTAGCTCTTTCTTGTGATACCCCTGTCTTCTTTTATGAAAATAAGGTATTTCTTTTTAGTTGAAACAGGATGCCAAGGAAGAGATAAGCAAAGAAAAAATACTGAGAGAAAGATGTAAACAGGGTGGGTTAAAGGAGGGTTGCTGTTGATGATGATGATTGCAAGTATTTATATAGCATTTTAAAAGTTTGTGAATCTATTTACATATTTTTATCTTAACTTATCCTTATGACAACCATATGAGGCAGTGCTAGTATATTATGACCACTTTACACTTAAGGAACCAGGATTTGCCCAGGACCACAAAACTAGCTGGTTATAGGAAGGATTCAAGACAACAGTATGCTAAAAGACAAGCAACCTCTCAATTCCCACACAGCCATCCTCCAAAGGAATAAAAAGAAGTCTATATGAATTTATTTTATAAAAACAGATTTTATTAAGATTATGTAAGAGGGAAAAGGTTAGGGTTGGTTCTGTTAGAAATGTTTTACAACTTGAATTTATTTTAAGTGCATTCTAGATGGCTTAAAAACTGACCAAAATTAATTCTTTAGAGAAGTACCTTAAACATCTTTCAAGTATCCCTAGTCTTCAGCACTCTAGAAATACAGGAAGGAATGGGTACCTTTGTATACCCAGAGAATTAATTAAAAACACTTAGCTCTCCATTCTAGAATTGGGGATTGGTTGGCTGGAATTTCCTGCTACAATTAGAAGGAAACAAAGTTGAATAGCTAGGGGGATTGTAGTTAGCCCAAAGGAGAAGGCAACTACTTCACTGGCACTCACTTTAAAGAAGCAAGTGCCCTTGATCTGCAGATCTGTCTTACTAAGAAAACTGCTTCATATCAAGGACCACTTCTTTTATCTATCCGAGATAGCACCCAGAATACTGCAGGCTCTTAGATATTAAACAACAATGTGAGAGAACATCATTGGGTAGGAAGATCGTTGACATGTAATTTCTTCCCTTCCCTGAGGAACAAACTTGGAAAGTATGAGTGATCCTCTTAGTCAAACTCTCAGCAACATTATTTGGCAAAATCAGGTCAACTTTTTTCTTTTTGGGGAATACATTAAAAGTAAATTTTAACAACTGTCCTAGAGGAGAAAAAAGATTTTTAAATTTACTCCCATACTATTAAAAGAACTTTTTAACTATAAAGATTTTTTGAGGAGAAGGGGGAGAAAACCATGGATAGACTGTATAACAGATTGCATGAAATGCCTCAGAAGTAAAATGAAATCTATAATAATTTAATATGGAAGTACTCATAATTGGCATGATGGCAAATAGCTAAGAAATTGTTTACAGCAAAGTTAATGTTTTAAAATGTTCACTAACATTTAAATTTTTAAAATTTCATTATATGGTAATTTTCCCATGCTTGTTTTGAAAGGCTAGAAGTTTAAAATGAAATTCTATTGTTGTTGGTCAGAATGTCTTTCAGTCCTCTATTATTATAAGTTATTCAATTTTTTTTCAGGATCGACTACTGTATACATGAGTGTTTCAGTTTCCTAGATTAGAGCTAAATTTTTCAATATGACAATTTTAAAAGACTGGCTAATTTTCAGTGGGCTGATAGAGTTTGATTTTTTTTCCTTTGCATGAATGACAGTGGATTTCTGTTTAATGTTACATTAAAAAACACTAAAGTTTAAAGATAAAGGAGGTATATGAGAAAAAAACTGTCAACACAACAGTAGTATGGACCCTTTCAGTGTGTATTCAGAAAGAAAATAAGACCCAGTTCTCTAACTCTGAAGTACATCACAAAACTGTAGAGACAACCTTCCCTTACCACACTCTCCAACTCAGATCTTTGTAGTGCTGTATTTAAAAAAAAAACAAATTAATGTACTCTAAAGAAAGGTCTAGAAAACCCATCATTTTGCCTCTCGTTTTCCATTGTTGGAGCTGGGAATTGAGTCCCAGTTATATGAATGGTGGTCTGAGAAATGCAGTAGACGGAGTTTATATCATAAAGCTCATTTTACTTGGGATGTAATGGAGGATTTGAACTGTGCTCCCTAAGGTGAAAGGCTAAGGCTTTAATCTCTCTGTTTCTCAGTCCATGCAGGCCTTTTCAACACTTCTGAGAAATGTGGACTCTGTTCATGCATACAAATGCTTTACAGCTTTTCCCACAAAAGGTGCTTTTTTGAAATAAACAATGTACAACTGAATTTAAAAGGAAACCAGTCACTGACAGATTTAGCCATAGTTCATTTATGTCATGTCTTACGAAGAGTTTACAAACAGCTGTCCCAGGCATCTCCAATGGGTGCAATTTTTGTCTAGACACGGGAAATCCAAGCTACTACTAGGCCAACAACATAAACACAGAAAGGTCTTCAATTCATCATTTCATTAATAGGAACACTTCTAATGATATAATAGGAATGCTGGAAGAAAGCTGATTTCAGTTCCTGAAACAGTTTAATTGCATGTCTTTGTTTTCATGCTTAGACAAAGTTATGGAACCACACAGAGTTCCAAACTGGATTTCAGTGCCACATCAGACTGCTTCAAACGAATCTTGTCCCTTCAACGTATGAGCTCTCAAGTTCAATGACAATAGGGGAGAGGCATATGCCTCCACTTAGATGTAATCTGAGCTCAATGTTCACATGACCACATTTACAGCATAATCACTCACACTAAGCATTTCTTGAAATGGGCAAATTGGCTAGAGGGGGGTAATACTTATACACTGTATAAGTATTACATAGCATCAGATAGCTAAAGTACGCTTTCAAGAGTTACTGTATCTCCTTAGAAACTGAGGCAACAAGTAGTTATGGAAACTGCATGTGTACGGTCCACTATTTTAGGGTTACGGTATATTTCTATTGTTTTAAAATCTATTTGAGATAGTATAAAATGACACCTTTTACAAATACATTAAAATAATCTCAGACCAACTTTAACCAGTGGGGGTCAGTGTAACAGTAGAGTATTTAGGGTAGGTAGGATCAAAAAGAAAATAAAAGGACATATATAGGTGAGACTGCAAGCAATATCTAGGTTTCAATCTCTAACTCAAATCTTTGGGCAATCTGAAGTTGTCCTTACAGATTTTCAAAAAGTTCAACATAATCAGCTAACAATTAGATCTGTTTTATTTTCAGGTTTGTAAGTATATCTTCTGAGATATGGAATTCAGGCTTTTCACTTAATTCAGAATTCAGAGTGCCAGAGCTAAGAGGCTCTGTGGACCCCAACTTATTAACCTGTGCCAATTTAACCAGTATTACTCCAGGGGTTCAAAATCCTAAAAATAGACGCTAATCTTTTCAGACTGAAGACAGCTAGCGAGCCCCTCCCCTGTCACATTTGCCACTCATCTTCATTACTTAGGTAGGAAGAAAATGTATACTTCTACTACACACCTCATTGCTTATTTATGTCTCCTCACATGAAAATATGAATGAATGAAAAAAGCATTTCTCAAGTCAGTCACCTTATGGACCCATCTCAATTTAAAAAGAAAGTCATCAACGTCCTCACCACTAAACAACATTAAACACTAAACAATGATCCAAAAGAAATTTCTAAGTGACTCAATTTTTAAAAAAAGTTCTTACATATTAATACATACTAAAACATCTCCCAAGTTTAACCCTGCACACTCAAATGCCCAGCAAATATCCTATCAAATATCAAAACTTGACAAATTTTATTCTAATTTTTAAAAAAGCAGTGGTAACTAATGACCCAATACTCTTAAATTTTGTTTTTCAATTCACCAGCAAAACATAGTTTCTTAAATCTCTCCTCTTAATCAGAGTTGGTGAACTGATTGAAATTTACATTCACCTAGTGACCTCTGTTTATACACCCCAAACCAAGTTTACTGGAATTCATGAAACAAATTAACATCAGGAATATAATAAAAAAGGACTTGATTTAATTTCCAAAGTACCAACTTATATTATTTGGGGGCAGGATCAGAAGTGTTAACAACTTTGCTCCGAATCTGTATTTCAATCTGAGAGGGGGTTTTCTAGTTAACTGCCCCCAAAAGAACTATAAAAAGATTTTAAAATCAAGTCCTGTGTTTGCATTGTACAACTTTACACTGTCTTTGTGTGTGTATGTGTGTGTGTGGGGGGGTGTTAGCAGGGTATTTTTCTTGTTTCTTCCCCTTTTTGTACCCCTAGGGCTTAGCTCAGTACCTGGCACATAAGCACTTTAATAAGTGCATGTTGATTGATTGCAACTGTAGAATATTAGCTATGATGCCCAGCTTGTCAAGTATCCAAAACACAACAAAATGGGCTTTTAAAATACTTCCAGCAGATGACAAGAGTTAAAGGGGGAATCTCAATGACAGACGTGGGCTAAGGTGAAAGGGGAAAAAAAAAAGCAGGAAAAAAAAATCAGCATGGATCCTCTGGAATATGCTGAGTAAGAACAGGACGGGGGAGAAAGTTTGCTAGCTTTAAGACTGTCCTTTGCTTTAGATTAAAAGGGGGGAAAAAAAAGCCCTGAGTCGGTTTTCCCGCCACTCAAGGTTGATGAGCGTGCATTTGGCTCCGACTAGCAGCTATTAAACAAATGGAGGCAAAGTGCTTGAGCAGTAACTGCCATCCTGCGCGCCCGGGCTCCCACAGCTGCTCCGGAGCCTAGAAACCAGCCAATGGCAAGGCGCGCGCCCCTCCCCCGCAGCCCATCCGCCAGACCTGTTTTTGTCTGCTTCAGCAGGAGCGCGCTCCAACCCGAGGAGCTTCCTCCCTCCCCTGCTCTGCTTTTCCATCCCTTTTCAACCATCATCCACTCATTTTAATTACGCAGAACGAGTTGCGACTCATCCAGCCTTGGAAGTTGGGTGGTTTGATTTTTTTGTTTTGTAAAGAGGTCGCTGGAGAAAGGGGTTGGGGAGAGATGGGGGTAAAAGAGGCAGTTGGGGGGGGGGGGGGGATTGGGAAAAAATTTTTTTCCCCCCCCCCCAAAAAAATCCCAAGGATCATTTTGACTTAAATCCTGTACTTGTGAGTTCCGGTCTTTTGGCTTTATTTTGGGGGGATTACACCCACCTCCCTCCCACCCCCTCAGTGCTTGGCACATAGTAGGCACTTAATAAATGCACACGGCCTAACTTTTTGTTGTTGCTGTTTAAATCTGTTTTATATTTTGCTTCCTCTGATCCAGATCTGTGCACATGAGCACACACGCACACATCCCCGTTCGGGGTGCCAATTTTTATCGTTTTAGGAGAAGTTGTACCAAATGATAGGTAGAAGCTCAACAGGCTTGAACATTCTCTGCCTGAAGGCATGACTAACCATTATTCACATAAATATGAAAATGTGTGTATAATGTATGTGTGTGTGTATATATATACACACACACACGCATGTATGTATATATACATATGCACTCACACGGGCTTTGGCTGGTAATAAGGTAATGAGTGTGTGTTTAAAAAAAAGTCAATAGGGAGTGGAATGCCTAGTTTGGATTTTAGGTTGGGCCTGATTTTTGCTTCCTGGTGGTTGCCAACACCCCATAACGCAATTAAGGGAGAAATAATAATAAAAACCTGGGAAAGTAGAAGGAGAGGTGACTTTTCAAGACAAGAGAGAAAGGCCCAGCCATTTGCATTGGAGCCTTGGCTAGCATGGGAGGAGGCTATGTGCCCTCAGCACGCAATCCTCAGCATTTAGAGGGATTTACAAAGGCACATCTGTGCGTGTTGGAGGGCCAGCCTGACGTGTTTTCTGCTCGCAGCAGCTGCGGTTTCTGAGGAAACAAGGCTGATTTTCTAGTCAGGCTGGAAGACTTTTTTTCCCCCAAGAGCCTACGTGCAGGGGGAGGGGGATAGAGAGAAGGAAAAAAAGGGGGGGGGGGCTGGGGGATGGGGGGAGGCGGGTAGTGGGTAAGGGAGATGGGGTGGAAGGGAAGGGGGGGGAGGGAGAGAAGCTGCCATAAAAACCTCCAGAGCTCTGAAGGGGGAGGGGAAGAGTCAGAGAAAAGCCTGCTGGGAATTTTCTTGTGCTTTCTTTCTCAACATATTTGTGTGTGTGTGTGTGTGTGTGTGTGTGTGTGTGTTTTGCAATTCCTACTTTACCAAACACACAGCACTCTCCCACTCCTTCCCTACAACATCTCTGTAGTTCTGTTTGGTTTATATTTACTAGACCTAGGGTTCAAGACAGGGAAGAGAATTTCACATTATGTCGTCTTAATTATGCCCTGTTTAATCATTACTCATCTTTCCTTCTCGCCCCTTTTTCCTGGTGGCTTTTTTCTTTCTTTCTTTTTTTTTTTTTTTTTTTACATTTTCTTTCTCCTGTTTTTCCTCTATCTCTCCTCAGTAACTGCCAAGTCAAATCAGTTGACGCGCAAATGGTTAATTGAACACATTCTTATTACAAAAACAGACGGAAAGCAAGTCTAGGCACACAGACACACACCCAGTTAGAAGTGAAACAAAAATATAAGGGAGTGGGTAGCAAATAAGGGGTCTTCTCGACACATTTTCAGCCCTCTCTTAAACCTATTCCCTGGCAACCAATAAAAATAGAAAAATTGTCAGGCTGATGAATGATTAACTCAGAGGCTGACACACAGGCCAGCCTGGAAAGAGGAGAAGTGGGAGGAGAGAGCTGAGAAAGAGACATATACAGATACACACAGGGGGAGGGAGAAGGGGCCCTTTAAGGGAGAATCCAGTTCAACAACTCGAAAACAATTCACAATGGTCCAACCTACGCGGTTGGCATTTCATTTAGGGTGGGTGCTTAAAGTCTTATTTTTCCAAATGTATGTCTAGTTCAAATTTCAGATTCTGGATACAGAACTAAAACAGTTCTATCAAGTTATGTTGAATTTGTATGTTTGGACAATTTTTTGCTTGGAGGAGGGGAAAAAGAAAGGGAACCATGCAGACTACCAAGAAGAAACATGAAAGATAATTAACATTCTAGTAACTTTTAGAAATAATTCCATATAAGATTCTCTAGAGACTATGAAAGGAAGAGAATTGGACTGTGGGGAAATGGGAAAGAAGAATGAAGGGAGAAGAAAATATTAAGGCCAAATAAAAAGGCTAGTGATTTGGGAATCAGATGTCCTGGTTTCAAGTCCCAGCTCCAGCAATTCCTGCTAGATGAGTAAATCGGTTTTCTCATTTGTAAAATGTAGCTCATAATACCTCTAATGCGTATCTCACTTGCTGGGCTATTCAAATATGTGAAGTCACTTGCCGACCTCAAAGCCAGGTACAGAGATCATAGGGAAGTAGGGTCCTGAACATAAGAGTATCAAGTCTTGAGTTCAGATATCAGCTCTGGCACTTATTAAACTGTATGACCCCAGGCAAGTCACTTGATCTCTCTGGGTATCAAGTATCTCTCCTGTAAAATAAGGGACTGGACTAATAATAATAATAAATAATGCAGCTAGGGAGTACAGTGGGCCTCCAGTCAGGAATGGGGTAATTGTGAGGATCAAATGAGATAATTATAAAGCCCTGCACAGTGCTGGTACATAGTAATATGTAAAAGCCATCATCATCATTATTATTAAGCATCATATGTCTTTTTAAGGTGGGCACAGCACTGTACACGTTATGTATTATGCTCTTCACAGCCGTATGAAGTAAATGCTATTTATATTGCCATTTCACAGATGAGAAAACTGAGGCAAACAGGGATATTTACCCAGAGTTACAGCCAGTAAATGACTAAGGCTAGACTGGACCTCAAATCTTTATGACTCTGGGTGCAGCAATGGAATCCACTGATAAATTTCAGGAGAACCAGAAACATTTTGAATGGAAAAAAAACATTATTTTCACTAACCTCTAGCTGAAAGCAACATTTCCTTTGATTATGATTTTTTTAAAAAATTATTCTCAATAGAGGTCCAAAGGCTTCATCAGACTTCCAAAGGAGTCTGTGACACAAAAACTGGTTAATCCTTGAACCAGATGATGTCTAAGGTACATTCAAGCTCTAGATCAATTAATTATATGATCAATCGTCATTTGTTTCCCAAGTTTATTATAATAGAGGGGATTAAATGAGATTAATGTATGTAAATGCAATTTAAGTAGATACTGTGTACACAGAAAGGACTAGGCTAGGCAGTCAGTATGGTAAGGGAATAAGATACA
Organism: Petaurus breviceps papuanus; assembly: GCF_028583685.1. Lineage (NCBI taxonomy): Eukaryota > Metazoa > Chordata > Mammalia > Diprotodontia > Petauridae > Petaurus > Petaurus breviceps. Next base: position 76,960 of record NW_027187349.1, on the reverse strand, counting down.
TACACAAATTACTGTAACAAAATAGAAATACATTAAAACCGATGTAAAGCAAAATGGCATGTGGAGTTACAGCTTGGGGCATGGAAAGAGGCAGAGAATGGATTTAAAGACATGAATATGAATTCAATGGGGATAAGGGGACCAAGCTCTATATGACATAAAGAACTATATAAAGGTGAGCTATCACACAACCTACTTAAATTTTCAGCTTTTGTTTTGTATTCCACTCCTCAATGTGTCTGTTAATGTTCTGCCCACATACTTGAAGCTCAGTAGGTCCAAAATACAACTCCCCTTAATCCCCCCAGATCCAAACCTGTCCTTTTCCTAATTTTCCAATTAAAAAAATTTTTTTTGGAGGGGGGAGGGCCAGGCGATTGGGGTTAAGTGACTTGCCCAAGGTCACATGGTTAGTAAGTGTTAAGTGTCTGAGGTCAGATTTGAATTCAGGTCCTCCTGACTCCAGGGCTGGCACTCTATTCACTGCGACACCTAGCCACCCAATTTTCCACTTTTACTGAAGAAATTATGAAGTCACTCTGGCTCAAAATCTGTAATTACTTACTAATCCCTCTACCTCAATTAATAGGCAAGTCCTGTTGATACTACCTCAGGAATATCCTTTCTATCCATCCCTTCCTTTTGACTTCTAATGCTACAACCTTGGTTCATCAGTCCCTTATCATCCTTAGATGATAACTGTCTCCTACCTAAACGTCCATCCTTTTGTCTCTTCACTTTATTTCCTTCACCCAACTGCTAAAATAATGTGTTTTTAACAGAGGCATAATCACATCATTCCCTAGCTGAATAACCCTCAGCACCATCTCAGAGCTAAAATGGGTATTTCAAGAGACAAATTAGTTAACATATATAAAGCATTTTATTAACTGTCATGGAATAGATATATAATATATATATGTATACATACACACATATGAGCTATTACTATAAAACACAAACACCAGCTTTTCACTTTGGCCTTCAAAAACAGGCACCAACCACCTTTACTACTTTATTTAGGTGGTGTACAGGTGGCTATAACAATTACATTGTAAGCTCTGTGAAGGAAGGGTCTTTCCTTTGCCTCTTTCTGTATCTATCCCTAGTACTTAGGTGGTGCAGTGGATAGAGAGAGCACTGGGTCTGGAGTCAGGAAGACCAGAGTTCAGATATTATCGCAGACACTAGCTGTGTAAGCCAGGGCAAGTTACTTAACCTCTGTTTGACTCAATCCAACAGAAAATGAAATAGGAAACTGCTCCAATATCTTTGTCAAGAAAACTCCATGGACAGTATTACCATGCTATATGGTCCATGGGAGTCACAAAGGCTCAGACAGGACTGAACAACAACAATAACAATACAACCCAGGGTATTGTGTGGATTAAGTGAGATGACTGTAAATTACTTAGCACAGTGCCTGACACATAGTAGGTGTGTAATAAATGTTTACTGATTAATTCAAGGCCACAGTCACCTAGATAGTTATTGCCTAAGTTTTCTAAGTATTATCTCCAAGAAAATTGAAATTTTCATTGATTATCTCCACTGATGCAAACCACTAGCCAGTCATGGCTTTTGATCCAGAGAAAACTCTTGTCCATTTTTTGTCACTCTAAAGAGGAAAAATCTAATATGCTTCCACTAGATCGTGTAAAATTTCAAAGACAGTACATGGACCATCTGACTTTTCCGATTTCACTGTTCTATCTTCCTTTACAATCACACATTTCCTTGATATACTTTAGACTACTTCTTGAGAGGGGATCATCAATGGAAATATCCTGTAGCCTTTTTCACTCACTGTGTCTCCATTATCCACTGAGTCACTTGCAACTTCAATCGAAGGTGTCCATTTGTAAAAACAAGCAGTTCCATTATTAAACCCCAAGTAACTTGTCCAATTCATCTACTAAAAGGCTTTTAAAGTTTGGACTAAAAACTTTTCAGTTGGAATAAAATTGCACTGAACTGGTTATTCCCACTAATTCCTAACTAAGACATTAGAAGTTTTTGGTTTTCCAAAAACAGCTACATATAGTCTAACCAGAAAGATTCCCCCCATTCCCTTCCAGCTAACACCACTGATTCACCTATCGCCAAGGGCCTACTATAGAATTTTGAGAAAGAACAGATTTCACAACTCAAAGGGGAAGATAATGACTACAGAAATATCTAAATAGGAATAAAGAATAAGAAGGAGGGGGACAAACAGGGAAGGATATCAAAATAATATAAAAATCTTTGCCTTGACTGGAAGAGAATAAGAAATGTAGGTGACAATTATCAAAATTTGGAGTCTAAGAGACAATTTTAGCCAGACTGATTTATAAGTAACAAAAAAGAAATGCAAGGTGAAAGTCTTGTTAAACAGAGTTCTCTTTTATATGCTGACATCCACCTAAAGTTAAGGTCCCAGAGGTCAGGGACTATCTTCCTTTTTTGCTCATATTTGCATTCCCAGGTCATAGTACTGCTTGGCACACTAAATGTTGATTTGACTTGAAAAAATAGTCTCCATCTCTATAAGAACTCTTTATAACTGAGCCCTAGAGTTACTTAAATCTGTTGCATAAAGCTAAGTCAATATATATTACTAGGTGCTTCAAGACAAATTAAGTTTTTCATAAGAGAAGGGATAGATAGGGATATACTCTATTTAAGCAATGGAGGGATTCCTTTGTTACAAATTCAGAAAAAAATGTGTAATACTGAACTTGAAATATAAGTACTCAACAATTAACAAGGCAAAAATAAAGCCCCTGCCCTCAAGGAGCTCACACTCTAAAGGAGAAGACAACATGCAAACAACTATGTACAAATAAAACAAAGGATAAATTGGAGACTAGGTATTCCACCTGTGCTGAAAATTTAGAGGGTAATCTTGAAATATTTACAAGTGCAAAACCCACAATAATCACATGTCGAAAATAACCACCTTTAGGATTTCTAAAGCAGTTTACTTTTTACCTGTAAAACTGCAGTAACCTTGCTATAAAAATCAAATGGCTTATTTGCAAAACTTAGTTTATTTTTGGAATAAAGTTTTATTTACAATACAGTCTATTTTTCTTCATAAAGAATGTCTTTCAGTTTAGGAAATTCACGCTGGAAGTAAAGGAGTTTTTGTTTTACACACAAGGACATTTTGGAGTGTGACATTCCAATCAATGATTCTCTTTACTTATTAAACTATCCTTTAAAAGGGATTTAATACCATTCATGCTTAAAAAAAAACTCGTGTTTGGACTGTATGGATGTTAGAGAGAGCAAGGGAATTACTACCAAGGATATCACATTGGACTATATGAATTAACTATTACTTGTTGGAATTTTTTTTGGCTGATACTCTCTATCTCCCAATTGGTCTCATAAGTTAAACTCATTGTTGTAGATACATTTCTAAAAAAGATGCAATTCACATTATCCATCTATTTGAATTGTATAATAATACATTCATGTTGGAAAAAAAACAAATTTCTATTTTATTCAGTAGGAAGTTTTGTCAAGAAAGCTTAATGATGGGGTCCTGGTTTTTTGATATGCTGCGTATTATCAGACTGCATTCTCTAGTGTAACTTAAATTGAAGAGGAGCTTTGATCCCAATATTAAATTACAAAAAATTCAACATTTTGTCCATCTTTGCAATAGTCTAGAGAAAAGTAACTATAAAAGATTAATATCACAGGATTATTTCTATCTGAAATCCACTGGGGAAAGACATGAAGAGATTATTATTTTTTTTTAACAATAAATTATAATCTATTATTTTAGTTCTCAGTATGTTTTTGGTTGCCATGTTTAAAAAGTTAAAGTAGTACTAGAAAAAAGATAACTGTAAGGGCCTATATAACAAATTATTTCTTTGCTTTATATGATTTTTAAAGGAAATTTTTTGTATATACAAATTTAGTGTTTGTTTTCTAAATTAATAGCTATATGACCACTAGGTCAGCAAACATGTAATTAACATGGTAAAATGGAGGTTGGGAGACGGGATAACAAACCTCAAACAGAAGACATCAACAACAACACTAAGTTATTCCTTGATTTGTAAGGAAAAAACAACAAATTACAATTTGGTGGAAATAGGTCTGTAAAACTAAACTAACTTGTCCAAATGATGAAATCAAATAATGATGGAATGAAATGGGAAAAAATAAATGAATAAACCAATCTACTCATGTGTCTCTGGATGAGGTTGCAAAGCACTTCCATTTGAGAAAAAAATTTTTTTGCATGTCCAAATCTTTTACTCCTCTGAGAAACTTTGAAGGAGTCTTGAAAAAATCTGTACATTGTTGATTGTTTCAATGTAAGTCTAGAAGAAGAATCATGGTCATCTCTTCAGAGTTGTACATTGGGATTGTCAATGTAAGCTCCTATTATTCAAGTGAAGAAAATCAAATCTGCTTACTCAGTATACTAGGCACAAACACCAACAACATCTTTCTCAAATAAATCTTAACTTCTGATAAGTTGTTCTTCCTTCAGTTTGAAAAGGACCAATGAAATCCTGGGGTGATGTCTTGACTTGCTCTTGAATTAGATTCAAGTGAGGCAGAGTGGCACAAAGTCCTCAGTCTCATTCCCTCTTCGAGAGTCAAGCAAGTCCAGTGGCAAGACAAAAGTCAAGCTGATGAGCAAAGGTCCAGGATGTGGTGAATGACCTTGGCATCTGTAATGTCAGACCAAGCTCTAAGCATTCCACAGCACCTGCTTCAGCCACTTTCATGGCTGCTGGGACTTCTGATAAATAACATGTGCTTGGAGTTCCTTGACCTTGAATGTTACTATATGGCTATAACTGAGGCACAAAGGGAAGGCTTTTAAATTTAGGCAAATATTGTGCATTTGAACACAGTTCTTCCTGACTCCAGGCTCAGTGCTATATTTACAGCAGCATTTGATATATGGAATATGTATCCTTGAACACATCCATGTGACTGAGACTTCTGATTGACTGTTAGTCATTTTCAGGATTTCAGCTGAGATCACTTCACAACATTAAGTTTGGACAAGTACTCTTTTTTTTTTTTAACATGGAATACTACATACACATATGAACACCTGCCTCCCCCCCACATATATACCTCTCTAAAACTGAAATCCTAATAGACAGACACTTTGGTCAAATTCTCATGGTCTATAGTCTTTGCCTTCAACATCAATCACATAACTTAGGCCAAATCATTCAACAAATCCAAAGAAGCAATTAAGCATAACAAAAGCTATTGGTATTTATGTTTTAGCCTGTATTAAGGTTTTTACATCCCCTTGACAAAAACAACTCCTTTGTTGTCACTATTTAACATCAAGCAGACTTGCCAAATATATTTGGTCAGTTGACTTCAGGTAATGCTGGTTCTAAAGATGGCTGAATGGCACTCATGGCTCCTGTTGGGGTTGTTTTAGAGAAGCAGAATGGCGACAACGAAAATCAATCTCTGAAAGCACTCTTATGATACATTACCTGTATGTTGCCATAAGACTACAGGGCTGCAGTGAGGCTGTTTCAACTATTACAAGCTGTTGAAGGTATCTTCTGTCACAAAGGCAGAAATGAAACCATGGCCACTGATAGATCCACCCACAAGACATGTCACATGGATCCATTTCGTCTTTTTAATATGTACTTTTTTGCTGTTGTTCATGTCAATGTTTCCCCTTAAAATCAGCTATTTTATTATTGTGAGTATTTCCTCCAACAACATTTTGTGTTCTGGAATATGGTTTTAAGAGCTTCTGGGACCAAAAACTATTCACCAATTCTTTAAAAGAAAAAAAAAAAAGACAAGCTTCCTAGCATCTACCACCCTTTGACTACCGCTGCCAGGTCTTCTCTAGCACATGCAAGGGACTTCAGTCAGGGTCCTGACCAGGCTCCCTTTCCTATTCTTACATATTTAAGTGGGTGTTTTACAACACACAATTAGAACCTGCCAAGAGAATGAGCCATAGAACACTCTAATCCCATGGCCCCTTCCATGGACCTCTCTCCAATACTCTGCCTAGATTCATTCACAGCAGAATATTCTCATTCTCCTCATACGCTGCCCCCTTTCAGTGATTCTGACTTCGTGGCTACAGACATACATACTCTTTGACAAACCCATCCTCTTCAATCCAACTCCACTCTGCCCACATCTTCCACTATACCACATGGAATTAATGCTTGCTCCATAATTAAAAGACATCCTTTGTCCTGGGCCCTCTCTTCTCTTTTTGTCTCCATACTCTCACATTTAGTGAAATCTTATCCACTTCCAGGATTGTTATTAACATCATTTCAGATAATTTCAAGATCTAAATATCCAGTCCTCACTCTTCTGAACTACAATCTAACACCACTAATAGCTTTATGGACAACTTTGAACTTTATGGACATCTCAAATTCAACATATCCAAAACAAAACTCTTGATCTTTTCCTCTGAAACTTCCCTCTTTCCCTAAATTCCTTATTACTATCAAGGTTACTTCCAATCCCCTCAGTCACCCTGGCTTAAAACCTCAGTATTATCCTCAATTCCTCAGTTTCAATCATCATGCACATAAAATAAAGATGGTGCCAAATCTGCTCATTTCTATGTTCACAATATCAATTATATATTTTCCCTTCTTTCCACTCACACAGCAGGAACTCTGGTTCAGATCCTGTATATTACCTTTCTCTAAGACTACTATAATAGCTTTCTAATTAGTTTCACTGTCTCAAAGCTCTGCCCCACTCCAATCCATCCTCTGCCAAATGGTTTTTCTAATACAAAAATTCTTACCACTTCACTCCAATCCTTTCATAAATTCTGGTGACTTCCTAATACCTCTAGAAATAAACTCCTTTGGCATTTAAAGCTCTTTATAACCTGGTCCCTTCCTACCTTCTGATTTTCTTACACTTTATTCCCCACCTCTAACTCTATGATCTAGCTCCTAGGCCTACTTGTTCTACATGGCACATGACACACCATCTTCTGTCTTGGTGTTTTTGCATGGCCTATCCCTTCATTTTTGAAACACTCTGCCTTCTCATCTCCACCTTTGAGTTTCCCTGGATTTCTTTCAAATTCAACTATAATCACATCTTCTACTCATAAACCTTCATAGTACTTCTTACTATCCCCCACAACCTCCTAAACTGAGATTATTGACTTCCCTTTTCAGATTACCTTCAGTCTAATTGGAATTTAACTTTCGTGTGTCTAGTTATTTATATGTGATTTACCCCATTAAGAATGTGAGTGTCTTGAAGGCAGAGATTATTTCTGGTTTCTTTTTCTCTCTAGCTAATCTCCATAATAGTACTTAGGCATATGTACTACATGGGCACATACTAAGTGTTTGTTAAAAACTCTTAATTGAGTAATGTGAAGGGGGGTAAGGAGAAGGCAGTGGTGTTACTGGAAATAATTAATAAAATGGAGTGGGAGCAGCTAGGTAGCGCAGTGAATAGAGCACCAACCCTGGAGTCAGGAGGACCTGAGTTCAAATCTGGCCTCAGACACTTAACACAAAAAACTAGCTGTATGACCTTGAGCAAGTCACTTAACCCCAATTGCCCTCCAAAAAGCAAAATAAATAAATAAATAAAACCTAATAAATTGGAGTGTTGTAACTGGAAGGAACCCTAGACACCACATAATGAAACACATGTTAATGGATACGTCCTTGGGTTAGTTCCTGAGTCCTGTTCTCTTCACTATCTACACGCTCTCTCATGGTAATATTATATAGACACATGCTTTCCCAATCTGTATCTATCCAGCCTTCATTTTCTCTTAGGAGCTACAATCCTGCAGAGGATGCTTCTATCTGGATATCCCAAAAGGCATTTGGAATACAAATATCCAAATCAGAATTAATTATTCCTCCCCCACTTGTAAGACATACCTCCAAACTTCCTTCTTTGGGTAGGTAAAACCATCACCCCATCAAGTCAACCAGATTTTTTACTTTGGAGTTCTCCTCATCTTTTCATTCTCTCTTATCTTCCCTATCTACCCCCCCACCCCCACCCCCCCCGCAAAAAAAAAACCCAACCCTGCAAAGTCCTGTTAATTCTACCTCTATGACATTTTTTCACATCTGTCTATTCCCTCTCCCTACTCACACTCACCACTCTAATTCAGGGGCTCATTACCTCTTATTTGGACAGTTAGCTTTCTCCTTGGTCTTTGTCTGCAGTTTCTCTTCTCTTCATTCCATCCTTAAACAGCAGCCAAATTTGGATTTCTAAAACTCAAATCTGGCTATTTTACTCCTGTCTCCCCATCTCTAAGATAAAATACAAGTTCCTCAGTCTGTCATTTGAATCCAAGCTTTCTTTCTTTACTGATCCCACATGAGTCTCCCTCATACAATCTACAATGCAGTCAAAGTGACTGGCTTACAAACTACTGCCATTCCATCACATTACCATGTTATACTCTCTCCTCACCACTGCCTGATGAACTCTCTGCCGCCAGGAAGCCTTTCTTCAACTTTTCCATTCCTCCAATTGGTTATTCCTGCCCCCAAATTAGCACATATTTTATTTGCATGTGTTTCATATCCACTCATCTGTGGAGATACCTGTCCTGATACAATGTAAGCTCTAAAACGACAGGAGATGTTTCTGTTTGACTTTGAGTGATCTGCACATGCTAGGTACTTGATAAATGTTTAATGGCATTAAAGGCTAAGAAATAAACCCTGAAAAATAAATGATTTTCATAAGGTCAAAGAACTAGTAAGGGACAAAGTCTGCCACCAAAACTTGTGTTTTCTCCAAAATGCAATGCTAATAAAAATGTGCAATTCTTTTAATTTTTAAAAGTATTTTAATATCTGATTTAAAGAAAATCAAAAGACACTTAAATGACAAAAAATTATTGGAAAATAAAACATAAGCAAAAAGGGAACTAATTATGAAAAGTGATGAGTAGGGGGAACCTTAAGTGTTTTTCATTTTTAATTTAATGCTAAACATTATGCATGACTGAAGGGAAGCTAACCCACAGCTCTAGGGGCCTAGATTAAATACAACAAAAACAACAAGGATTCTTCAATATTACAATGATTTATTGAAGATGCTAATGGAATCTTCTAACAGGGATATCTTTAAAAACAGAAGAGTGTCCCACAGAATTTTGGAGCTGATTTAGTCCCATAAAATTACAGACCTTTAGAGGTCATCTAGATTTTTTATTCTAAATTTGAAGAAGTTCAGATTAAAATCTTTCTAGATAAATTGCAATTTATTCTACATGTAAATATGTCCAGAGAAGGGTATTCCACAAATGTTGTAAAATCTTATCTTGCCTGAAAAGTGGGGAGAAAATTTTAATGACCATGCAGAACATAATGTAGCCTAATGATTCCTAAACCAAAAATATTTAATTATCTTTAAAATTAAAATATTCACACAGGTGAATACCACAGGTGGGTGTATCTCTGTGTTTACCTTTGGGGAATAATCTTCCTTTTGCACTCCATTATAATATAGAAGGTTCCTCTGGTGCTATACATTGAAGAGATATGTATTATTTTCTTTAACTAAGACAAGGTGAAAAGGACAACAAAACCTTGCGTATGTTTTTTTTTAATGTTGTGAACGAGTCTCAAACTAGTCATCCATGTATTCTGAAGCTAATACACAAGAACAAAACCAGAAATAGTCTAACCAAATAAATGAATAAAAGTTTCATTTTATCTACGTTCCTGAATTTGTTCTTTTACAACGAAGATAGGAAACATAGCTAATGAATAATATTTTCATTTTACATGGGAAGGAACTGAGGGGGCAGAAAGGGACAATATTTTGCCTCAGGTCATTTAAGTCTCAAGCTCCCAATTCAACTATTCGATGGCAAACAGTTTAAATGACTTGCCCAGGGTCATGCAGCCAGTAAGTATCTGCAGTCTATTTAGAACTCAGGTCTTCTTTACTTCAGGACCCTCCCCTCCCCCCAATGATATTCATTGTGCCACCTAGCTGCCCTTAATATAATAAAACATTTAAATAATCAAAATAATATTAATGTTAAGCGAAGCAATGATAGCTTGTAAGGCAGTTTGGGGAGTTCAGGGCCAAAGTACTTTAGTTCTGTAGAGGGGGTGATACACATGCAAAGACCCGAAGAACGAATGTGAAGTAACCTGGAAAAGAGAGGATTTATTGGCAATTCTCTTTGAGGGGTGACTAACAGGTTAACTGTAGCTAGCAGTGGTTTGCATTCCAAGCGCTTGGGTCTCTACAGGTTTCAGCTGCCCTCAGGATCCCCCAATCTACCCAATTCTCACAAAAAGTAGTGTCTCATTCTAACCTTCAATAACCCATCCCATAACACACAGACACAACCTCCCTAAAGGCTCCAACCTCTTTTTAAAAATTGTTAAAATATGGCCACAAAGAGAAGGAAGTGAGGCAGCAACAACAAATCTTTTGTTTGCTTCCTGATTTGTAGGGCCTGAACCATAAGGAGAGAAAATAATTTAGGGAGGTGAATTCATCTCCTATTTCTTATCATTCCTCATTCTTAAATTTTTAAATGATAATTAAGGTAAAAGAGCTAGAGTAAAATCAATCAGTGATTCAGGAGTGTTTTATTGTCTAAAGTAGTCCTCCCCAGTTTTGTTATGGTCTGGCCTAGGGCTTCCCTCCTTTTGAATACTTAAGTACAGGTGGAGCTCACAAATGCAGCAGGTTTGAGCTTGCAGTGCACTAAAGAACTCTCCAGGTCACACCTCTCTTCTGAAGAAGAAGGCAGGTGCTTCAGTGGGTGTGGAGCTGGGACTTTTAACATTCGGGAATACAGGTCACTTCACTTAGGCTAATTTTGATTCCTTTGCCTTAAGACTTAAGAAAGCAAACCTTATTACAAATAAGAAATACTCATATCATAATGTTTCTAAATTTATCTCATCCTCCAACCCAATCCCTGATTTATGGTTTCATTTTTAAAAGTCAATATTTCTTCAGTAGATTTATAAAGTAACCCCAAAACTGAATTAGAGATTATCTCTATCATTGAGCCTTAACAAATAATTAAGGGAGAAAAAGAGGGCAGTTTGGATACAAACCTCTCCCCCCCCCAAGAATATTCTACTTTCACTTTCTAAATTTCCCGTAATTCTAGTATATTAAAAGTCACCCACATCTCAACTTTTCCTTAACACAACCAAAGGGTATATGATTCATTCATAAGCCAAAACAGGTGGCAGCACATGAATATAGTTAAGAAACATAAGCCATGCTGAAATAGAGCAAAACCTCATTAATTAGGACTATACTAATTTGAATGTTGTGATGATTTAGCATACTGATATTTATCTCTTCCTATTTAGAAAGCCGTGCTTTTTGGGGAAAAAGTCAATTTATAATTTATGTCGATAAGATAGGCTAGCTAGCTCAACAGACAGAGCCAGCCTTGAAGTCAGGGAAATCTTCACTTTTGCTTCTGGGGGTCCACTCAGTGTGACTCTGGTAAGATCACTTATCCTCTCAGTGCTCCCAAACAACTGGAGTTTCCTCACCTACCCTAATAAAAACCAAAGGTCCAGATGGGTGGCAAACTTGTGGTCTGGATGCCACATGTGGTCTTCTAGGTCCTAGGGTGCAGCCTCTTGACTAAATCCAAGTTAAAACTTGGGATTTGTCCTGTGAAGTTTGGATTCAATCAGAGGCCTGCATTTGAGGACCTAGAGGGTCACAGGTTCCCCAACCCTGGTATAGATTAAAAAATTTAAAAAGATTGCATGCTAGTTCTAAATCAATTTAAGGATTAAGACTTACATACTTTGGGGTGGCTAGGTGGCGCAGTGAATAGAGCACTGGCCCTGGAGTTAGGAAGACCTGGGTTTGGATCGGCCTCGGAACACACACACACACACACACACACACACACACACCCGTGTGACCTTGGGCAAGTCACTTAACCCAACTGCCCCCCAAAAAGCAAAAAAAAAAAAAACAAACACACACACAAAAAACTTACATACTTTGTGCAAGGCACATTCTTTGCTTGCTGATAGAGGACTCAAGAACTGCACAAAGATTGTATGGTATGATACGAGTGCTAGGTTTGAACCCAGGGCAAATGACAATGTCTATGGACCTCAGTTTCCACATCTGTAAAATGGACTGGATTATCTCTAGCATCATTTGTCTTTCTGAAGATATGTTTCTATGATTCCAGTGCCTCTAGCTGGACAGATTCTCTTATAGATGATGCATGGAAATACACAGATAAATGTGCAGGATGAGGTGTATGTGGGTTGTTGATATGCAATGAATTATCGATTATATTCTTATCTTTTTAAAGTATTTTTGGAGTTATCTTGTCTTGGAAATATTCTATTGGAAATTAGGTTAAATTATAGTGTTGACTTGAAGATTTTTTTAACTGCATTTCTTTAAAATACTAGATATTTTCCTCCTCAAAAATAAAAATTTGGTGAGGTCTTCCTCATATCAGTTGGTAACTGTATACATATATAATACATAATAAATACCTTATTAACATTTCAACTCTACTGGAAATCAAATTAAGTAATGTAAGCTTGAAATATCTGTTTACCACTAGGCACATACCATTCCACTAGGGAAAGAGGGAAGGAGACACACAGAGGTAAAAAGGAGAGAGAGAAGGAGAGAGAGAGAGAGAGAGAGAAGGAGAGAGAGAGAGAGAGAGAGAGAGAGAGAGGAG
>NW_027187349.1:43253-64172 GCF_028583685.1 Petaurus breviceps papuanus | reverse complement strand
AGACAGAGAGAGACAGAGAGAGAGACAGAGACAGAGAGACAGAGATGAAGGAGGGAGAGGAAGAGAGATTCAAGGATAATAAACTACACAGTCCTGGGAAGAAGACAAGAAAAACAACATTCTTATGAAGGAATAATGATAAACAGACGACATTTTAAAATACAGATAATGTGTTTCGATAGATTATATACTTACATAATTTAAAAAAATGTTTGGGAGATTTGCTAAAACAAAAAATTCCAAGTGAAAGTAGCAAAATAACTTTTTTTAAAATTTTATTTAATTCTTGGAGGGCAATTGGGGTTAAGTGACTTGCCCAAGGTAACACAGTGAGCTAGTGTGTATGTGTGTGTGAGAGAGAGGTGTCTGAGGCTGGATTTGAACTCAGGTCCTCCTGACTCCAGGGCTGGTGCTCTATTCACTGCGCCACCTAGCCACTCCTAAAAATAACAAATCTTAAAGAATGTTCATAATCTTAAATTCCCTCATAACTATGGCATTTATTAAAGTAAAATAAAAAGATTTAATACAAGTTAAATAAATACATTATGAGATATATTAATGTAAATTGAGAAAGAAGGTTTATGTGAAATAGAATAAGAGATTGGCACTCCCATTGCTGGAGTGGAATGAAAATGGCTAAATATTGGAAATAGGGAGGAATAGAAAAAGGATAACTAAATCTAAGTCTGTAACAAAAATGTTGAAAACACAGTGAGTTAAAAAACTGTGCCATGAAATAAGTTCTGAATCACTGATAGAAAGTTTACTCATTGGGGGTTGTGTTCCCTCCTCCAGTGAAATCAAAGGTCCATAAATGGGACAGAAGTGACCCAGTGATGGGACAGAAGCAACCCTGGGATCTCAAAGGCTAGGACCAAAAGCATACAAGCAGTTTCTACTCTGCTGGCTCTGAGTATATGAAAGATTGCTTTTGTCTATTTTCCAAAGACCAGTCTTGCTAAATGTTAAGAGGGTCATTACTATTAGGTTGGATTAAAAAGTGTTAAGTTTTCAGGCTACAGCATCAATACAGAGTTCCACCCCAAGCTCCCGCTACAATGGTACTTAGTCCTCTCATTTAGTCCATTTTTACATCTGCAGTAGTTGTAACAAAGCAGTATGTGAAGAGGGGTTAGGATAAAGGCACCGAAAGAAACAGTTTTGAAATTGTCCATAAATATTAACTTAAATTCCTGGTACTCTCAATTGAGACTGTTGTCCTGTCGTGACCACCAAGGAGAAATAATATTACTAGAGAAATGGGAATATATCAAACTTGAATTCTCCCTACAAATAACACCAGATTAAAATTAATGGCACAGAAAGCTTAAGTAGACTATAGCATATTACCAATGACCAATTATGTAACAATTATTATTTGGCAGTTAGATTATATTAATATATGGTTAAACAAATATCTTGATGAATTCATTAACACACATCCCCCTTATGCAAACTGTCAGTTTTCAAAGAACCAATTAATTCAATAAGAAATATATGATTACCTGGTACATGGAAAGCATTGCTGAAATCACTGGCCAAGTATCATTTGGTTTATTTAGGTTGACAACAAGTTAAACACATAAAAGATTAAATTAACAACAAAAAAAAATAATTAAAGACCCCATTACTATCATAAGACGAGAGGTCAGAAATCAGTACATGCATGACTGCCTTATTAATGGGACCAGCAATCAATTTTTGGAGTTCAAAGGAGCAAGAAAACAAATAAAATATATTTAATACCAAAACAATACCAAACATAATTTCTATGATGTTCTAGATGGAATTTCAGGAATTTACAATGCTACGGGATCATTATGAATATAAATTATGACACTGATTTAAAGAAAAACTGGTTAAAATTGGGGAAAAATTTAAATGACAATATTAATTGTGTCCATGGCTGCAGGTAAACAGGTTTCCCATTCCATTGTATCACAGGAACATCAACTTAAGAGTGGGAAGTGACTTCAGAGGCTCATCATCTCTCCAACACTTTCATTCTACAAAATGGGAAAACTAGAAGACGATTTTCCCAGGGTTACACAGGCATTACACAGATCAAGGTGGAATCTGAACTCAGGTCTCATGACAATTAATTTAGCTTTCCATTTCACCACAATGCCTCAGAAGGTAAGATTGGTATCAACAGTAAGAGTCAGAAAACTGAGGACCTAGTAATTTCAGCATTCTGACTACTATTAGTGGTTGTTGGGTATTAAGTTTATAATAACTGTAATGAAAATAGTACAAAAATCCAAATGAACTGAATGGATAATAAAAAGGTTTACTATACTATGTAGTAATAGTACTGACCAAGCAATTCTAGAGAACAAGAATTAAAATCTGAGCCAAGAGCTTCACATTAAATTTGAATACATTAGTTTACTTTTTAAAAAGCACCCATCCACAAAGAAAAAATGACAAAATTAATACTGCTTATACATTATAAGTCTTTATACCATGTTAGACAGACTCTGATTGCAACAAAAAGAATATAACACATGAAACTAGTACAGAAAACCGATAGCCTTTTTCTATAGTTTTTAATTAAATATGGTTTCTAAAAGGGATAAAGCAGTTTTTTCCTCCATAAGGACAAATGCTTTGCATGTGGTAGACATTTAATAACTGTTTATTGGGCTAAAAGGTGGCAGTGACTTTTTTTTACACCTATAAAATGTTTTACTTATGCCTATTATTTTATATCACAGTCATTTCCAGAATTCCCTAACTCCCAACTGAGCCCTCCTTTAACAAAGAAATAGTCTTAAGCAAAAACACTTCATATTGTGAGCCTGACACCATTCTACCCTAGAGGAGGGAAGTATGTTTCATAATCTGTTCCTTGGGACTATTATTGTTGTATTCTGTTTTTCATTACACAGTTCTTTTTATTCTTAGAGACCTTTTCAGTTGAATTCTTGAAATCCCTGTCTATGGGGGCAACATCATACAGAACACAGAATCAAGTAGGCCTGGATTCAATTCCTGCTTCTGATACATAACGTTTGTATTGGACAAGTCATTTAACCTCTAAGCATCTCTGCCCGAAGTAGCAGATAATTAGCAAGGAATCTTCCTGAGTGGAGGGAGTCTCTTCTCCTAAGGTTCCTCCAAACAGAAGTATCAAAATCTAAAAGAACTGGGGGGGGGGGGGCACTAAACTGTACCAAAGTATCCCTTCAATTAGCAGACTGACTTAGAAAACCATGTATTAACAATATCTATGTTTTATAGTGCTTTTATTTCTTTTGTTACATATTTCCCAATTATATTTTTTATTTGGTTTAGGCCACAGTGGGGAGTGCTGTGCATTGTGTGTTTGCTATCTCTCTGCCCTAGAAGAGTCTTGGGGAAAAAAAAAAAAGTTATTGTGTCTGCTGTTTTCCTGGGTCTGCTTATTTCACTCAACATCAGTTCATGTAAACAAATATTCCCATGTTTCTCTGATTTATTCATATTCATCATTTCTTGGCAGTTACATTTTCATATTTTGTCCCCTCTCTTGAAAGCTGTCATTTATAGCTTTGGTTGAAAATAACTTAAAATCACTGCTCATAATTAATTTCCACAAATATTTACTAAGCACCAGTTACTATGACACTGTGCTAGAACCTGCCTATTCTTAATCAAGGAGCTGCCATTACAATTTACTGAGCATGGCTAGGTAGGAGAAAGATACAAGTTCACAAGGAGAAAGTCATTGGAGGAAGGAGTGCTAACTTTTCAATGTTTGATAACAGAGAGACTGGATGGTGCAATCAAAGGAGTGCTGTACTTAGTGCCAGAAAACCTAACACAGATAGATGGATAGATGTGGGGGGCAAGTCAATCCACCTCTCTGAGCATCTATCTCATCAGCTGTCAAAGGGGGCTTAACTATACTTGAACTATCCATCCCACAGGGCTGTTGAGGGGAATGTACTTATTAAAATAATTACATAAATGTGAGTTATCTATTTTTCAGCTCTACTGCTTATATGTGACATATCACTTAACCTTTATAAGCATTGGTTTCCTCAGGTATGAAAATACCTGTACAATCTTTCTCATAAGGTTGTGAGGAAATAACTATTCAAATTATAAATAGCTCTATAAAGAATGAGTTATTTTTAACTTGCTTCCATTAAGGGGCTCAAAATTTAATATCATCTTTAATATACATCTGATATTCAGTTAATTTTAGTCTAATTCAGTTGGAAATTAGTCATTCATAAACAATTCATTGCTTTATCCACAAAACAGTTAAATTAACTACAACAGATTGATCTTGTCTCATAATAAAATGTAGTGTATTTTAGTTTAAAAAATGAGGTGGGTAAGGAAGGATAAAAGAGAAGAAAGACGACAGATTTTTAAAAGAACTAGCATTATAAAGTGATATCTTAAGTGGTATTTTGGCCTTGGGGCCTTCTTTTTTTTGGCTGTAGAAAGAAATAGATAGCAATTAACAGCTAAGCTCTCCCTTTTCTCCCTTCCTCCACACCAATTCTGGGCCCCTAAATTCCCCATGGTGAGGCTATTGTAGATCATAATCTATAGATCTGTAGCAGTACCAAAAATAATGAAGTGGCCATGTATTTTTTAAAAGGGTGGGAGGAGGATAAAGGGAATATGTAGTTTCTGCTTTTTCTTACCAAGATTTGAAAAATGGCCTATTGGGAAACACCACTGATTATTTATATAGCTAAAAACAAAAGAAACCGTGCTTAGTTCCTCACCACCAGGGATTAAATGCTCTGAGAAAAGATTTTTCATTTTCACACATACACACGCTCATATGCATGCTAGGTCTATATACATTCACACAAGCTGCTCTGACTAAACTAATAGGAAACCTTACTGAATCTGAAATACATGGTTATTCTTAGGAATGAAAGAGTGAATACACATTAATGTTGTGCAGAATTAGACAAGTTTAGAACTCGACACTGATACATAAAGAACGGTTCTGCCCTTATTCAAGTCCTGCTTATAGATGAACTAATACTGTAGTAAAGCAAGTAAATTAAGTGTGTGTGCAAAAAGCCAATAGGGTCTAATGAACCTAATGGGGGTAAATTGGTAAGTGGGTGCTGAAAGCTTTAAGAAAATCAATTCAACTATTCAATATATTTCATTTTGGAATGGAGCAAAATCCCTCCTCCCCCCAGTCTTCCTTTGAATTAAGGTTTAAAAAAAAATACACATATATCCCTTTCATTTGTATACCATTCTTAAAGATACTCAGATACTCTCTGGACTCTCCCACCCCATCCTAAGCACTACCAGTTGAAATATAAACTATACTTTCAGGCTTGGCTCAAATGGCAACTGCTTCATGAAACAATAACTAATATTCCCAAAGCTGGAATCTCTAACTCTTGTAAAACTACAGATGTGGTGGCTCTCTTATGCGATTTGTCTTTTCTCTGGAACAGTGGGGACATCTCACCCAATTCCCTGTTTTTTATCTGGGAAAAGTTAGGTCTAGGAATATTAAATGATCTGCAGAGGTCACAAAGTTAGAGAGCTTCAGAAGCATTTTCCCCCAATTTTGTCTTTTTTCCCCCAATTTGTCAAGATGACTATTACGTAAATGTTTTAACTCAATCCTTTTCCACACCTCTCCACTGAGATCGTGTGGGTCATTTTCTTTATTTGGAAACTGTCTTCACTGGATTTTTATCACTCAGCTCTCCTCTTGGTTCTCCTCCCAGACATGACTGATGAGTCCTTCTTCACCCTCTTGGCTGGATCTTAGTTCATCCTCACTCACTGTGGGTATATCCCAAGGCCTGGTGCTGGTCTCTCCTTTTTTTTCCTTTAACTTATCTCACTTAATGAGCTCATGAATTCCCCTGGGTTCAAATGTCATCTCTCAATACATGATTTCCAGATCTACATATGCAAACTCATCTCTCTCCTGAACTCAACCAATTCCCTAATGGATATTTCAAAGTGGATGTTCTATAGAAATTTCAAACTCAAGCTGTCTAGAAAAGAATTCATTTTTTTTTAAGCTCCCAAATCCATTTGCTCCATCTTCCCAACTGCTCTATTGCTTTTGAAGGCATCACCCTTTTTCCAGCCCCCAGGCTTACAACCTGGGTTTTATCCTCCACTCCTCACTTTTCTACATTTCCAATAAGTGGCCAAATCTTGTCAATTCTACCTTAAAGGCATTTCTCCCATGTACACACCCCCTTCTCTTTACTCACACAGTCACCACACTAGCAGAAGCCTTCATCACCCATCTCCTAAATTACTGAAATAACCTTCTAATTTGTCTCACTGTCTCAAATCTCTTTCCCATTCTAATTCTGTTCCATAAAACTGCAAAAGTGATTTTTCTCAATGTTACCCACATCCTCTATAAACTCCAATGGCTCTTTAATACTTCTAGGATCTAATATAAAATCCTTTGTTTACACTTAAAGCTCTATAACCTAGACCCTTCCTTCCTTTCTGGTCCTCTTATACTTTACTCCCTTCCAAGAACCCCATCACATTCTGGCTATGCTAATGGCTGCTCTTTGCATATGACATCCCATCTCTGCCTCTAGGCTTTGCACCTGGTATTCCCCAGGCCAGAATGGTCTTCCTCCTTGACTTATAGCTTTTACTGCTTCATCCAAGACTCCCATGAAACATCATCTTCTACAGGAAAAATTTTCCCACTACCCAACAACTAGAGACCTTTCTCCTTTACCTATAGTTAGCTACCTTCCATCCATTCTTGTATGTACCTATTTACATGTTGTCTCCCCCACTTGAGAGCAGGGATTTTTTCTTTTTTTTTTTTCTTTTCTTTGTAGCACTAGTGTTTGGCACAGTGCCTGGCACATAGTTAATTGCTCCACTAAAATCCCAATCCAATCCAACAAGCATTTATCTAAGTATCCACCACTAAGTGGAAGACACTATGTTCTGTACTGGGGATGTAAGGACAAAGAAAAGCCAGTCCTTGCCCACAAAAGATTTAAGGTTTGAAGCCTAGTCATATTCATGATTTCGAAATGTAAAGCAAATGGGATATAATTAGAAAGAAGGCTCCTGTCCTAGCTTAGTGCAATTTGACTTTTCCAGATTAAATATTTCAGCTGGCATGCGGATTCTCTCTTACTATTATTCACACACAACTTACACTTACATAATTTAGTTCACAAATTACTTTCTTCCAAATAACCTTGTGAGGGAGAGAATACCAACATTATTATCCACATTTTACTACTGAAGTTAAGTGAGGCCCAGAGAGCTCAGCTCCAAGGCAGTCTGCTCCTACCTTCCTCTTTTTACAGATGAGGAAAGTCTGTGAATTTAAATGATTTGCTCAAAGAAAGAAGCAGCTAATAGGTATCTAACATTTGAACTCAGGTCTTCCTAACTCCAGGCCCTATGCTCTGTGCACTTCACCATCTAGCTGCCTTAATCATCAGAGTTAATATGAAATTACTAGGATTTCTGATTTCACATCTAATGTATCTTCTACTACATCATTAAGTACAGGGTTTAGATCTGGTAGCCCCACAATGCCCAGGAGTCATATGCATAACCAATGATGTGACTATGACAAATAAGGGTCTGAAAGAAAGGCAGTATTACATAATGCTAATAATACTCTTGCTTTAATGGGAACCATGGCTTTGTTGAGTAACTTTTCCATACACATGAGTAGGAAAGGATAGGGTTAGAAAGTGGTCTAGAAGTCAGAAATTTCTAGATTTAAGGCCTCAGACACAGACCATAAGTAAATCACTCACTTGTTAATGCCTCCAGGTCACTATAATCACAGGACCTGTCTAAAAGGGGGGGACAAGTTCTAACATAAGTTCCTTGAGTTCAAGTCTGAGCTTGACTAGGGAAAAAAGGTGAAAGAACATTCCCCAGAGATTGCCCTGAATCTACAACGTACATAAAGTTGTTTTAATGTTGTGTCTGTCTCCCTTTAGAAAGTAAGCTTCTTGATGGGGAGAAGAGTGGTTTTGCTTTGCTTTGAATACCTAACTCTTAACAAAATTACTGGCATAGATTAAATACAGATAAATAGTTATTGTTTTTGTTGTTGATGATGCTGATAGAACTTGGCAGTTGAATCAAGGACTGGAAGTAGTTAGGAGGGCAAGAGAGACAAAAAAAGAGTTATGGGGGCAATAAGGCAAAATTAATACAGGGAACTAACACCAGGGGAATTAACACCAATGGTAAAGGGGGAAGTAGAAGGTAGAAAACTGACAATCAGGGGAGGCTAGGTGGCAAAGTAGAGCACTGGCTTTGGAGTCAGGAGGAACTGAGTTCAAATGCCCGCCTCAGACACTTAACACTTACTAGCCATGTGACCTTGGGCAAGTCACTTAACACCAATTGTCCTGCCCTCCCCCACTCCAAAAAGGGAAAAACTAAAAAAGAGAATGAGCAGAAGGCAGCTGAGAGGACCTACTAGGCAGGTAGAAGGAATTAAGACTAAACTGAGAAAGGCTGTGGGAAAATGAGTAATGAAGCCTCTCAATTTAGACCAAAATCTTCCCACCTGGTCTTTGTTATTATGCTAAGCAATTATTCTCCAAGTTCCTGTTTTAAATGCTTTTAGAATAAATGTAATATTTGTGATTCAATCAATAAATTTCTAATTGTATGATTCTCTTTCAGAGGGACATAACTAAGACCAAAAGGTAAAAATTATAAGGAGACTCTACATAAGGCTGAATTTTTTAACAACCAGAGCTATCAAAAATGGAACTGGTCATGATAGAGATTGTAAGATAAGTAGATGTTTAAATCTGAGGTTTAGTGACTATGTGTAAGATATATTGTAGAACTTGATTAACATCCTGGACTAGAGTACCCTTTCAAGGCTTCTTTTTAACATGACCCTTTCATAATCCTATAGTCACAAAAGTCTCCAGTATTTCTCTTGCATAGCTCACCTTGTAGGAGATGTTTTTCCTGGCCAATCTTTATTAATGTTCATTATTATCACCACTGAGCTATATGGCCTAGAATAAGTCACCTAAACTCTCAGTTCCTCAGTTTCCTTGTTTATAAAATGAGAGCTTTAAACTACAAACTCTATAATTCAATCAGTGACTATGGTTATCCCTGTTCATTGTTGATTCTTAACATAAGGGAGTCCAAACACCACAGTCTTATGTGAACATCAAAACTGATCCTAAATCCAAAATTATTCATTCCCCCCTTTTTTGTAAATCAAGAATAAGGTATTCTATTTTGTTAAATGGCAATGTCCCATTGTGTGTGTGTGTGTGTGTTTATTCTAACAACCTGTGAACTAATTCAATAATTCATCTGGAAATAAATTTAGAAAACAAAAACTTTAAAACAATCTAAAATTGTACTTCATATTACAATAATGTTATATACCAACACAGTAATGCCTGAGGCAAAAGACAAGAAAGAACCCTCAAATTAGGCATTCCCTTTAGGAGAAGAAAGAAAAAGAAAAAGCAGCTATGTCCTGGGGTAAATTCACATTCAACTTAATTGCCTATATCTTCTCCATTAACGTTGGGACCACAAAAGCCTAAGTAATATAACAAATATGGCCAATGGGGGGGGGGGAGTGAAGGGTAAGGAGGAGGGAAGAAAAGAAATCAAGACAACTGGAGAAAAAACAACTAAAAAAATGTGTCAACAAGTTAAAAAAAAAACAACAACTAGGTACTATGAATAACTTCTCCTTTATACATCAATTCACATTGTGACCCAAATAATCACTCAATATTAGAGGAAACTCCAATCATGTTCTTTAGCACTTTCTGATACAGATTACATGAATAGTGGTGACACTTTTAATAATGCCCAATGTATTTTTTTTTTTACTTCTTTAATGCTGTTAAACTGTTGACAAAAATTTAAATAAATAAGTCTCTTCATCTTGGAATAATGCTCTTCAGCCTGAGTAATATTTAAATGTAAATAGGAAGTCACAATGACAATTACCAGCATTTATAAACTCAAACATGGATTATAGAGAAACAAAGGGCTAGAAGGGGAGACAGACAGACAGACACACACACACACACACACACACACACACACAGGTCAGTCAAAACCATACTATGGTTTTGTTTTCATCTATGACAGATCAGTCAGACAATATGCTGATGAGTAATGTCTTCATATCAACAGGATCACCGATACTAGTATCAAAAACCGAAAAAAGTACTTGTAAGCCAGCATTTGCAAGTGAGTTTAATCTACCAGATATTTGGAGAAAAAATTTATTTGATCAGCTATAAAGAATACCTAAGCGGGCTGCTGTACCGTTTAGTAAATAACCTACCCTACTGCCTGGAAGTCGACTAAAATTTGTTCTTAAAACATATCCTGTTATACATGAGAGGTCCCAGATAATACTAGCCTGAGGTGAAATGATAAAGGATGGCAATTCTAGTAAGAAACATTATGAACTGTACTACAGAAGTTCCTTGTAACCCATTTATAGTTAACTATGTTTCAAAATTTCTTTAAGATTTACATAACCCTGGGCCCTCAAATTCCAACATAAAATTTAATTTAGTGCAAAAAAAAACCAGTAATTATGGAATGTCAGCAATGTCTTCCTTCTGTTTTTCCAACTTGCATTCATAATTGTATTTGGAGAAAGCAGTTCCGAAATTTTATGTTAAACTATTAAATGCTTTTCCTTGCTAGTTTTCTCCTACTTCTAGAGAAAAAAATATATATATATTTGTCCCCAAAATCATGTTTCGAAGGTACCACTAATGGTACCAAGCATTTTATATTTTGAAAGCAACTCTGGTCAAATCGATTCAAACAGGTTCTAAATTTATGCAAGGAAGATTTTTTACTAAAATTTTCACGATGGTTAGCTCAAGGAAAATGATAGCACTTTTAAGAGGATAAATAATTTTATACAATACAAGGCTCTATCTACATATTCTCTGGAAGATTGCTTCTTCTATAGCTAAGAGGGTCATTATGCATATCCAATGGAAATCAGGAAGCAAGTGACAGGCCAAGATCAAATCAGTTATTTCTCAAAATTCTAACTCAGTGTATAACATACTACCTGCACAAGATTCTGACATCAAAGTTTCTGTTTGATTCTTCATTTACACAGGGATTCTGCTATACTAGAACTAGGTAATTCAGTTATTAAAACTTCCTTCGAGTATCTCTATCAGTTGAATACAATGTGGTGACAATATGTCCCCAATTAAAGATTTAACTGGCATACAAAGTAATTGTTTTACTGCCTGCTTTCAATAGCCTAAGACTTGATCAACTCTCCACCAACCCTGGCTTTGCTCAACAAACAAACTTTCAAGTGATAAAGACACTGGACAGTTGCACAATGGATATAAAAACACATAACCATTCCTGGAAGAAATGAATACAAAGCAAAAACTACCGTGATTCTGAATTTACAATGCTTTGATGGAACTAGGGCAAATACATATTTAAGTTTGATCATGTGAAATGTGGGTTTGTAAGAATCTAAATCATTGATTGTAATTTATTGATCACTTCTGCTGACATCTAATTAGAAAAAAAAATTTCTGCTCACATTTAAAAAAATTTTCTAGATTTGTACTTTCAAGGACACTTTTTATTCTCCTTCACAAACTTTTCTCAACTTCAAGCACTCTTTAAAACACAATTTTCTCTTGCAGCTCTCAAAAAATTAATAGAAATATTTTCACACTTCTTTTCTGTTCTTCTTAAATGACCCCACTTCAATTCCTGATGCCTTTAAGTTTTTTTTTTCTTATATTTTTACTATCTAGCAGAGGCAGAACCTGAAACCAATTCTTTCCAACTCTGAGTCCAGCTATCCATCCACTAAAATCTTTATGCTAATGATTAGAAAATATATTTTCCAAATTTCTAATTTTTCATTAATATGCAAAATATAAAGGAATTTCGTTATTGTTAAGTGTGTGTCTGGCTCTTCATAACCTTGGCTTTCTTGGCAGAGATACTAGAGTGGTTTGTATTTAATTCTCCAGTGGCAAACAGAGTTTAAGTAATGCACAAGGTTACAGAGCTAGGAAATTTCTGAAGCTAGATTTGAACTCAAGGTCTTCCTGACTCTAAGCACAGTAATCTACCTCACTGCACCACCTATATCTGGGAATACGTCTAGCAGATATGAATACCCCTCAAATGAACAAATCATCCTAAATATTTTCCAAATTACTAGTTAATGAAGTACCTATAGTAAATAAAAGATTTATTAGACTACCAAGATGGCTGAAAGTCCCCTAGTTCAATAGTAATCTGTTTGGAAAAAGGAGTGTGAAAAATCATATTGCATCTAGTGTCCAAAGCATTATTCTAAAATTACTGATAAGCATAACTTTATTTCAGCCAAACAATTTATAAATAAATATTAGCAATACAATATTTGGACATTTTTCCTTGTTAGTCAAAGCTAGTTTTTAATCATAAATTTTTCATAATCTAGAAAACACCTTTACAATGATATTCTCTTAAAGAGTTGCTGATATAAATTAATTCCCATTACACTATGACAAATTAAATCCAAATGTTTTAGAGCAAGGTAAAAAGGGGAGGGGGAGAATCTCTTTATTTTTTTTAAACCAATGATTTTACATCTTTTCAACTGCAAGATGGTTCAATAGTTTCCCAAGTATCGGTTATAACAACAACAGCAAAATGCATTGTTTCTATTTAACTTATTGATCTAATTATAAATCTATTTTTCAATGGGTATTCAAAGGTCCCCTGCTTATTTCTAGCTTCTTTATATCTGTTAAGGGCATTATCGTTTTTACTAGTTTAACAATCTCAGAATAACTATGAGCTCTTCTCTCTCCATCATATCCAACTGGTTGCCAAGTCAAATTGATTCTACCCCCAAAATCCATCCACCCCATCTCCTCCATTCACAGAATCATGAAATCTTCCTAAGAATTGCAAAGATTCTTTGAGACCATCTAATGCAACCTCTTCACTAAAAAGGAATTTCGACTATAAACATATTTAATGAGTGGTCATCTAACCTCAATCTAAATATATCTAAGTAGGATTAACATTCATTTCTCTAGACATTCCACTTTTGGTTGGTTTTAATTATTAGGAAATCTTTCTTGACACTGAGTCTAAATCTACTTCTTTTTACATGATACTCATTACTCCTAGTTCTGTCCTCTAAAGTCTGGTCACTCTTGAATATGATTGTACTTCAACTACCAAAAGATGACTCTTATTATCTCTCCCCTCTCATTTTTTCCCCCAGGCTAAACATGTCCATCTCCTTCAGCTGATCATCATGTGACATGGACTCAAATCCCTTCCACAATTCTGTTTTGCCCTCATCTGGGACCTCTCCAGTTTATGGCTAAACACTTCTATTGCTAACCATCCCAGTTCAGGTCTTCCGTAATTTGAGTATGAACTTTATGTTCTAATCTATATGTGTCGTTTCTTCCTAAGGGAATGGAAGCTCCTAGAGGGCAGAGAACATTCCACTTTTTTATCTCTGTATCATCAACAGCTGTGTAACACTGTGAGAGAAAAACATAGCAGGAGGTTAACAGAGGCTTGGTTAATTAAACGGAATTATTTAGAAAAGATAGTGTTGCTGTTTACTATTACAATTTGTGTTTTTCTTTAAGACTAGGTAACAATATCATTATAAGTATAAAAAAAGTATTCACGCTTCTGAACTCCCTGATTTTTTAGCTTTTGGGGGCAGGGGTTAATATGTCCTACAGGAAGTTATGTAGAACCAAGGCTGCTACCCCTAAGAATCAAGATGCTATATTCTATACAATTCATTGCTAGTTCCCTTGTATTTTGTTTCATCAAATATTCTGTTTTGAACTTAATTTTTTAAATATCTACTGGGAGGATTCAATTAAAAAAATGTTGGGGAACCATTCATTTGGAGCTTTTAGCTTAGAGAGATGATGCATAAACCTGAAAAATACCTAAAAAACAATGTTTCACATATTTTCAAGATTTTCTTATAATGAAAAACAAAAGTTAAATGATTGAAACATAAGTATATCCAAAAGTTTATTAGTCACTTATTTCATCCATGTTATGGATTTTCTACACAGCTTTCTTGCAGTGTATGATAATAACAATCAATTGTAGCATTGATTAATTTTCCATGGAATATTAGTGAAAAGTTTTTGTTTAACTTATTTTTCTTTAATAAAGCAAATAAATGGAAAAAAGGAAGGTAACCCCAAAAAGTGTATAAGATTCTAGTAATTACTTGAAATTTCAAAGAGAAATTTTGATTTAGTATTATAAAAATCTTAAAATCATGAAAGGTGTGTGAAAAAAATTTCTTGGGAAAGATATAAGCAATAGTTTATTTGAAGCACTTTTCACAGATCAAATTTCCTATGCTTCTTTAGAAATATTTAAGTGTATATTATAATAATATTTATGGATACAAAGTCTAGTGTGAGCTGAATAAAATTGCGAGAAATTTTTGTATTAAGTAAACATTTCTAAATTTAACAAAGGTCTAAGGGGAAAAATTCTTTTTCCTCACCTTGACAAGATCACCTTTCAAACACTCTTTCCCTACCTCCCCCATCTATATGGCCATATTTCTAATAAAAGTGTACATTTTCCATTATTATAAATGTTCCCTATGGTCCAAAGAAAAGACAAAGCAAGAAAATAAAGAACAAGAATGGAGTACTTTGTTATAAGTTTAAATTTTTTGGTAGACTTTTTTGTTTCCCCCACAGGACTACCATTACAAGAATAACAATCTGAAAATATATGAAATAACTTGGAGGAAAAAAGTAGTATCTATTTGCACATTTGATTTTTCCCTCCTATTCTGAGTGTTTCAATTAGATTCCTACTAGCATCCATCAATGCAATTAACATAATTACCAAGCTGTATAACACAAAAGCTTGTGCTTTACAACTGACCATATGTATTTAAAAGCTTGCACCTGGACCACCATAAGTACCATGGAAAAAAAAAACACCCAGAAGGGAACAAAGTGAAATACTGCCTCCCAAATATATTTTTTGAAATTCCAAATTAAAACTGACAGTCATTTTCAGATGCATTTGTAAAAATCATTACTTTATTAATTCTTAAAGAGTTTATGGTAAAGACAAAGTTAAATTTTTCTTTCAGAGTTTTCATTGTGTATCTGGCTCCTTCATGCCATAAGATTACAATCCATGAAGTGAAAGCAAAATGTTGGATTTGACCCCATCATTTCGCCCCTTCTTCCCAATATTTGTTCACAGGAGGTACAAAATGACCTCATTCAGCATTTTAGGGGGGGGCTGCAAAGCCATTACACTTGCTAAACACTCAGCAAACATATAATTTACAAGGCAGCATTAGACAGAGTTCAGGCTCTTTCTTGGCATATGTATAGTATCCCAAGCTTGTGACATTTCAATGAAAAGCAGGCATCCTGGGAAGCAGACTAATGTTAATCAATAGATTTGACTCTGGGAAAAAGCCTGGACTGATGATAAAAGGAAACATTGAACTGAAAGACAGATCATTACTTAGTTTAGCAGCGATCTATCATTTATATAAAGGTGCAAATCTTTGCTTCTTTAAATATACTTTCACTGAAGTCAAACTGAAATACTAGGTGTTCGCTTCTACCAGATCACTAAAATTGGTCAGATCAGATTTTGAAATTTTAAGAAATTGTCAAGTATTTACAAAAGAGACCATAGTACTTTAAATTTCCACACACCTACTCCTTGGAGTCATATTACAAAGCATGACATAATCTACAGAAGTAGTGAGTATATTTTATTATTATTGGAATTAATAGTGTGAATATTTGGTCTATCAAAAAGTACCACGAATTTTAAAAAAGCAAGTTAAACAAAAAAAAAAAAAGAGGGAAATAAAAACACCAGGAAAACAGAAAGAATGTAAAGATTTCTCCAGCTGAAGTCCTATTCAGAAATGAAATACAATGGGGGTCAAATTGCAAAATATGCATGGTACTTTAAAGAGTTTCAAAGAATCCTTTTTCACAGATTTTTAACTAAAAAGGCTAAATATTTGCCTTTGTGTCAAAAACTAAGGATGAATTTTATGAGCACCATGTACATGTGTTGTGAAAAGAATTCTGGGCTTGGAGTTAGAAAAGGTGAGTTCAAATCTCAACTTTTCTGCCTGCTAGTTATGTGATCATGGAAAATTTAATTAATAGTAATAACTGCCTTTTATATTACATTCAAAAGTCTGAGAAGTGCTTCTCCTAGAGCATTTGAGCCTCACAACAATGTGGTGAGGCAATATTGCCTAGGGGAGGGAGCACTGTTCCCTCCCTTGAGCCTTGAGTTCAGAACCTAGCTCCAAAGCAAGGTATTCATTTTCCTTGACCTCAGTTTTCTCAACTGAAGGAAAAAAAAAAGAATATGAAAGCACTTTACAAACTAGAGCTTGCTGATATAATGATGGCTAGTGTTGGCACTAAGATTCAATCAAACTGGTCCTAGAATTTTTGCATTTATCAATATGCCCATACTGTCTCCCTTCTTACTTTGGCATTTTATAACCATTTGTTCTAATCAGCTATTAAAGAAGCAACAGTGATGAGGGGTAGTGTGGGATAGTGGAGAGGGAGCAGACCTCGGAACTAGGAAGACCTGGGTATGACAAACACTGGCTGTGTGACAGTGTCCAAGTCATTTACTCTCTTAGTGACTCAGGCACATCTCAAAGTTGAAAAGAAGGGGCTGACCTACATTAGTATATAGTTTCCCTACCCTGGAAGAGCTCCTTAAGACAGATGAAATCATGGGTACAGTCCCTGTTTCTTTCCCTAGCTACAAAGATAACTCTATTTTTATGGGATAAATCTGTATAGGGGTGTCTAGGTGGCACAGTGAAAATAGAGCACTGGCCCTGGAGTCAGGAGGACCTGAGTCCAAATCTGACCCCAGACACTTAATTGCTAGCTGTGTGACCTTGGGCAAGTCACTTAAGCCCAATTGCCCTGCCTCCTCCCCAAAAAAAGCCCCCCCCCCAATCTGTATTAATGATAACCTGGAAAATTCCAGTTACTGAAATAATTACTGAAAATCCAACATAGGTGTTTTAAGAGTGGTTCTGAATTACACATGTGCACACATGTGCACATTAAAGTTAACACCATAGACCTCAAGTGAAGGAGAAGGCTAGTAGGGATAGAATCCTGAGGCCTCAGGCAAGTAGCAACTCAGCAGTTGGCCAACAGTCCCTCCTCATGTGCCTAGACTGCCACCAACATTTAATTTGTTACCTTTTTAAAACAACTCTAACTGGGAGAGAAAAGCAAACTGTTGTAGCTCTCTCCTCAATTTTATCCTTTTCAATCTGGCTTTACCCTATTACTTATGATGAAATAATAATACTTATGGTTGAAATAATGATGAGTCAGACAAGGACTGGCAGAGTAAGTTTCATTTAACTATTTTCACAGCTAGCATTTCAAGTGTTCATAATAAGCACACGAATGTAAAAAGAAACCTCCCATTTCTCCTTATTTTGTCACTCCAAACATATACATTACCCAAATGCAACTGAGATTTATTACTGCCTGAACTCTCAAATACAAGTTTCAAATCATTTCAACCATTTCTGTAACTAGTGTGCACATATTTTGGGCAAACCGAGAATTGAGGTACATGGATGAATTTCTCATATTTAATCTGTAAAACTAGCCTCCTAAAAAGGTAAATAGTGGGGGGTTTTTCTCCCCCAAGGGGGACACAGGTAAGCTCAGGTAAAATAGGAAAATCAAAAAGGAAAGTTTCTATTTAAAATGTAACTTTCACAAAAGCAGAAACTACTTTGACTGTTGGGTAGAATCACAAAGCAAATAACAAACAGTAAAGTCATGGATTTGAAACTTGCTAGTTTTGCTCTAGACTGTTTCTAGGATCAGCTAGTCATCTCAGATAAAAGGGATGGGCAGAGATCCTTCACTCACTAGTTCTTGAAAAACAACTCAAAGTAAATGCTCTGATAGATTAGAAACACCTTGGGAGATGAATCTCGGCACATAACGGCCACATATTTTATCAGGTATCATAAAACAATAATATTCCCTTTGTTATGATATATAACATATTTATAAAGTGTCTTTTATCTACATTCTGGGATGTTCAACATACCTTCCATCTTCATATTCTCCATTATACCAAAAGGAAGGAGACAGCTTGGTTATTAACATATTGGGGAAAGCACTGCCTCCAGGGTCAAAAAACCTCTTTACAAATCTTGCTCCAGATATGTAATCTTTTGGACCTTGTAGAAGTCATAATGTCCCTGGACCTCAGTTTCCTTATATGTCAGATGAGGGGTCTAACTGACCTGCGTGAGATACCTTCTATCTCTAAACCTATTAATCTGTGATTTCATCACTATAGGGATTTCCCATGTAGGAATCCCTCCCACTAAGTCAAATCTATCACTTCAAATATAAATTCTGTAAAGCATAAGGAGCTTCCTGAGATATAATGAGGTTAAATGATACCCCTGATGCTACATGGCTAGTATCAGGATCTAAGTAAGTCCAGCTCCCATACTACATCCATTATCTCAGCTGCCTCGTTCCACCATCATGGGGGGATAAAAATAATAATTCTTTTTTACTGATGACTTCAATTCAACAAACACCTATTAATACCTATTAGTAGTAATGCACCATGTGAGTTGCTGTAGATTAAAGAAAAATGTAATGAAAGTCTCTAACATCAATGGGCTTATTTTGCCAGTGAAGTACATTTACACAAATGAATAAAATATAAATTAATATGCAATAATTTCAAGAGAAAAATAACGTGAACAACTGGGGCAAGGGAGGGCAGATAAAGGCACTTTCTATAAAGTGGAGAAAATAAGAAATGTTTTTAAGAAGGAAAGGTAAGGAAAGAGTGTATCCAGACATTGATAATGGCCTATGCAAATAAAGGCATGCAGACTGGAAATGAAGTGTTTTGTATGGGGAGTAGCTAGGCTAGTTTGACTGAAACAAATACGGAGTAACAGAGAATGATATAAAATCAGACCAGAAAGGTAAGTGAGTAGGAAATAGATTATAGAAGACTCCAAATGTCAGGCTGTCAAGTTTATGTTTTATCCTAGAGGCAATGGGGAGTCAGTAAAGACTGATAGTCAGGGAATGACAGAGTCAGCTCTGTGCTTTGGGAATATCCAATGGACTACTGGGAGAGGTGAGACACTGAAGGCAGCAGGTTTTTGTAAGAGTTCAGGTGACAGGTGCTAAGTACCTAAGTACCTGTGCGAGTGGAGTAGAAAGGAGAGGTTCAAAAGATGTAGTAGAGATAGAATCAAGACTTGGAAACTGTTTTACTTAAAGGAACTGAAGAATCAGGAAGACTCAAGGAAGGTTTCAAGATTGCAAACCTGAGTGACTAAATGATGGTAGTATTCCAAGGTGAATTCTGGAGGAGGGATATGTTTGGAGAAAAATGTAATAAAAGTCTAAGCATTCTATTCATATATCTGATCAAGGTAGACGTATCCAATAGGTAGTTGGTAGTGTAGTGTGGTACCAAAGATGAGAAGTAAAATTAGAGAGAGCTAGCTAGAAATATATCTACCCATTCATCCATCTATCAGTTGTTGGCACAAAGATGATTGCTGATCTTCAGTCCTACCACAATAGCTTTGCCTCTGTTCTTCAGAGAAGACTCTATCTCTCATCTCTATGACTTTGCATGGAATACACTCCCTTCTTATCGATACCTCATAAAATTTCTCTCTTCCCTAATGATGCTGCTGAGGGACCAATGATTCCATGAATTCTTTCCTGATCCACTCCATAGCTAGTGCCTCCTTGCCCAAATACCCTGTATAGTATTTAGGTGGTTTTAATTTACTTGTATTTATCACCTTTCTATTTATGCCATGTGTACACACACACACACACACACACACACACACACTCCCCATTAGAACGTAAGTTCAGTGCAAGTGGGGACTATTACCTTCTCTGTATGTGGATTCCCCGTGCCTGCACAATTCCCTGATGACTGGTATGTTAAACTTATGACAGATGATGGGATTGCCAGAATTTAGAGAGAAAAGTAGGCATAGGACAGATCCTTTGCGATATCCAGTTTTGAATAGGTATAGTTCATGATGGGATAACCTCCCATTACTATTGGGGTAAGACTTAACTAAGAAGAATATAGGATGATATTTCTTTTAAGCCTTGTATTAAAGATAAAGGGAAGGAAGTGAGATCAGATAAGGGGCAGAAACTGAAGAACAGAAGAATAGAGGTCAATTTGAAAAACTTGAAAGTTCTGCATTTGGGGTCTGGAACAGTTCTAGGAGATGGTCTCATGAAGGCCAAGAGAAAATAAGTGATGAGCAGCAAGGTAGCTAAAGGTCATTTCCTAGTTTTCTGATTCACAGTACACAAATTAAACTACTAAGCCACTCCAACTATCACAAATTCTTCAAGAGATCTTGGCTGGATAGTCATTCCATTGGCATGAAAATCTTCTGAGGCTTTCCTAAGAAATTCTATAAGTTACTGCCCTAAGCATGGAGAGAAGCAACAGCTTGTACACTTTCTAGGGATATAGAGTTTATTTGAAAACATGGTATGTTTACTTTCTAGGAGGCTGAGAAAGTAACTGAGGAACTGTAACATATTTCTTTCTGTTCCCTTCATAAAATGGTAGTATAACCAATGGGTTTTGACACAGTCTTTGTTTCTTAATACTACTTGATCAACAGAGAACACCAAAGTAATATTTCATGAAGAATATTTAGCTCCAGTCTTGGAGAAGTGAACTCTTCTTTTTTTCTTCCCCTGGATGAATATGTAAAGTTTCAATCGGTATTTTATCATTAAATAAGGGTCCAAAGTGGGGGGTGGGGGTGTGTGGAGGGGTGGATAGACAGAGAGAGAAAGAGAGAGAGAGAGAGAGAGAGAGAGAGAGAGA